>NC_135784.1:226929427-227278177 GCF_051106095.1 Pogona vitticeps | reverse complement strand
TGCTTATTTGTATTTAATTTATGTAATTTATTTATACAGGCAAAAGATAACTTTCTTCCTGCCTTACTGAAATTACAAGCCTCACATTCTGAATGCAGGGCAGTGGAAGAAGCAAAAGAAGCAACATGAGTAGAGCCCACTTGCATGAAACAATTGTATTAATTTTTTTGACATTTGACATTAATATATTCTGGCATTTATGGTGCTGAATGGCATTTTGTAAGGTAGTTGAATAAAGGTATCTCCTCAGTATGGATTTGGGAATCTGTTTTGTACCAGATGATTAAACATACTAGGTCCGAAGCAAAAACGTTCTCCCATGCATTTTTTCCCCATATATTTGCTTCTGAAACTGGTTTCCTGCAGGAAGGTTCCTTACTACGCTGATAGGCTGATTTCTCCTTTTACATTAGTGTAAAAGGGGCAGCTCTGCTGATGGAGGCAGCAGAACCTGGACTTTCATTACCACCAGGCTCCTTTGACAAATCTTGACAGCATCTTGAAAAGCAGAGACATCACCTTGCCAACAAAAGTCCGAATAGTCAAAGCTATGGTTTTTCCTGTCGTGATGTATGGAAGTGAGAGCTGGACCATAAAGAAAGCAGACCGCCGAAGAATTGATGCCTTTGAATTGTGGTGCTGGAGGAGGCTCTTGAGAATCCCCTGGACTGCAAGGAGAACAAACCTATCAGTTCTAAAGGAAATCAACCCTGAATGCTCACTTGAAGGACAGATCCTGAAGCTGAGGCTCCAGTACTTTGGCCATCTCATGAGAAGAAAAGAGTCCTTGGAAAAAACCTTGATGTTAGGAAGGTGTGATGGCAAGAGGAGAAGGGGACGACCGAGGATGAGATGGCTGGACAGTGTCTGCGAAGCAACCAACATGAACCTGACACAACTCCGGGAGGCAGTAGAAGACAGGAGGGCCTGGCGTGCTCTGGTCCATGGGGTCACGAAGAGTCGGACACGACTAAACGACTAAACACACACACACCTTTGACAAGGAGGTAGAAGAGTAATTTCTTTTGGAGATGGACCTCAAGTGTCCATTTGTGATCCTGATGGGGAAGAAAATTTATGTCCTTTGGCTGTTCTTGGTACAGACAACAAAGCTGGTGGGGGGGATGGGACTTGTGCAGTTTTCCAACCAGTCAGCTGGGCAGTGGAGAAAAGGCCACTGTTCTGGTGTTGCTATAAGTCAGGATCTCTGGGTATGTTTGGGAATATCTTTGACCATCCTGCAGAATGATCCTGATGCTGGCAAAATTTACAAAAGAGGTGTATGTATATGCGTGCATGTACCTGTACAGATATGCGACCTTCTACCCACTAGCATGAGACTTGACTACTGTCAGATGGCCTTCCTGGAGTCTTTTTATTGCCATAAAGTCCCCTTTCTCTGTGATATTACTGGACTGACTGCTAGAAAGTAGGCAGCTTCTCCAACAGTATTGCCACCTGTAAGTACACATTCCTGAGTGGTACAGCCAGAGATTGGAGAGAGAGAAGGACTGAGCTAAGAAAATAAGAGCTAAACCAAAATATAGTCAGTCATGGATAGGGGCCATGGCAGAATCTAGGAGAGGAAACCAGGACAATTTAGTGAATCAGGGCAAAGTTGGAAAAAAATCTAGTGTTTCAGAGCTGTTGAATGAATTTAACTGATTAAATGTACAGTTGTCACTGTTACTGTTTTATTATTACAGAAGGTGCTATGAATGTTGGGGAAAGGCTATAAATATTTCACAAACATAATTAAATCAATATAGATGAATTACTATATTTGGATCGTAAGTTGCTCCTTTGTTTAAATAAAGAGAAGGTGATTTCTGCCATATCCTCTCCCCATCTGCACCTCTTACCACCATATCCTGTCCCATCTCAAAGAGCCCTAGAACTCCCAGAAATAGTTTTGGGCAGTAGAGAGAGTGATACAAAAGAGAGAAAATCCATCCCATTAAATTCTGTTCATTCATGCAGTGCAATTAACAGTTCAAGCCACCACTCCCCACTAAACAATATGTCTCTTACCCCAATGGTTTTTGACCTTAGTAAAATATTTGCAATATTTCTGAGAAGAAGGAAGTTCTTCAGCTGTATTTACAGGAGTTTAACTCTGTATCTGTTTTTAAACACTCAATCCCAAAAATGTGATATCAAACAAAATACTTTACCATGTCAACTAAAATCTTTTAAATTATTTTGATATTTTCTCCCTTTTTTCAATGAAGAAGTCAAACTCCAACCCTTCCATATTACAGATGCTTGCCATACAGCTGGTTTAAAATTTGCGGGGAGGGGGAGGGAATCACATGAAATATTTATAGGGAAAAAACAAATTCAAAATTATGCTGCCGAAGGCAGAAAAGATAAGACATCCAAACCCTTTAATTTCAAACATAAACATGCTGAAATTATTAAAATAAATAAATAAGTGAAGCAAAGCTTATTTGCAGCTGGTGAAAGAAAGAGATTGCAGGAGCAGGTAGATATTTTTCTTCCTGCTAGAGTAGGATAATTTTTTGTGAACTTATTTTTAGACAACCATGATACATTTCACAGAGCAAAACTGAAAATTATGCATATACCATTAATGAATATTTCACTAATGAAACTATGCAAATGAATAAGAGAATGCTCAACACAGGGAAAAATTCCATTAGGAATTCCAACATTAGCAGTTCTGAAAAATCGGTAGCATTTATTCTTTGCTTGCCATTGTAGCGATTTTGAAATGCTTCCTTCATCCACTTAAAGAAGGAATACCTAGTGTGATAAATGGGTTTAACTTTAATGCAACGGATTCAGCTATTAGTAAAGCCCTGGTTGGATACTGGTTTAATGGAATCCTTCTTGCTGAGCATGTAAGCTCTTGGATGACTGGTAGGAATTTATGGGACTTTCACGACTGCAAAACAAAAACATAACAAAGTGGATTCTGTAGCCCTAGGGATTATGAGATTCAGAATCTGGTGGCCCTTAGCTCTCTCCTTCTTTAGCTTTACCCTAGTGCTCCCAGACAATAAATACACCAGGAAGGAACTTTAACAAAGGTTACAACATAAGCTTGTTGAAGGCATCTCTGTAAGGACAGAAAGGGTGGGGGGGAAAGTGCTATTGCTGGGCTGCATACTCCAGGCCACCCAGCACTTGGATTATACTGGATGGTGTTTTTGTGAATGAGATAACAAAATTTTACAGAGGTGAGATGAACCACAGTAATAAATTTCATCTATTTCAACATACACAGTAAGTCCAACTGTGGTAAGGACGGAACATTCAATACATCTGTGACTTGCCTTGTTGACAATTTTATTTCTCAAAAGGTGGAAGAAAGGCCTGGCAAAGAAGAAAGAGCAGCAGTGAAATTGCCATGCTTGGCATTATGTTGATGTAAACAGGAGAGAAGCATGAAGATTTTTGTTAAGGACTGCCAGAGGAGGAATTTATCACCTTCTGCAACTGCAATGTAGGGCTGCCTCTAACACACTTTTCCTGAAATATAGAATGATGGTTCTGAATATAGAATGATGCAGGATTAATAATTATGTATATATCATTTAATTGATCTATTGCAAAATCTACTGGTTAGCTGGACTGTATCCAACATCCTAAACCTGGAATTTTAATTGTGCTGGACTCCTGTTCTACTCATGTAATTTTAACATATGTATGATGATGAACTAGTTTAGAAATAACTTTGTTTAGAAAACAATCATTTTTAAATTGCCTTAAGGGATTATGCATTCTTATAGTGGAAAGAATTCATGCAACAATGGCTGAAATCCTGTTGCTGAGCACACAGAGTTGCAACATGAGGAGGTCCATTGAATCAATGGAATGTATGAAGGAGCTGGCTCACCAAATCCTCACTGATTTAATGGATTTACTCTAATTGCAATTTACTGTGCTAAGTGACTTAATTTCAACCAATATATACAGATTTGCTTCATGTTGTAAAAATGGGCTAGGCCCGAAAATGATACTAGCAATATGAAGAATTCTCACATTTTTTCTTTTTTGATGGTAGAAATTGTTTCAGCATGCCAAGGCAGGCTATTGAGAAATCATTGACATCCACAAGATTTCTCACCTCCAGTGCAAGAATGAATCAAGAAAGGTTCATTTGTGAAGTGAAGCATACAGAATGTACAGCAAGCACAGACAGACTACCTTATTAATCAAAAAGATGTAAACAACCCATTCAATGCTTATTTTTAAAGTCTATGGGAAAAGGCAGCAGCCACTGTTGTTTGCACAAATTGTTCCAAGATTGTGTCCACATATATGAATACTCTTGTTAGCAGCATATTTAATTGCTATATCTGTACAGAAGCCTATAGCTATACTCCGCATACCAAGAACATGGTAATGGAGAATTTTGTTTTGAAGAATGCTACTGAAATTTGCATTCTGTTTAAGAAATGCGTAACTGAGATTCCAGTCCAAATATCCTAATATTTATTTCATCTTTGTGTTTCCATAGTGGCATTTATTCCTAGGATCCAGATGTAATATTACAAAGGCATCATTGTGAAATTGGTCATGTATAGACACAAACATTCTAGCATACCTGTTGCAGAAAACGAAGGTTCAGTTAATAACTGGAAAGTTCTGAATAAACATAAAACAGTTCTGAGAAAGAGAAATGTGTTTTTCAGTATCTAAGAATCCAAACCTTTAAGAGCTGGACATATGATAAATTCCTGTATGAATAGTTCAGGATAGCCACAACACATTGATCCATTTTAACTCTTTTTCCTTTGTGATGGAATAGGGGAAATTGCTTCTTACAAATCTAAATTTTATCATATAGGAAAAATTAGCACCATTCATTTCGACCCTTGGATCAAGATCAGGAGAGAGAGGTCCACTGAACTGAAGATATTTTGCTCTTCTGACTTACTGGTATATGCTGCAGCAGATTAAACCCAATAAGTGTCCCACCTGCATTAGACCCATCAAAATGAATGGGATTTGCTAGTCACAATTCACTTCAGTGCTCTTGATTTCAATAAAGCTACTGTAAGTAAAACTGATGATGGATTAGACTGATGCATTTCTCTTAACACACAATAAGCTATTTATCATCATGAAAGATTTAATCCCTTTTGGAATGGGAATACTGAAGGATTAAATATTTCATCTAAAATATTCTGTATCTACACAAAGTGGCACTCAGAGTTTTATTATGCTCGTATGTATGTATGTATGTATGTATGTATGTATGTATGTATGTATGTATGTATGCATGCATGCATGCATGCATGCATGCATGCATGCATGAATTTAAAATATTTTAATCCTGCCTTTCTACTTACAAAGGACCCAAGGCAGCTTACAACATTAAAAACTTAATATTCAAAAGCTAAAAACAGCAAATATACAAATATTTTTAAAAATAAATTAAACAAGTATTATATTTAAAACAGTAAGTAAAATCAATGCTAAACACATTTAAAGGCACAACAATCCAGTTAAATATCCCTCTGAGACCATTCGTCATTAAAGATAAGCCTGCCTGAAGAGAAAGGTCTTTGCCTGCCTGTGGAAGGACAGCAAAGATGGGACCAGTCAGGCTTCTGTGGGAGGAAATTCCAGAGTCTGGGAGCAGTGACAGAAAATGCCCTCTCCTGTGTCCCCACCAAGTGCATCTGTGAGGATGACGGGACCAACAGAAAGCCCTTCCCTGATTATCTTAATGCCCGGGCAGGCTCATAGAGAGAGATGCAGTCTTTTAGATAGCTGGGACCCAAGCTGTTTAGGGCTTTATAGGTAAAAAACCAGCAGGAACTGCTGTAATAGGGGAGCTATATGTTCCCTGTAGCCAGCCCCCCATTCTGTGAGTGTCCTTCAGTGGAATTCTACTTACATTTTTGTGCTGATTGCACTCTCCTTTTATAGCCCCCAGTGGCACCTCCCCCTATATCCTGAAGAGTCATCTAATCTTCCAGTGTTTTTTCTTGAGTTGAGGGGAAGGTGTGTGAGGAACTTGAACAGGAGGATGAGTAAACAAAGTTTGCTTCATTCCTTGTTGAGCCAGCAAAAACAAAACAAAATGAAACCTCCCACTGATAAACTGAGTTCCTCTGTCTGTGGGAGACTTTGGCTGGATGCAGCCCATAAATTCTAATTCCATTCCAACTTTTATGAGACCAGGTTCAGAATATAGTTACTGTTTCCTGCAAAACAGAGCTAATGAAAATCAAATGTACATTGTTTAATTACAACTGTGTATTGAAAAGTTGGGGATTATATACTCTGTCTCTATGGTGCAGCGTTAGGCTGAGTAGTTCTGTAAATTACTTATTCATTGGTTCTCTATTTTTGTTATTTAAAAAGTCCAGCTCCCCAAAAATTGGCTTTATGCCTGCATGGCTAAAATTAATGTATCATATTAACATTACCATGTTAATACAATAAAAAGCTAATTAGAAATATGGCAAATACTTGCTAATCCAGATAGCAGCTGCTCATTAATAGGGAAAGATACTTCTATTGTTTGTTTCCCTGTATTCATTCTGGCTGACAATTTTGAATAAGTATATTTCATTGTGTTCTGCTTTGCAGCTATATAATCACATTGGCGAAGCTCCAAACATCCATTTGCAGAGTCAGAAGACACTTCCCCATGTTCAGTGTGGTCAGTGGTTTACCCCAACTTCAGGACACCATGTTCCCCAAACCAACACATCCTTTGAAGTGGCACAGAGTGTGACACAGGGACTTCCCTTCCCTTTTCTTGATGTAAATGTGCTACCCAACTAGAGAGTCTTTGAATTGCATCCGTCTTCCATTGGTTTTCCTCATGGTTGTTGGCGTTGCCTCTTATTAAAATATGTCTTCCACCTTTCTTTAAAATATTTGAGGCACTTACAGACTACAGAACAAAACAATGGGCAATGAATTTTTCTTATAGTACTTCCACTAAAACAGCCAGTCTACAAAGATTAAAATATCAATAACTGTAAAACTTCAGAGAAGTCTTTCACAAAAACTTGCTGAAATGAAATTGCTATCATTGCCCACTTAATCAATCTGTGTTTTACATTAAAGACAATGTTTCGGATCCAAATTTAGTCTAATTTAGGAATAGGCTATTTGAAGTCAATGGAACCTAAGTAAGTTGTCAATAGGGCTTTTCCAGATGGAGGGGAAGTTCCACTGTCTTTCTTCTAGTTCTTCCCTGTTGTGAAAATTATAAAGTTTACTAGTACTCAAATCCAAATCTCAGTTTAAAAAAGCTTCTTTTTAAAGAAAGAAAGAAAGAAAGAAAGAAAGAAAGAAAGAAAGAAAGAAAGAAAGAAAGAAAGAAAGAAAGAAAGATCCACTTCCCTGGTGGAGCTTCTCTTCTGGAACTTTCACTACATTTCATTTCATGTAGTTAATTGAAGTCTTAAGGAAAAACCTTTGCTTTGTGGCACTGCTTTAGAGGCTTGTTTTTTTTTTTGTTTTTTTTTTTGCATCATGGTGGAGTTTGGGGTGTCGCAGTGATGCTCCCCCACGGTTAGGGAGTCGTTTGGGGGTTAAGGCTGCTCAAGCCTCCTGTTTGTTAATTATATATACTGTATATGCATGTAAAAGACATAAAATAAAAGGGTATAAAACAAATGAATAGTTGTTTGAGGGCTGAGGCTGCTGAAGCCCTCTTGAGTGTTTCCCGCTCATAAAATAAAACAGAATACAGATAAATAAAAATATAATGTATAAATATTAAGTATCAATACATATGATAAATTGGAATAAATAATTATATATAGGATTAGTTATACAATTTAATAATAATACTAATAAGAGAGAGAGGGAAGAGCTTTGTCCTCCTCCTCCCGGGAGGCTGGGCCAACAAGTGGCTGGATCAAAGCTTTTACATAAGGGATTAGGATGTGCTTTATATTATAAATTCTGGACCTCTAGGGGGCAGTGCTCATCCCCGTTTCCAAGCCATAGAGCCAGTATTTGTCCGAAGACAGTTTCCATGGTCACTGGCCAGCACAACTAGACACGGGACACTATTACCTTCCCACCATGGTGGTACCTATTTATCTACTCGCATTTGCATGCTTTCAAACTGCTAGGTTGGTAGGAGCTGGGACAAGTGATGGGAGCTCACTACATCACATGGATTTGATCTTATGACTGCTGGCCCAGCCATGGCCCAGCCAAATAATTAGATCGCTACATAAATAAATTCATGTATAGATAAGGTAGGATACAATACAAAGTAGAAGGGAGAGGTGGAGACAAGGAATTGATATAAGCAGTGCTCACTTGTTTTGCCAGTCATTTAACATGGCATCTAAAAAAGGTCAAGGGAGCAGAAAAGGCAAGTCGTCTACAAAGCGTAAGGTGCCAACTAGTGCAACCCCAGTAAGTTCATCTTCAGACGGGGAGGTATGGCTGGACTATAGAGCCATTTTAATGAAACTGAGTGCGCTGGGGAGGGAGAGAGCACTGGCTAGGGATAGGGCCAATTCAGCTAATACTAGGAGATCTCATAGGGACTCCAACGCAAGGAAAATGGCTGAATTGAGACAGCTTGGTGATTTAATGTCGTGTATTGCTGTCCTACAGAAAGAGTGACTGGGCTCTTTGGGACTGTCCTCTGCAGCAATTTTGCTAGGTGCGGTAGGAGACATGCCGGTAGTTGCCCCAACGCTGACTGAGTGGCAGCCTCAGGCAGGAGGCAGGGCCTTGATGGAAGACATGTTCATGGGCCTGGAAGCGTGGCAATGGATGAGAGGAGGACATGTCAGGGAGAGATAGCAGAGGTGAGGGCAGTCAGCAGTCGACCACAATTGGAAGAGGCAGTTGGCAGTGTGGCAAGGATTGCAAGTCCTATACCAGATGAGCCACCACATACACCTATGGGCAGTGGTGAGCCCACCCGGGTTCCCCCCAACACCACTGCCTCATGCTAATTCAGATAAGGTAGATAGCGCAACATTTGGCCCTTCGGCACCAGCTCTGAAGCCTTTGACGGCGCCCTACCCTCAGTGGTCATGGCCCAGCCAGGCTTCAGGATTTAGTGAGGGATTTATACAGCAGTCACAGGGCCCTTCCTTACGGGGATCAGTTCCTGCCTCTGGGGGGACTATCTCCTGCCAGCCACAGCTGAAAAAAATCTGAAAGAGATAATATGTGGACGTTTCTGAGTTGCTAAATAGACTATTGGAGGAGAAGAAGGGAGACAAAGAGGAGGACAGAGAGAGAGAGAAATTAGGAGAAAGAAGCCTGAGATGTGCTAGGCTAACTGGCTTCCAGGTTTCTTCATTTATGCCAGAATCATTGTGAAGGCGCAAAACTTTGTGCACCTTTTCACTGATTCAATATATGGACTTGATTTACTGGGCCTACATGGATTTCCTGGGGCATATGTGGCTTCTTTATGATATGGGGTTCTGCATGAGAGCCACGATTCACCCAGAGATGTGCAGCACCAGCGTTTATGGTTACAGTTGATGAGCCCGTCCCAGCCCATTTTGGGGGACCACTTTGACAGCGGTCATTTGATTCAAAAAGTGACTGCATCAAATATTCCCCACACAGGTGATTCAACCCCACTTGGTCTGCTGGGAGTTTAATGCCAAAAGGTTTTGTAGCCACAAGCTATGTAGATTCAGGCACCAATGCTCCATCTGTGGTGCCTCACAGGGATCATTTACCTGCTTCAGGGGGAGACCAGCGGTAGGGGCAAATAGGAACAAGGGAATACAAAGAGGTACCATCTGGGGTCAGCTAACTCTGGAAAAGACTGCCAGCCCTATTCAAATTTTGGTATTTGAGGAATGGCTGGAGTTACATCCAGCCAAGGACACGACCAGTTATTTGAGGGAAAGATTTAGGTATGGTTTTAGGATCCCATTTCAAGGTAAGAGGGTAACCACTATGGCCAAAAATTTAAAGTCAGTTATAGGAGTGGAAGAGGTGGTAAGGAGAAAGATTGGCAAAGAGGTAGCAGAAAGGAGAGTTCTAGGCCTATCTAAGGCACCACCAGTTAAGTCGCTGAGGGTCTCCCCACTGGGAATGGTGCTTAAAAAGACACCAGGTGAATACAAACTTATTCACCATTTGTCATAACCCAGCGGGGGACTCAGCTAATGATATGATCCCCTGGGAATTGTGTTCCGCTAAGTACACCTCGTTTGATACAGCGGTATGCAAGATTAGGGCATGTGGGCATGGCACAGAATTGGCCAAATGTGACATTCAGTTGGCATTCTGTTTGCTGGACTATGGAGCCTAGCAATTTTGAGTTACTTGGATTTGCCTTTGAAGGCTCTTACTACATGGATACGGCTTTGCCAATGGGATACTCCATATCTTGCATACGTTTGAGCATTTCAGCTCGTTCTTGGAATGGGCACTCAAGTGCAGGGTGGGGCTCTCTCATATAGTGTATTATTTAGGTGATTATATATATATTTTTTTTGTGGAAGGCCTGGGACCTCCCATTGTGGACAGATCCAGAAGTCATTTCAGAGGTAAGCCAGAGAGTTAGGAGTGCCCCTTGCTGCAGAAAAAATGGTTCAGTTCTCACTTTTCTGGGAATCGAGTTAGACAAGGTTCAACAATCTAGCAGGTTACCGGAAGACAAATTGATGGACCTCACATTACGGTTAAAGGCCATGTTTGCTAATCAAAAAGTTACATTGTGGGAGATGCAAGTAGTGGTTGGCCATCTCCATTTCGCTTGCAAAGTAGTAGCATCAGGCAGAGCCTTCCTTAGGTGACTTTGCGAGGCCATGAAAGGCCTTTCGAAGTGACATCATCAGAGGTGCCTTTCGGTTGGGATGGAGGAAGATTTGGTTGTATGGTTGCGTTTTTTAGATAGCTTCAATAGGGTATCGTTTTGGAGGGATAAAGTTTGCCTTGGGGCAGACTTACAGGTGCATTCAGATGCGGCATGTTCCCTGGGCTATGGAATTTATTTTAAGGGCAGGGGTGTGCCTGGGTATGGCCCAGGGAGTAGCATGATTTGGGAATGACTAGGGACCTTACCTTTTTGGAATTTTTTTCCAATAGTAGGGGTGCTTTGGCTTTGGGCAGGCATGTAGGCCAATTCCACGGTAACCTTTTGGTGTGACAACATGGCGGTGGTTCGCATAGCAAATTCCCTCTCCTCAAGATCTGGGAGGGTCATGCAGTTGGTTTGGGCCTTCACGTTGCATTGTCTGTATTATAATATAGTTTTCCAGGCTCAGCATGTGCCTGGTGTAGACAGTATATCAGCTGATGACCTGTCCCGTCAACAGATTGACCGGTTCAGGGTATTGGCTCCTGGGGCCCAGGCTCTACCAGATGACTTGGCAAAAGAGATATGGAGCCTTGGTGCATAGAGGTGAACAGAGCCATCAGTTTGGCAGTGGCACCTACAGTAGCACCAGGCACAGTTATGCTGCTGCCTGTAATGATTTTTTTTTTTTTTTGCTTTCGGCAGATGGGAAGGTTTAATTCAGCCCTGGCCCATCACAGTGGATCACGTGCAGCAATATGGGGTGCATTTGCATCAAAAAGGCTTAGCCCCTCAATCCATTCAGTGCAAGATGTCTGCCTTGGCCTTTTATGCTAGGGCGCAGGGGTGCCCAGACCCCACAAATGATTTCCACATTCAGAAAATGATAGAAGGATGGGGAAGGAGAGGGGTAATCTTCAGGATAGAAAGACTCCAATTTTGTCAAATGTTTTACTCAAGTTAGCAGAAGTCTGGGATAAGGTTTGCAAAGACAGTTATGAGGTTGCCCTGTTTATAGTGGCAACACTCCTTGCATCTTTTGGAGCATTTAGGGTTAGCAAGTTAGTGAGGGTTTCTAAAATGGACCAGTCCCATTCAGCCCTACAGATGAATGATGTGGTGGCCTTCAAAGACCAGATCATTGTCCATCTGAGGAGAGCTAAGACTGACCAAATGGGAGACAGAAAAAATAATTTCTTTGGGCCGCTGTTCCATCGTAAATTGTGCCCTGTTAGGGCTACGCAAGATTACAAAGTGATGAGGGGGAAAGCAGCTGGTGAGCTGCTTTGTCATAGGGATATGTCTAAATACCAGTTTTGGACAGTTACATCAAGGGCTTTACATAAGGCCAGCATTGTAGGTTGGAAATTTAGGACCCACGCTTTCTGCATTGGTGCTGCATCCACGGCGGCTGCCCTGGGACATGGTGAGGAGCAAATAAAGAAGATGGGAAGGTGGTAATCCCATAGGTTTCAAGTTTATGTTCGTTCATTGCCACAGCAGGTTCTGCCACTGTTTCTTTTTCTCTTGCAGGTTCAGAGTTGTCAAGGAGACAGTTGCGAGTTATTGTTTGTGGCCACAGTTTTATATTTTGGGCATCCAAGCATGCATCCCGGACCAGTTGGGGTTCTAATTTGGGTCTGGGAGCCTGGGCTACACTTGAGTTGAAGGGGCAAAGGGGCACGTTATGGGATGGTTTCCTGAATTTGGCACCCCAGAGTAATACGGAAGTGCTCCCTGACATATTATTGGTCCACTTGGGTGGCAATGACTTAACTCAGAGGAAGGGAAATTGCTTATTCTACAAGTGACTGATGATTTCCAGGCCATTAAGGTTAGGCTACCAGGAGTAAGCGTTATCTGGTCAAACATCACACCAAGATTGGTATGGAGAGCTGAGTGTGACCCAAGATGTATTGACCACACTATATTTATATAGCAGAAATCACATGGAGAATGGATGCAAAGGTAACTGTCTTCAAAATATTTCAGTTGAGTTCCAAATGTCTTTAGAATATGTGGAAAGGAATGAAATCAGTTTTTTATCAGCTGTTCAAATCAAGACTCAAAGAAAATATGATGGCTTCAGAGTGAGGAGTATTTTGCAATCTGAGGGCCACATTCCAAACTTAGGTGGGTCTCAAAGGCCACACTTCAGCAGTGGGTGAGCCTAACAGCAAAATGAGTAAAGTCAAACATGTCATATATCTCTTTTAAATCTCAAAGCAACATATACTCTATTTACAGTGCAATAACATGTGTATTTGCTCAGACGTAACCCACAGAATGATCATAGCATCTGAAGAAATAGGCTATACCACTCAAAAGCTTACGTGCAATAAAATGTGTTAATATTTAAAATGTGCAAGACTCCTTGCTGTTTCCAGTTCAGCCCTGCATCTGTGTTATCATTGTTTTATTTTCTCCACAAATCACTTATCTTGCAGCTGTCTTTCCAACACTTCCTTGAAGAAGGAATTCTGAGTCAGAATGATATTTTGCTTTCCCTAAATTCTCTGCATGTCCTTTTATCATCCCCTGTTCCGCCCTGCAATGATTTTTCTTTAAAAAACTTTCAAAACTTTAGATAAGACTGAATGGAATACAAGGCAGCTGCAGCTGTAGCTCTGGAATACTGCAGAGTTTGTGAAGTAGTCTGTAGATCTGAAATGCAATGAGCAGCTCTGAAGGTCACTGAACAAGGAATTCTATAGTGACAAGATGGGTGGAATGGAGACTATGACAGGAGATTGTGACAGGATATATTAGCTGTACTAATATCAAGAAAGACTATTCTCAGCCACAAAGCTAAAAACAGCAATTTCACAGCTTAAATGAGTTTCTGAATATTTGTTCTGCATTCTTTTCAAATATATTTTAATTTTTTCTATATTTGTATTTTTATTTTATTTTTTCAATATTATTTTTCTGTCTCCTTTTTTAAAACCAGACACAGAATCCCCTTGCAACCATGATTCTGATACGCCTACAACTTAGCTAAGGGTCAGCTAATTGTATCCTGAGTGATAGTGTCAAAAGTTCAGATTGCCCTGCACCTGGAGCTAATTTCCCCTTTGAAAACTTATGAGACAAGACTGATCTCAGAGATCCTGAGAAATGTTTATCGAAGATACTTGGCAAAATACTTACCTTTCTGCTGGACTGTCACTCCATTACTTTTTTCCAAAGCAAACCTGTGGTTGTTTTCACTTTTTAAAGAAAACCTGTTTTTGTGAACTTTTTCTCTAAATATCTCCTTCACCACCTACAAATGTATACAGTGGTGCCTTGCATTACGACGTTAATTCGTTCCAGTGAAATCTCTGTAGAACGAAAACGTCATAATGCGAAAATAAAAAGCCCATTGAAATGCATTAAAACCCCTTCAATGTGTTCCAGTGGGCTGGAAACTCACCGTCCAGTGAAGATCCTCCATAGGGCGGCCATTTTCGGTGCCTGTGCAGTGAGGAATCTGTCCCAGAATACAGCGGGGAGCCATTTTATTTACCTGGTGGCCATTCTGAAACCAATCAGCTGTCCGAAAATTTCCATTTTGTGAAGAATCGGACCTCAAAGCAGGGAACCGATCATCACAAAGCGAAAAACCCCTATTCAGACCATCGTTTTGCGATCGCAATTGCGATCGCAAAAAGATCGTCATAATGCAGTTTCGTCATAATGCGGGGCAATTGTAAAGCGATGCACCACTATACAATGTTTTATTTCACAAAACTCCTGCTCGCTTGCACACACATGCTCAGTCTTATAATAAAGTGCTTTTCCCCCTCTTGAAAGGCCTTTTTGAAGATTTTTTTGAGTATTTCAGTTCCCACAACCTGCATTCTTTGCAAATTAAAACAAAAAGTGGGTGAGCCCAATTGTTTCAATTTTGTGACCCATTTTTTAATCTGGGGATATGTAGGGTCACCTATTTCTCAATAGGTGAGGTTAGAATAGTTTTACTTTTAAATATAACTTGAAAAGCCTTTGCCCAAATTTCCCCAAATTTGGCACTGTCTCCTGAAGCGGTGCGAAATTTGATGCTAATTGAAGCCCAGTTTAAAAGTTACATTTTTTTTTGTTTGAGCTGCCCCATTTTTAGAACTGCTTTATAGAATGTTGATATGCTCTTCTAACACAAGATCATTGCTGCACTCTCATGGAGCAATAATGTAGAT
This sequence comes from Pogona vitticeps, assembly GCF_051106095.1. Lineage (NCBI taxonomy): Eukaryota > Metazoa > Chordata > Lepidosauria > Squamata > Agamidae > Pogona > Pogona vitticeps. Next base: position 227,263,267 of record NC_135784.1, on the reverse strand, counting down.
CTGAGAAAATGCAAAGCAGGTGACATCTAAGTCAAAAGTAACATGTAAACTAGCTGTTGAAGAATAATAATATATAGGAAACAAAAACATTCTGCACTTGCATGGTACATGTTCTCTTCTTCGCATCTTTGAATGAGAGGAGACCAACTTTATCCTTTCTTTAATAAAGTGAAGGGGGGCATTATGAGCCTAGGTATATTATTTAGTTATGGGTAGAGTGCTGAAAAAGAAAGAAAAGCTGGAGCAGGAGGTGGAGCCCCTCAGAAGGCTTTCATCTGGTTTCCATGGAAACGGTGAGTTTTCCAGTTATTTGCATATTCAGCACACATCTGGTGCATTTGAACTCTGGCTCGTCAGTGTAATGAATGCGTTGTGTGAAATGAATTGAAAAATAATGTTAAAAGTTTAATATGAAATATAAAAATAAAAAAGGAAGTTGATGTATTTTTCTTATGAGTGATTTTTGTGTTCTCCTTCGTGTTTGACACTGCTTACCCCTGGAGACACTCTATAAAGTCAAAGTTGATAAGAAGGATCTATAGTACCTATAAGGTCAGAATTGTTAGTTAGTTAGGGATATGGCAAATTCTTAACTCATATGAGCAAGTGTTAACAAATCATAGTCAAATAGTTTCTCAGAAGTGGTTAAGCTTTTTCAAGGCTCAAATAAGTGACTAAAGAGCCAAGGACATGTCATGCATTTTTCCATTCCCATTGACAAAATATTGTAAGAAAGCAAGCATAATGTTTGTACTAGATGTTAAGGTTGTAAATAATCAAAATCTTGAGTAAATGCCAAATGCCATGATACATCTTAAGATTTCTGTGTAAGCCTTTTGCCATGTTTTCTCAGCACATTTGACAAATTAGTAGAAAAATATGCTGATGCAAACACAAAGAAGGCAAACAAAAAGCCAAGCCAAGTTGGCTTCCTTCTCCTGCCATGTTTCCTACACATCTGCTTAAGGCTAAGGATTCTGCAGAAGGAACCAGAAGTAACAGCCAGTAACACCAGGTCAGTTATTTTCTTCTCCTGGGAAAAATTACATGTCAAGTGAATACAGCTCATGTGATATAATCCATACATGAAATTTAGTACCCATTCTCACCAATAAAGAAATGGATTCAATCTCACATTGGCTGAGGCCCACTTGTGAAGTGCAAGTTTCTCCATATCTTCCTTAGAGCATCCTCTCGGCACTTTTAATACTGTCTGACAATCTATTTGGGGGGTGGGTGGGTGTTCCATATTCTCTGTAACAAATTCAGAAAATACAAGAGGGTCTCCAGGGAAGAGAAGATCCCTCCTTCCAGTCCCACGGATACAAGCAATTTTATTGATCAAACCCAAAGTTCCCTCCAAGCTGGGCGCACATGCGTGCACGGCTCCATCTCCCTAAGCACAACTGTCTTCCTCCTCTGCACAGCGACTACATTAGATTCAGGTCTCAATGGAGCTCATTGCATGTGGGAGTGGAGTCGTGCACGCACACAGGGGTGAAGCCAGGCATGTAAGAAGTGGAGCTCTGCCCAGGGGGGCTGAAAATTAGATGGTATGTTGATCAAATCCATAGAATTTTAGAATTTCATTACAAACCACTTTAGCACTCATACATCATGTGCTGAGGAGTGGGACTTGCATTGAATGAGTTGTGGGATATTTCTGGTCCCATGAGAATTCTGATGTATTGGGGGCTAGTAGAAAGCAGGATTAGGGCTAGGGCTTAGTGTGCCCAGTCTGTACCTCAAAAACCCTTTACGAATTCTACGGAACTTTGAACCTTCTTGGCTCGTAGTCCCTGATCTCTGCTTGTGCCTCACTAGAAATTAGAAAACCTTTGTCTCACTTTTCTTCTGTTTCTCCAAACACTGGTGGACTACTATGAGAAATAATTTTTGAAAGATTTGAAGATTTTTAAAAATTGTAATAAAATAAAATCAGAGATTTGTGATTACGGACAATAAAATGTCTTTAAAGTGTGGGAGGAGACAAGATTCTAAGTCCCTTTGTTCTGGCTGATAAATGAATATACTTTTATTTTGCATAACACTATACTTTGTTTTTTTGTTAAATTGCTATGAATGGAGGGACCAATAGCTGAACAGTTGGTAACTCTACTGCATTCATTTTTAGACTCCATTGAGTATTTACATTATATGAGCAGCATGCATGCCTTTTTTGTAAAAAGATTCGATAATAGGCTGAGAAAGCTGTTGACAAATTCCCAGTGGAATCACTTAAGGCAGCTCTTGGCAGCAAAAGTCAGTTCTGCTAGTCTACTTCCCATTGGGAGATAATCTGCCACTAGTACAGAGGTCTATCCAATGTCTGTTTAGTTCATTGTTGCTACATGCTTTTCAGGGGGGAAACTGGTGTTGCCCTTTAGAAATAAAATGCAAATACCTGCCATTTATCAAAATAGTACCACTAGGTTCTAGTCTCAGATATATGTTACCATTTTTGAATGCTTGTTTTAAAAATCTCAATGAAAATAGTACATTTGCTTGAAAACCTGGATACAAGTGTGCAGAATTATTCAAGCTGAAGTTTAGACCTTAAGAATGTACTCCTAAGCATGTCTACTCAGACGTAAGTTTGATTAAGCTTCTTCACAAATAAATAGATACAGTATTGGTTTGCAAAGCTTGGCCAGATTCAGATGTTACCACTATAACATAGTTGCTATGTTTACATTGATACTAGGACTGTGATAATATTGTATCCAAATATGGCTGTATAAATCAGGACTGCCGGGCCCTGCCCTGCCCTGATCTCAAGGTATCCTGGACTAATTTGTTTCTTCAGATATTTTTGTGTATTTCTCGGTTTCCATATTTTTTGGGGTGGGGGGACCTGCAAATTGAAAGAATAAAGGAGTATGGCATGGGGACGGGAGCCATTATGCAGTATAAACCATCAGGTGTGTAAGCTCAGGTGCTGAATAGAAAACAGTAGTGGGTGGGTGTGAGAAAACCTCTAATGCTGCATTGACCTGTTCACACATAAGAGTATGTCACACATCACACATACACACTCAGTTCTAAGTGTAATGAATATTCAGTGTAGCTCCTAAAAGGAAAAAAACAAACAAACAAGAAAATGATAGCGCATTGGCAAAACGTTAGGAAGAACAACCTTCAGAACACAGCCTAAGAGCCTGAAAAACCCACAACAACCATTAGATCCCAGCCGTGAAAGCCTTCGCAAATACATTGATAGCACACTGCTAGGCTAAGTGATGTGTTGCCCTTGTCATGTGTCGATGTGACGTGGCTGCTCACTCATGAGATGGAAAATAAATAAAGCACATTGAGGTCAATCTGAGCCCTCCTCAGAGATACTGGAGATACCTCTAGGCTTTCATTGCATTCTACAGTTGATAATCCTGTTTTGGTGCTTTCTTCTTTTGCTATAGCAAGTGATGCCAAGTATTTCAGATTTCAGCATTTTCAACACCAGAAATGCTGGAGTAGGCTTCAGTGTTTTGTAGGGACCTGCAAACCAACCCAAGGGTGCCTGTGGCTTCTTGAACCACGCACTCTCTGATACAGAAATGCACAAGAATCTCTGCTTACCTTGTCTGAACAGTTTCTCTGAAGCCTGTATACGTCCCTAATTAATACCCGTTCTCCTGGTCATGTTGAGGCCTGGCATCATTTGAAGTCTCACGGCTTACAAAACCTTCACACCAGTGGGCCAGCTCTTCTCAAGGAATGAGTTGAAGTCCACATCAGCAGATGTACCCAGTAAGAGCTCAGTGCCATTATTTTTAATTTTAATGGAATGAAGTCTGTATTTTTTTCTTTGTTTATTTTTCATCAATTTGTAAGTGTTGCTCGAACATTTGAAAAGAAGATACCATAAACGGTGCTTTGCCTGCATTTAAAATGTGCACATTTTTTCTACATGTCCTTTTTTTGAATGTGCAAATTAGAGTGGATGCATCTGCAGCTCTTTGCCAATATAGGGATCCTAGAGTATTTGCTACATCTGCTGTCTGGACATTCTGTCAGGCGCTAACTGAAGAAAACATGTTGAGCTTCAGATTATAATTGGATTTATCACACATTCCTACTCCTATCTTGGCTGGGAAGATGCGTAGTTCCCACATACACATCCTTCCCCATACAATAATCACATTCAAGTATTCCTGTACAGGTCTTGGACAACCACAGCACTGTGGCAATATATTGATGGATGTGTGTGTGTGTTATGTGCTATCAAGTTACTTTTGACTTATAGTGACACTAATATAATTGTCCAGGTGTTTGAGATATTTAGGGAGTAGAGAGTTTACACGGCTGAGGATGGATTTGAACACAGGTCTGAGTCTCTATCTGTTACACTACACTGGATCTCATATTAAATTCACTGAATCAAAAAAATGCTATCTCCTTTAATTATATGCTATAATAGATTTTAAGGATCTTACCCTCAAGGAAAGTACACTTATATTTTTTCACATGACAACTCTCTCTCTCTCTCTCTCTCTCTCTCGGCTTGATAACTGAAATTGGAGACATTCTACCCCCACTCAACAAGCACTTCACTTGTTCATTGGGGAACATTATATCACTCCTGCCATGTAAATGAGTTGACTTACAAGAGGAGCCGCACTGAATAGTGACATATTACATTACTTATCAGTTGCACAGAACAATTGATTGACTGCACATTTAGATAATGGCTATTTATGTTTTTGAGGAATCTAAGATTACTGAAATAACTAGCACAAATACTATCAAACTGAGCTGACAATATGACCTGCAGCTTTATAATCTAAAATAGAATATCTAAACATTTTAAAGCAAGTAAGACAGAGACAGAGAATGACCAGAAACAAACAAGATACAGGAGATACAGAGGATGATTACCATATTATCACTCTGTAAAGGAAGATGGCTAAGTATGTTACTACTGCTTTATAAATCATTGTCTAAGTAATAATAAGCAACAACATGCCTTCAGTTCACTGCCCAAGAATAATGTGCTAAACTAATGAAGAAAATCTTCATATGATTATAAAGCTGTTGACAGGGTTTGTGTCCTACTGATTTGTGTGAATTCAAACCTGCTTCAAACCTGCTTGATGGAAAGGGCAACAGCCTACCTTGACCATATTAATTGTCCATCAATCACTCCCTTAGATACAGATGCTCGTTGTTTGCAATCTACTGGCAGCACAATCTTGTAAGAGAATTGCTAAATGCCAACTTTCATATTGTTATGGTGCACAACAATGTACTGTGTGTGACAATATTGTGTGATAGCAGTACTCCTAAGCCAAGTTAAAAAAATAGGGGTGCCCTTCCCCAAAAATTATACCTTTGGAACTGGACCTCAGATCAGCACTGAATTTGGCACAGATGTAGCAGACAGTCTGCCTTTACTGGATTCCAAATTTTGGGACATTTGAACAAATGGCTTTCAAGTTGTGATTTTTTTAAAAAGTAAAGCTGTTTTTACCTCTGTACAATGTTGGTGACCTTCTGCACTGGCAAATTTAAATCAAATAAAAAATATCGAAAAGATCAAAGTTGCTTACCTTGAAAGAGAATGGTTAGTCACCCTTTTTTATTTAGAAGGAATTCATCCATCCATGGCTTTAATACAGAGTTCGAAAATAGCCATTTTAAAGAAAGGAGAAGGTTTGGGTTTCTGGCCTTTCATATAAACCCCGACATTCTAAATGTAAACAAAAACCTTGAGGGGAGGAGGACTGAACTTTTGACCCTGCCAGTCAGGAACACATTCATTGATTCTGTAGAGCAGCGGTCCCCAACCTTTTTCAGACCGTGGACTGGTTGGGGGGTGGGGGCTCCGTGGGGGGCACTCCCACACTTGCGGGGGGGTGTCATGCTCATGGAGGGGCATGTCATGCTTGCAGAGGCGTGTGTCATGCTTGTGCACATGCAAACTCAACATGCCCACCTGCAAGCATGACACGCCCGCTGTGTGTGGGGGCGGAGATCCGTGTCTGCAGCCCAGTTCAAGGAAGCCCATGGACCAGCAGTGGGCCACAGACTGGGGGTTGGGGACCCCTGCGGTAGAGGAAGACATTAACTACTTCCTGGCCAAACATCTAACTCCTCCCTGGAAAAAAAATTTACAATGTTTTAAATAATATAAAATAAATATTCAGAAGCTCACTCATTTAAGCTGTTAAATCACTGTGTTTTTTATTTTGCTTTGTGGCTGAGGATGGTCGCAAAGCTAGTATTACCTGGGTTGCCAATTGAAATAGTCTACAGCAGTGGTCCCCAACCTTTTCCAAACCACGGACCGGTTGATGGGTCCATGCCCTCATGAGAGGGCAGGGTGTGTGTGTGAGTGGGCAGGGCACCCGCACACACATGTGCAGGTGGGCAGGGTGCATGGTATGGGTGAGGCATGCACGCAAGTGATGGGGCACCCATGAATGAGCATGTGGGTGGGCGGGGCACACGTGCATGTGTGGGGGCATGGGGGTATATGTGTGGGAGGGTGGGAGATCTGTCTTCGCGGCCCCGGTCCTGCCAAGGTCATGGACTGGTATCAGGCTGCAGACTGGGGGTTGGGGACCCCAGATCTACAGGATACACTCTTCTGCTTACAGAATTCACTGTTGTTGAAAAACAGATTTGACAATTTTGGTGTTTGGATGGAAATAGTTAACTGATTAAAAAAGCAGTCAGCTTCTGGGATTTCCCCCTGCTTGGTGTCATTTTGTGAATGGTGGAGAGCAGAAGAGGGTATTCTGCAGACCAGCTGTTCTCAAACTTAATTTCTTGGACTTCAATGCTCAGAAATTTATATATTTTATTTATTATATTAGATTTATACCCCACCCATCTAGACCAAAGGTCTACTCTGGTCATCACAGCTGTTTGTGAAGGCTTCTGAAAGTTTTAGTCCGAGAACATCTGGGGACCCAAGGCTGGAAAGCACTGGTGCAGACTATATTGACTGACAATTGATGTTGTCAATATTCAGGCTGCCCTTTTTCCTGCTATTAATATCGGGCCATTTCCTGGCTTTTTGAGGGACGCACAGAAAGAAAGAACAAGAAACCTTGCTTTCTTGGCAGTGGTCCCTCGACTCTGGAACAATCTCCCAACAGAGATCCGCTTGGCTCCCTCGCTGGGTGTTTTTAAGAGCCAATGTAAGACCTGGCTCTTTAGGCAGGCCTTCCCTCCCTCCTGTCACTACCTGATCTTTACTTCTCTATTTTTATTTTTTTATCTTTACTTTTTCATTTGAGCTTCTTCTTCCCATCTTGAATGATATCACTATTGTTGGTTAAATTGTTGCTTTAATTGCTTTTATGCAATTTTATTGTAAGCCGCCCAGAGTAGACTTTGTCTAAATGGGAGGAGTATAAATAAAATAAAATAAAAATAAATAAATAAATAAATAAATAAATAATACAGAGAAATGAAAGGACCAATATTCCTTGAAAGTATCAGGAATTAGTTGGGGCACACAAACAGAAACATTAGGAACCACAGCTATTCCACATACAAAGATTTATTTATTTATTTATTTATTTATTTATTTATTTATTTATTTATTATTAGACTTATTACCCCACCCCTCTAGACAACATCTACTCGGGGCGGCTTACATGAATAAAAACAGAGCAATATAAACAGTATAAAAGTCATCTAAAACACAGTTTTAACACCTCTTTCTAAGCAGCATATACCCAAGATAGCATAACTCAAACAAGAAGGATAGGGATCAGTTAACTGACTGGAGGGAAGGCCTGCCTGAAGAGCCAGGTTTTTAACTGGCTTTTGAAAACACCCAGCAAGGGTGCCAGTTGAATTTCAGTTGGGAGGGTGTTCCATAGCCGAGGGGCCACTGCTGAGAAGGCCCGGTTTCTTGTTTTTTCCTTCTGGGCCTCACACAGTATTGTGTGAGATATAGTTTCAGTTCATGCAAAACAGATAGACATAGCACTAAGTGAAAGTTGTGGAATAATTTTTGAATGGCTAAAATCCAAACAATATTGATAAAATAAATTACCTAGAAGGCACTGCACCTAGTGATAGGTGGAGAGAGGTAGCAGCTTAGAGTGAAAGACTCAAAGGATCTACATAAATGCAAATCCACTCTTTGGCTATCACCCCCTACCTTTCCCAAACTAAAATCACATATCTGAATGCCAGGATTATAATGTGGAAGAAAAGAATTACCCACCTCTTAAAATGGATGAAACCTAGGAAAAAAACTGGTCACATGGAAAACAGGTTTACTTGGAAGTCACTTAATAGGCTATGGCCTGGAGTTGGCAGAACCAAAGTGTATCTAAGAAAATGTAAAATTTGCGCCAACATAGTTCTTGCAGAGAATAAGCAAAGTCAGAATACTCCATGTCTCTGTACTATGGAAGATTAAATTTTAACTGCCCCAAATTCTCTTGGTGTTGCCCCTTATCATTTCTGGATGATGTCAGGTTTTAAGTTTGGTGGATGGTGGTGATGATAGTGTGAAACATGATTGAAACTCTGCAATATTTCCTGTCCTGAGCTAAAATATGATGGGTATTCAACCAATGTAAAAGTGACACCCACCCATGGCCTACATTCAGTATAGGAGTTCTTCCTCAAACTCTGTAATCCATCAACATTCTCATGATTTCATGGATGGATTGAAAATTACTCTGGGTATCAATTTCATTCCCTCAGCAAGAGAGAATATATTAGTTATGGCATAAATTACGATTAAGAAACAGAACACTAAATTTTCTCTACTGATTTCCTCAGACGTAAGACATATGTAATGTGAACAAACAACTAAATCTTGTTGTCAATTTCCATATTTTCTGTAGGGTAACAAGAGTGTTCCTTGCTGACAACAACTTCCAAGAACGTAATCCAAAAAAATAAAACTTTCCTTAGATAAATGTTCCCTGTTTGGGAGGAGGGTAAAATAAATATTACTTGCTTTTGACATATGGTCTACAAAAACAGTTATCTCAAATTACAGTGGTCAATGCTGCATGCATCCTATAGAACACTGCAAAGGATGTAGCTTTCAAAAGCATGTCAAGATTTTACACAGGAATGATCATGCTTGCCATTATATGCCTAACACTGCCCACCTCTTTGTACAGCCCCGTCTCTGGTTTGATTTTTGTTTATAATTGGGGGGGGGGCATCCTGTGCCCTTCACATGTTGCTGAACTCTAACTTCCAGCTCTCCTAGCAAGCAGGCTAATTGTCAAGGGTGATGGGAGTTATAGTTCAGCTTCTGTAGGAGACACAGAGTGTACACTAGAGTGTAACCATTACATGGTGACGGGATGTTTGGATCTGTTTCTGTTATAAATATTGAGCAGTAAAGCTCATCACAGTACTGAAAATGCGTTCGTAATTCTCCGAGAGACATACATCTTTCAGATTCTGCGGGGCCACAGCTTGGAAAATGGTTTCAGGCATGGGGCAGGAAAGGAGATTGACAGCAGAAAGACTGATTTGTTTCAAAAATGGCATAATAGGGTTATAGGCAGGCCAACAGGCAATGGTATTTGCATTGTCTACTCAAAGCTTGGACAATGAACATCCTTCCAAGATCATATGCGCACGCATGCACTAACACATTCATGCCTAATGGTATAAATAAAGTTTCAGAAACCAAGATGGGATGAAAGAGGAAAAAAGGGAAAACACTGGAACTCAATGCCTAATCTATGCAATGATAGTACTCCCTCACTATGCTTGCAGTCCTGCAAAATGGCATAATCTGTAATAGGGAGGCCAACAGGCAGTGGTATTTACACTATCTATTCAATTGTGACCCCTGTAGACACCCTCCCTCATGCCTCAGCAGACTGAGTTTTTAGGACACAGCCTAGGCTTTACTGGGGGAAGGGTTTCAGCAGTCACTCACCATCTCCTCTAGCATAAGTTGTTCAGTCTCCCCATACTGTGTATATATATATATTTTCCTCTCCATTCATGTCCCTGGCCTTTGTAAAACACTTTTATAACCCCATGAATGCCAGATGGAAAACCAAGAATCCATAAATGTATCATGCTGCCCCAGGCTCTGCCAAAGGCCCTTTGCTTCACCCCACAGTCACCGCAGAATTGCAAAATTTACTTTTTTTTCATATTACTTAGGCAGCAAACACTTAACAATGGTCATAGTGTCCCTTCATATTTTTCCTGACATTAAGAATTCTCTTCCCTGTACAAAAGATTATGAAAATACATCCTCCCATAACATCGAACATCTCTTTAAAAAAATAGATATCTTTAAGAAAATGAATCATACTTCTTAACAGGAATGAAATTAAGAAGGTAACAAATATAGAATCAACATGTACTAGAGGGTGTTTTTGTGTCCAAAATTGAAATTTGGTAAGTAACAATGGATGTTTTGCTTTTCTGCAGCACAGTTTGTGGTGTCACTTCTGTGAAAGAATACAGTACTTGTGTATTTCAAGTGTGTGTGTTCTGAAACCTTTAATGACATTTACAAATTACAACAACACAAGCAAAATAGGAGAAGTAAAATTACACAAATTTCACAAACTAGGAGCGAGAAGCAGGGGGCAATTTCATAATTGCAGATAAGATAAGATAAAATCTTAGTCTTACTGTGGGATCCCAAAATTACAACATTTGGATTGACTACTTATATGTTTGTTTAAAAGAATTCCAGACTGCCTTCATCTCAGTGAATTCCAGGTCCACATACAATAAAAACAGCAAAAGCAAACAGTAGATCATCTTTCTTCGTGCCAGACCACAAATCATAAAATAGCAGACACAGGCAACAGAACCATTTTAAAATGCCTAGACAAATACAAATATTTTGCTTTGGCATCAAAAGGCTGTAACATACATAGGATGTGCATTGCAAAGTAAGGAGATACTACAGAACAGTCCATTTCTGTTGTACAAAATAATGTACATCACCTGTTGATAGCATTACAGGAAGAAACCGAAGATTTTAACCCATGCACTAAATGGTATAGGAAAAGGGGTTCCAGGTTCAGTTTTAGCATACATTAACTTTGGAGTTTATTTTCCCAAGTCCATTATTTAACCTTTCTGTTTTTAATGAACCGAGGACATATTGAAGGTTGAACTGTAGTTTTACAGAGCAGACAGACCTTATTTAGAGAAGTTGAAACACAGGCACTTCAAACACAAATAAAAGGTAGGGTTTGGGTTTTTTTTTTTTTTTTTTTAAATACTTTATAAGGTCTGCAGTCCCTCTCTGCACAATTGAAAGTGAAAGCCATTATGAAAGCAATGGAAATAAATAAATCAGCACAATAGATATAGATATCAATAGAGTTATTTCAGGCTAGAGAGACTGAATCTATCAAAATCCTAACAAAATATGTAAACAAAAATGGAAAACCCAACAACAGTGTAGTAACTATAGCATTCTTGTATTAACTCTCATGTAAACAAAATAATTCTTAAACCTTTACTGTAAAAATGGGGCAAGAAATGCTCAATGTTTAAGCAAGATTCAAAAACAGCAGAGCACTAGAAATCATATTTCATGTTTAAAAGCAGAATTGTCGTTTAACATTAAGAAGACAAAAAATTATGCCTGTGGAAAAACACTGTAATTTACCATATTTTTCTATGTATTAGGATTAGGCACCCTTCAGTCTTGAGAGACTATGGTAACATGCTCTGAATAGAGGACTTGGAACAGCATCTAGTGTGGCTGAGAAGGCCATTCAGGAGTGACAATCCCTTCCACACTTTTCCGTGTATAAAACGACACTTTCCCCTAAAATCATTAGAGGAAGAATTGAGGGTCATTTTGTACATGGAAGGAGGCGGAGGTGGAGGCAAAGGACCAGCTGCGGTTGGCCGCCTCTCACGACTGATCACCTCCTCATCCTGCCATGGCTCACCTCCAGCTCACATTGCTGCCTTGTCCTCTGCCTGAAGAGAGCCTGCGAGTGGTACTGGAGGAGGCAGCAGCTGGCAATGGGCAGCAGAGAGAGGCAGATGAGCCCAGCTGCTCCTTTGCCTCCATCTCCGTCTCCTCCTGCTGCTGCTGCCTCCGCTGCCAGATTGCCTCCTCCAGCGCCACTTGTGGGCTCCCTTCGGGCAGGGGACAAGGCGGCAATGTGATCAGGCATCAGAGGCAGCAGCAACAGGAATCAGAGGCAGAGCCGCCCCTCGTGGCTGCCCATTGACTACTCCTCCACCTCCGGCAAGGGACAAAATTAGAGGGTCATTGCATACATTGGAGGGGTTGTGCACACGGAAAAATACGGTACATTATGAACATGCAGAAACTGACATTGTCAGAGACTTTCTATTGCTCCTTTCAGCCATCAATTCAAACAGAGATTACAGCCAGAAACAAACAAACAAAAAAAGAAGACCAAGACTTGGACGGGTAGCTGTAAAGAACTTGAATGTAAAGAAGTGTGGCTCAAAACCAAGCCCAAGATAATCCATGCCATGGCATTCCCACTTACTGTGTATGGATGTAACAGCTTCATAGTTAAGAAAGTGGATCGGCAAAAAAATAAATTTATTTGAAATATAGCGCTGAAGGGGAGATTCATAAATATTGTGGATTAACAAAAGGACAAATGAATGAGTGCTAGATCAAATCAAACCTGAACTCTCTTACAGAAGGCAGGAAGTGGGAGAAAGATTAAACCGAACCTTTGGCACATTATGAGAGTAAGTACAAGACTCAATGGAAAAAAACAATAATACTGGGAAAAGCAGAAGGCAGCAACAAAAGAGGAAGAGCCAAATATGAAATGGATTGACTCAATAAAGGAAGCCACAGCCTTGAGTTTACAGAAGCTGAGAAGTATGGTTAATGATTAAATCTTTTGGAGGTCACAATTTCTGTGGATTGCCACAGCGATTTGGCAGCACGTAACAACAGCACAGGCTGGCAGTAGGGAACTGCCCTTTGACATTAGAGCTGTGGGGCAAACTCGGCTCCTCTCCTCTCTTAGCAGTCTCTTCCAGCCCAACACAGTATTCAGAAATCCACATGCTCCACGAACGGGAAAACACACTCCCAATAAAATGCACATATTTGAAAAGTTCACACAGTAAATTCATTTCAAAAAATGAATGCAAACAGACTTCAGTTAATGGGTGGGTGCGAGCAAATAATGGCCTGAATTATCTTGTGAAGCAGTTTTCAAAATTTCCTGTCCACCCAGACTGGCAATCAACTGTGCAACCAAGTGAGTGATCGAGCTCTGCCCAAGTGTGTAACTGATAGCTGCAATGATCACACATACCAATTACACAATTTTGGGGGGGTTTGCTGCGTAAACTAAACAGGATTCTGAACTTTTTAAAAGCTTCAGAATATGAGAGATTTTCTTTTCAATCTATCTTCTTATTTTTTAAAAAACAAACAAAACAAAACCAACAACCCTGAAACACAACTGCATGGATGCAACAAAGAGGCAGGAAAAGGAGGAAGACCATGGAAAGGGTATTGTCAGATGTGGGTAATCCTTTTTGATACTGATAGATCCCATCTTCATTTACAGGGACATGAACTACAGAAAAAAATTGCTGGAGCTCTGGGGAAAGGAAAAGGAACTGCCATCTTTGAAGAAAGAGAATAAATAGGAAGCTTTGAAGAAAAAAAGAACAAATGCTTTAGAGAATAAACAAAAAGCCATCTTTATATGAGAATAGTGGGAATGCCGCATATTTTCTACAAATGATAAATATTGTACAGAACAGACTGCTTTATATGGTCTCAAAGGTTCACTAAAAGAAGCCTAAGGCAATTTAGCTAATGGATTTTATTAGTGGGAAAATCCGAGTGGAAATATCTTAATCTGTTGCAGGTTATGTGGTTTTACATAATGGAGTATATTTTTGATTGCCTTGTGTAATTTGACTGTCCATTTCAGGAAGCAAAACAAGTACTGAAATGCGTTAAGTGACAAAGTAATGGAATTTTATGCATGCTTCTAAATGAGAAACACTAGCCCTGACCCTCTCAAATCACTTTTTAAAAGCTTGCAAAACTAACAGAAGGCGGGAGTGCTGTGCATTTAATACTTGCTATTTGGATCTAATGAAAATTATGCATTTTGTATTTACTGGAAGGCTAACAAAAAGAGGAAGAGACTAGATCTCTAAAATATGTACACAAAGTCAGAGATCCATACAACAGCTGATGGTACCTGAAATTGGAACTAAAGGCTGGGCTAGCCTACAGGTGCTACACCTACTTCAGGAGCAGGCGCGGCGTTTCTGATTAGCCAGAGGCAGCACTGTTGCCCCTGTGTGAAAAGGGAGGCAAAAGCACACTTGGTACCTCCATCAGTGCTTATCAGTCAAATGTGCCCTCAGTGACCCAGAACAATTCAGCCACAGCATCCAGGAGCAACCCAACTCCACTTTCCTCTGAACCTGATACACATTTAAGGTGTGGGAAAGTCAGAAATTGCCTCCTGCAGTGTATCCTTTGGACTTTGCTCTTTCCAGCTCAAGGCATTTTGAGGACACATATCATTTGAATTGCTTTTACTATTATCATTTCAATGGTTTGATTAAGTTGCTTTTTAAACTGTTTTCAATGTGTTTTAAACTCATTTATTAACCACCTGGAGTGCTATTTTCTTCCCAATGGAAAGGCAGAATTTAAACATTATAAAAAGAAATTACAAAATACAAAGATTTGTCTATTCCATACGAGGGGTTCAAGAATGACCACATGGATAATGTTATTTCCTATTATAGTGATGTGTTGTCAGACTGACCCAGGCATGAAGCAAATGGCACCCACTCTCAAAACCAAGGTACTTAGTACCCCACGCCAAGCCAAGTTGTATTTTGGCACATGAGTCAGAAAATCTCGCAAGTTCAGTGCTTTTTCCCTGGTAGTATATACACAACAATACCAAATTAACTAAAAAATTGTCGCCTTTCTCTGACTTCTGAAATTTGTCTCTTGAGGCAGATGCCTCCCTCTACCTCATGATAGAACTGGCCTTGATGTGATACAAGAAGAAGCACAAATGCAGCCATCTTCTCAGAGTGTGGAATTAATGCACTGATGCCTTCTCGAGGTCCTAGATTGCTTTTTCTTATGTGGCACTGCATCACAGCCAGCACCCAGATAGCTGAATGCTTAGCTCATAAAAGAAAAAAGAAAAAAAAGACTTAAAACTGATCCATACCCCATTGATTGTTGGTTCTCCTTAACTTTTTATAATGTGAGAAACTTCACCGCCACCACCATCACCACAAAATTCCCTTGTGAATTATAGTGTTAGATGCCATTTTTCCATCTCTAGTGTAGACTAGCATGTGCCCCTATTTATACTGCGGAAATTAAAACTGGTGCATCAAATCCCCTAAAACAGTTTGTATCCTTAAACATTTCTTTTCTAATATTTAATGTATTAATTGAAATGTGAATTCAGTGTTATCTGAATGGATGCCAGAGAACATTAAGGAAGAATAAAGCAGCATGGGATAATTTTAAAATAAGCCTGTTAATGATCAAGATTCCTCACTAAACAAAACACCCATAAACATTATGTTTCATGACAGCTGCAAGCACAAGAAACTAAAATGGCAGTAGCCAATACTACAACATTGAACCATGTAATTTACATTTCAGAAAAATTAAATGCAGCATAATGGCTTAGCTTCCAGGCAACAATACTATTAGATTTGCTGTAGTAGATTATGACATCATCTGAAACCTCAGGATACACATTTTAAGCTGATTACTATGGTTTGCATTATGTACTGCTGTTCTAGTCAGTTTTTCACTTAATTCATTGGAGAAATTGCTACTCTTAATGACTGCATATGCCATCAGTTGCTATGAAAAGTGATGTCATTGATATGATGTGTTTTAGGAGGGCTACACAAAGTGGACTATACAGTACTTGCATATTTTATGGATTTTGTTTCAGTGAATTGTTTTCTCGGTTCAGTCTCTCTGACTACTTCAGATTTCTCACACCAAATCTCAACAAATGCTTTTTCATCCTACCTAATCTTGCTGCCCCTACGTATTCTGTTAATGTATCACCTTCTTAATCTTTCATTTTCCATGTTTCTGTGGGTTCTGCCATACCCTACATTCAAGACCAGGGACAGAGAGATGTCCATTTCCACTCTGTGTTATTTTTGTACAGGTTCATTCTATTCCATTTCTACATTAACTGTTTTAACTGCATAAAATTGGTGTAGAATTATGCACTTAAATACATATTTCTTAATCTATTTTCTCAGAAAAAAATGCATTTAGGAACATATTTTATATGGACACACAGGCCTAATACAGAACCCAGCATGCTTCAGCCCACTTGGCTAAATCAGTTCTAGTCCCAACTAGAGTAGATTCATTGAATCCACGAGACTTGTCCATGCATCCAAAGAGTGTTGCGTTAACAGCTGGAATCCTACAGGTGTTTGCTGAAGGTTTGCATAACTTGCTATGGTTGTTTACAGCTAATAGACAAAGTGCTAGGGCACATGTTGGTTGTATATCTTGTTATGCACACTGTTACATAACTGAGGTACACCCTGACACCTTGGCAATTAGTGGCATTTAACTGTAGCAAGTTACAAAGTCCTTATATAAACATCAATAGGATTCCATCTAACAAGTCCCATTTAGTCACTGGGTCTGCTGTACTTGGGATTTAATTTAGCTCATTGATGTCTAAAGCCTTATGAGTCATGTGTGCACACAATGAACTATAGCCACTTATATACTACCACTCGGAAAGTTACTTTTAAATGTATGTTTTACAAATATAGGTCCAAGGCCTCTCAAAAGTAGTTACCAGGAAATAATTTTTAAAATTAACTATCCTTCTTCCAAAAAAGTGAGCTCCCGTTGCTTTGTCCCAGCTCCTTACCAACCTAGCAATTCGAAAGCATGTAAAAATGTGAATAGATAAATAGGTACCACCTTGGTGGGAAGGTAACAGCGTTCTGTGCCTAAGTCGCGCTGGCCAATGACAACGGAAACTGTCTTCAGACAAACGCTGGCTCTACGGCTTGGAAATGGAGATGAGCACCACCCCCTAGAGTCAGACATGACTGGACTAAATGTCAAGGGGAACCTTTACCTTTACCTTACTGTAACAGCTCATGTTCTGGACACTGCCTCTTCCATACCCTGCAAAGCACCCCAGACAACTAGGTTGAGAGTGTAAGCCATATACTTCACCCCTTTCATCTTCCCAGCCTGCAGTGCTGCCATCATGTCTGTCCCATTGTCTGTGACAAACAGCCCTTGCCTTCTGTAGCTAAACTCCACTACCTATTGAATGTAGAGAGCTATGTGATTGCTCTCCATCACAGCCACATTAAACAGGGTGGGAAAAAGGTAGGTAAGACAATAGGTTGTGAGAGGTGAAAATGTGATACAACCTTTGGTAGAAAGGAAACATCAGGGAAGAGGGTGACTTTGTCCGAGTGAAATTGAAGAAATGGAGAATCGACTCTGAGGGCAGCAAGCTCCAAGGCTCTACGAGCAAAAGTAATGGCAACCAGGAAAGGTGTCTTGAGGGAAAGGAGGTGCACAGAGACTGTAGCAAGTGGTTCAAATGGAGCACAGGTAAGCCACTGAAGAACAAGAGGTAGAGACCATTGTGCGGAAGGTGTGGGAGCAGAAGGACGCATATTGGAGGCACCTCAAAGGAAGAGTTTCAATGAGGGATGAAGAAAAAGCATAGCAGCATCAGAATCTTGAGGTTGATGAGCTATTATAGCAGATAGGTAAATTTTGAGAGTAGAGAGGGAGAGTTGTTTATGAAATAGATGGGAGAGAAACTGAAGGACAGCTTGCAGAGTTGTAGGATTGGTAGGAAGATGATGTTGGAGAGCAAATTTGGTGAAGACAGTCCATTTATAGGAATAGAACTTAACTGCCACTAGGCTTTGGGGCATTAGATAAGATGGCATATATAGAGGGTGAATCCTCCATACCGTGCAGGTCTGGGTGGTGAGTTTTGCCTCAATGCAGTGAGAGGAGGTGAGGAATGAGAGGTAATCTGTGGCAATGGAGCGGAACATGGTGAATCATGGTTGTCTTGGCCACCAAGGGGCAATGAGGAATGCGTTGTAGCAAATTTGACAGATTTTGGCTATTGTTCTGAGAAGGAGAGGTATGGGAGGGAAGAGATAGACGAGGTGTGTGGTCCAGTCTGCCATCAGTGCATCCCTGAGGGATCCATGTCCCATGCCTGCCCTTGAATAGAAGAGGGTGCATTTGGAGTTTTGTTGCGAACATGTCAATTTGTGGTTGACCCCAGATCTTGCAAAGGTGGAGAAATAAGGTCTAGTCTAGAGACCATTCTTGCATCTGGGTATGCAGTCTGCTGAGGTTGTCTGCTACAAGATTGTCTTGAGTGGAATATGCACTGCTACGGGAAAGCTGTGGCATTCTAGACACCGTTCCCAGACTTGGAAGGTATTGTGTACCTCCTTGCTTGTTTATGTAAAACAACGCGGTGGTATTGTCGGTTGTAATTTGAATGGCATTGCCGAGAATGATTGGTTCGAAAGCTTGGAAGGTTTTGAAAATGGCTAAGAGTTCGAGATTGTTTATATGAAGAGCCCACTCTGCGTGGAACCAGTTAGCATGGATATGAAGGTCATTGCAATGTGTCCCCCCATCGAGTAGGGCTTGCATCGGTGGTGACCTGAACTGGTAGTTGAAGAGGAGCAAAGGACTGTATGATGAACAGTTTGGATGGAGTGTCCCACCAGAGGAGCTGAGAGGAGAGCTTGGGCGTTACCTGAAGAAGTTTGGATGGTGGATCTGTCATTGGGTTGAATAGGGACAGATTCCATGATTGTAGAGAGTGCGTCTTTAGCCTGGTGTGTTGAATGGTTGATGTGGTGGAGGCCACAAGGCCTAGGAGGCATTGATTTGAATGTGCTGTGACAAAGGCGTAAGGAAGGAATTGACCAATGAGCGTGTGAAGCTTGATTGCCATTTCTAGAGGAAGAAAGACTTGGTAGAGTTGAGTACTGCACCTACATAGACAATCCATTGTGTGGAAATAAGAATGGATTTTGCTATGTTGATTTTGAGGCCCAGATCAGCAAGGAGAGAAAGAGTCAACTGGATATCCCTTAAAGCTTGAGAGCATGAAGGGGAGACTATCAGCCAGTCGTCTATGTATGGGAAGATGGAGATTCACAGAGGACGCAGGTGGGCTGCTACAGGTGCCATACATTTTCTGAATACTCTCGGTGCTGTAGAGTAGTGGTCCCCAACCTTGGGCCTCCAGATGTTCTTGGACTTCAACTCCCAGAAATCCTGGCCAGCAGAAGTGGTGGTGAGGGCTTCTGGGAGTTGTATTCCAAGAACATCTGGAGGCCCAAGGTTGGGGACCACTGCTGTAGAGAGGTTGAAGGGAAGGGCTTTGAATTCGTAGGCATGGGGTTCTACAGGAAATCTGAGGAATGTGCGATGGTCCTGGTGAACTGTAATGTGGAAGTATGCATTACTTAAATCTATAACTGTGAACCAGTCGCCTTGTTGAAGAATGGGTAGGATTCGTTCTAGTGTAACCATATGGAAACGTCTCTGAGTGATATAGTAGAAGTCCTGAAGGTCGAAGACAGGTCGTAGACCGCTGTCTCATTTTGGGACGATGAAGCAGTGGGAGAAGAACCCTGGATCGTCTTCTGAAGGGTTGATAGGTGATATGGCATCCTTTAGGAGAAGAGATTGAATTTCTTGTTTGAGTGCAGCAGATGGATAAGTTAGAATGATCCTTGGTGGAGGTGGATAAATGAATTCTATGGCGTAACCTGTAGCAATGAGAGTGAGGACCCAGGAGTCCAAGATGGAAGATGGGCTGAAACACAAGTGGCGGTGGAAGGAGAAAGGTAGGTTGAGCAGATCTGGGGGTTGAAGAAGTCAAAGACTATGTTTTTGTTTCTTGTCAGGTCGATGGAAAGGCTGCTTGGGGCGGTGACATTGTACTGCATGTCTAGGTTGGAAGGAGGGAGAGGGCTGTGAAGAATATTTGTTTTTGTCAGCAAATGATCTGGTCTACTGGTAAGAGTAAGGGTGGCGCCACTGAAATTATTGTGGTTTGTAGTATGGTTGGGTGTTATATGATTGTGCTGTCTTTTTCAAATTTTGTAGGTTGTCTAGTATGTCACTGGTCTTTTCTTCGATCAGGCCAGTACCATTGAACAGTAAATCCTCAATTTTCATGTGAGCGTCATCTGAGATGTGGGCGGATTGTAGCCAGGCATGTCTACGGAGGGCTATAGCAGTAGCCATGTGTCTAGATGATGCTTCAGTAATATGTCTGGCTGTGATGTGCTCTTGATGGGCAAGGGCCGTGGCCTCTTGGTGGAAAGCGCGACCACAGGGTTTGTATTCACCTGAAGCTGATTACAGTGATGGGAGAGCTTTGTCCCAGAGATAACGATGATAAGCTCCCATAGCTGCAGGATAATTGGCAGCACAGAGAGTAAATGAGGTGAGGGAATAGAATCTACGCCCGACCATGTCTAATTTTCTTCCTTCCTTGTTATTCGGTATGGTGCTGGAACGATTTTGTGTTCTATTTTGAGTGGCATCCACAATGACTGAATTAGGAGGTGGATGTTTGGAGAGGAAGGCAGCATTTTCTCTGTATGTCTTGTAAAGATTTTCAACGTTAGGAGACATTTGAGGAAAAGATGATGGTTTAGACAAAGTTTGTTTAGTGAGTTCTAATAATAAAGGAATAAAACTCATACTTAGAGGTGGAGTTTGTTCTTCATTAATGTCCTAAAATACTTTATCTGATTGGGGTTGAACTGGTTGCTGCACATCTAATTCCATAGCCTTGGCAATTTGAAGGACCAACTGAGAATAGGAAGAGAAGCCATCAGATGGTGATGGAGGGTTAACCTGAGTGACATCCGAGTATGGTGTAGGCAGATTAGGGGAGGGATTACTGTTCTGGTACAGAGTTAGAAGCCTCCGAATAGTAGGATTGAGAAGATGAAGTTGGAGAGGTAGGATGGTATCGTGGGACGGAGGTGGAAAGAGGTTCTGGAAGATAATGATGAGGTCTGGCAGGAGCCTGTTGGGCTGGTATTGGAGCAGATTGATATTTCGAGAGTTTCTTATGATGAGAATACACGGTACCGGAAGGTAGAGGTGGAAGTTCAACATATGTGGTGGTTGTTTGTACCAAGGAAGGTTATGGTTGAGTGGAACCAGAGGGCTGTGCGATGCGTGGCACTGTCTGTACAGAGGTCCGGTATCGTTTTGGAATCATAGGTTGGTCCTGGAGAGGCTCAGGATGTTGTCTTTTGTGAGATTTGTGGGACTTCAGTATCGGAGGGGGCGGTACGGAGTCATCATCCGACAAGGAATGGTAGAAGCCATGATATGTGATCAGTATCGAGGAGAAGGTGAAGACTCAGAGAAGTCAGATTGGTAGTAGTATCGGTGTCGACGGTTGGTATAGAAGTCGAGCTCAGGTTGGTAATACTGATATGCTCGATGTCAAGAACGTTTGAATGTAGGGTCATGATACTATGGAGGCTCATAGAGCATGACCCATTTGGAGTGGCGATACTGAGTAGGGAGCTCTCGAGATGCCATAGACCCAGTCAGAGTTATGGGTCGTACAGGATTGGCATCGGAATGGCACGTCTGAGACGTGTGATGGGTCTTCCTTAACCTCTTGTGCGGAGGTGAAATGTTGGGTACTTGGTACATTGACTCGGAATCACCCAATCCGAAGACATGGGGCTCAATTGCGGTTATCGAGGCAAGATGGTAACGTGGATCGTAGGCTGGCCGTGGAATGGTGTTATGCCTGGTATCGATCTCTGTAAGGGGGGATGAAAGTTGGTGGAGGACTTCTTGGAGGGTTCCGATACCAAAGGAGATTTCAATACCGGGATGGACTTTGTTGAACTGGAAGCTTTGGGCTTAGATTTTAGTTTAATCTTGGAGATCGATTTAGCTGTCGGAGAAGTTGTAGTTGGGCCTGGAGAACTTTCGGGGGGTGAGAAGTTTGGGACGGTTCCATAGTTTGAGCTGGTTGCAAGGAATGTTCCCAATGGAACGACCAAAGATGCTGTTGTCGGAGTTTGAGGGCTTGTTTGGTGAAGATTTTGCAGAATTGACAATTAGAAGGTTGGTGAGATTCTCCCAGACAAAAAAAAGGCAGAGATTGTGGCCGTCTGAAACGGGGACTTCGTTGGAGCATGAGGTGCACCTTTTAAATGGGGGAAGAGGGGCCATAAATGGTGGGGAAAGGGGAGGGGAAATTGTAGAAAAGTATCTTATGATTTGCCTTGCTTATATATATAGAAGTTTGAAGAATCAATCTAAAAGTCCTTTTTTATTTTTTCAAACAGCAAGCTGAAGACGAACGGAGCTTGACGAGAGGAGACACCTCAGTGGCAGCAAAAAGGAAATGAAGTAATTACCAGGACGGGCTTGTTAATCACCCATTAGTGTGCATTCATAGAGACCATGAAGAAGAAAAAGAGGTTACTTACCTGTAACTCTGGTTCTTCAAATGATCATCTGTGAATTCACACTTCCCACCTGTCCTCCCCTCTGTCCATCACTCCTGTATCTCTTGATGCAGTGGCAGGCTATTCTTCGGAACTGAGGTAATTACCAGGACGGGCGGACCACGTGGACTAGGGGGCAGTCCTTGACGAACGTATCATAAAGCTCTAGAATATTCCAGAGACCTCTGCTCAGGCGCAGATTAAATCCATTAGTGTGCATTCACAGAAACCACGAAGAAGAAATAGGTTTTACTTTCTATCCTCCCTCTTGCCTTCTTATCTACAAAAGTAAACGGGACTCTGAATATTAGGAATTATTATTATAGATATTTGAAACTTTCAAATTCAGATTTGGAAATATTCAGAACTATCTGAATATGGCATTTTTCAGTGAATTCTGAATATTTCCAAATCCAAATACACTTCCCTAATTAGAATCCAAAAATTCTCATGATACTTTCCTTAAATCCTTAGAAATTGCACCTATTATCACTGACTGGGGGAGCTACAGCCCTAATAATCTCATTGCATGTACTGTAGTATGATCTTTTCTCTTCTTCGCATTGGTTTCAAAGTGTTAATGATGACATATAAAGCCCTAAATGGTTTAGGACCTTGATACCTAGCAGAACGCCTCCTCCCACCTAGATCTACCCGAATCACTCACTCTAGCCAGGATGGGCGACTGAGGGGCCTAACGCTGAGGGAGGCCTGGAGAGAAAGAACAAGAAACCGGGCTTTCTCGGCAGTGGCCCCTCGCCTCTGGAACAGTCTGTCCTCAGAGATCTGTCTGGCTCCCTCGCTGGGTGTTTTAAAGAGCAAACTTAAGACCTGGCTCTTTAAGCAGGCTTTCCCTCCTGTCATCACCTAATGACTTTCCCATTTTGAATTATATTGTCACTGTTGTTTTTATTTTATTTTATTATATTGCTTTTACTTTAGTCTAGATGGGCAGGGTACAAATCAAATCAAATCAAATCAAATCAAATCGAATGAATGAATCAATGAATCAATGAATCAATGAATCAATGAATAAATAAATAGTCCACTGATATACATTTTGACAGCCGTATATATATATATATATATATATATATATATATATATATATATATATATATATATATATATATATATATATATATATATATATATATATATATATATATATATATATATATATATATATATATATATATATATATATATATATATATATGGGGCTGTCAAAACATCACAGAACAGTATTTGCTTCCTTGCTTATGTCATGCATCTGCTACAGAAAGCTCTGTAGCTTGCATCAACCATGGTCCCCTCTGCATTACCAGGAAAGCCAAGACATTTTTTTAAAAAAAATGAGAGATTTGGGTGATTGTCCTGAGAACAAAAAAGATTTAGTTCATTGTTACAAGAAGTAGAGCTGGAGAAAACTGTTCAAAGAAGATGCAGACTTGCTTCCACAACTTAAACCAATAGCCTAGTACTTGTGTGTGTGTGGGGGGGGGGGTTATTATCTGAGATGCAACATCATTGATAGCAGCAGTCAGAACATGTATCCTAAACCGAAGGTGACATTGAATCATAGGATCATAGATTCTGGTCAAGAATCAGTCTTCTCATCTGGTAGTTAAATGAGACAGACAAACATCTCTTTTCAGGCTGAAGGTGGAATCTCTTCTGACTTTCTGACTACGGCCATTCCTACCCTTTTCATTTCTTTCTTTTGGAGCTTCCGAAGAGACTGTGCTGCTTGATGTTGTTCAGCCGGATTTATTATTTCACCACACTCTTTTATACCTGACTTTCTCCACATTTTACCTGCACTGCATCAGTCAGCAATTCAAATAAAATAACGTAGTAAAGCAAATAAATAAATAAATAAATAAAAATCCTTGGGTCTCCAGATGCTATAGATTTCAACTTTCAGATATCCCAAGAAGCATGAGTAATATTAAGGGACAATGGGAGATGTAGCCCAAAACATCTCAGAGCAAAATGTTTCCTACTACTGTACTAATGCAAGGATTTTTCACCAGGAACAGACTCAAGGAACAGAATCAAGCTAAATAAAGTCCATGTCTACCCTAAACCAGGATTAGACAATCTATGGTCCCCTGAATATTGTTGGCCTGAAACTGTCATTAGCCCTAGCCAGCATTAGGCAATGATGAGGAGCGATGGACATGACAGTTCAACAACATCTTGAGAGAGGCAATGCACATCCTTTTGTTAGACAAAAGAGCTCCATGAAATTATTTGTGAAGGTGAGATTTATGCAATTCTATGCTATGGGGTGTTCTTTTGATCCTCATTATGGTGAGTAGCCATCTTTACAACATCGTTTTAATATCTGTGACATTATAAAGGGTGTGTTGTGTCATTTGTCATGCTGTCTCACACATATTTTCATAATCCCATTTGTATGACTGAAATTATACCAGCGTATCCTGGACAAAGCCCCCCTTCACATTGTCTTCTGTCTCCATCTAGCTTTATAGAAGGAAAAAGAAAATAGATTTAACAGTGTTTCTCATGCCCAGAAGAACAAAAAGTGCCCTTGTAAACTTTCTCATACATAGAGGAGAATTCAATGAAAATGTGCTTGGCAGCAGGAAGGTGAGGGGAGTGCAGTTAGATAGAAGGAAGCGGTCTGATGCTTTATATTCTAACCCACAAAAGGGATGGTTAACCTACTCCTGCAATTATAAAAACCAAACAAATGTTGAACTGATTAACAGGTCCTGATGGCTCCACAAATACTGATCTGAGAACACAGGGCCTCCCCTTCTTCATTTTCCCTTTAAGCAACACACCACATGGCTGAATTGCTCAGCTAATTCTCTGATTTCTCTCCCCCCCCCCCCCCGTTTTTGCTCTTATCCCGTTTATTCTTTAATAGCCATCGGTAGTGAAGCTGATGTCTGCAAAAGCGAGTGAGTTGATTAATAGGTATTTTATACATCTGGTATTTTCTCATAAAAGACTGGTAAACTTATTTCAATTATCATACCACCAACAAGGATGCAATCTGTTCACAATGGCTGTTTACGAATGGCTGCTTTGGGTAATGGCTGTTTTCTTAGCACGGGAAATGAAATATAATATTATTAAACAGAGATATGCAGAACAATATGTCAACTTATCCGTCTTCCTGATGTTTATGGGCTTCATTTTTTTTTACAATGTTTATTTTATTTTATGGGACCAAACGGTAAAGCATCTCCTACTTGCAAAGACCTCATTTCTTTTATTTTTCCTTTAATGTCCTTGAATATTAGCTTCTGCAAACTTGCAAGCAATCAGTGCAGGAAACCTGTGGTAGGTACTTATTAATTCAATTCAGATAAGCATGTTAGAATGAAAGAGATAATGAAGCAAGATGTTTATCTTTGAAGGAGGAGGTGGTAAGCTCTCTTGGCCAGAAGGCTGAGACATTTCCTTATTTTAATGCACCGTCTGTGAGAGTGTCACAGACAAATTCTTTAAGGAATGCAGTGAAAATCATTTGCTTGTCAGGTTAACCAAAGACATTGGGAGCCATTGTGCTGGCAGAACAAGAATATCTGGTCACTCTAATAGTAGAGTCAGGTCATTGCATTGATAAGATTTGAGCTAAAACAGAGTCAATGAGAAATAAGAGGGAAGTAGCAGTGAGCTTGGGCACCCCATGATTTTAAAAAGATCTGTAACATGGCACACCTACCAGCAGCCTAATAAGAACTGAGCATGCTCAACAAGCACAGAATAATGCATGTGTTGGAAAAGAAAAGCAGCAGAACAGGATTTGGGAATAGGATAGGATAGCCAGTTCGGAGGGACAGCCTACCTAGAGCTCTAAATATGAGCAGATAAGGAATATTTGAGCAACATTTTGTTACAGATCTCACCAGCTCCCTCAAAAAGGAAAGGGAATGTGGATGTATGACATTCAGAAGTCAAAGGCTACTACCTCATATAAGATACTGGCCAATATTTGGAGCCTAAGAACAATAGCACAAGTGTTTCCCCATTCTAGAAGTCTCCATGCACAACGATTTTCAGAAGCTGTGTGAAACCTGGCAAGCAAAGGGGAGTCAGCTGGACTGGCAGCATGACTGCTCTTCTGTGAATGCATAATGGAATAGGTTATTGGCCACTGTCTTATATACACTTGGGAGATTCGTAGAATTATTGAGAAGTAGGTGCTTTGGTGAATAAGAAGAAATGGCTGCCAAGACACTGTGAGCTTATGCAACATCGATAGCATATGAATTTACAGAATAGGGTTTCTAAGTGGGAATAATGGCCCTGAATCTTGCTGGTAATCCCAGCTGGAGCAGACTTATTGGATCAATGGAATTTACATAAATCCTGATTTATACTATTCAGTTGTTCTACTCTGACTGGTACTATCAACTTGATTTTGACCATAGTCTTTAAAAAGTCAGACAGGCTGTGGTTCTCTCCATGTATGATTTAAACAAAGGAGACCACATGAATAACAGGAAGTGAAACCACACCTCTCAGGCATGCCTTCAACATAAGACACTGAGCTATCTTTCCTAAAACTGAGTATAGATATTTAGAAAAGCAACTTGTATAAATACACTGTGCACTTGTAGGTATCCCTAAGGATTAGGACCCCTGCAGAATGAGGGTGTCTCAGCACAATGTCTGTGCATTAGTAGCTGTTCAAGAGCAGATGATGATTAGCAGCAATCAGTGATCAATATGAAAATGTTGAAACTGGACACCAGGTATCCATTGCAGAGGGCAGTGCCAGTACATATGACCATGCTCACCTTTATGAAGTGAAGTAATCATGGTTATCGTATGAAGCTGGCTAATGAGAGTCTACTGAACAAATCTATGACAGAGAGTAACTCCCTCCCTAAAAAGGAAAGCAGAGAGCAGACAGCACATGGAAGACCAGTCTTCCACCAACTGCTCATATTAAACATCCTGCAATGGTACCTTGGAGACTTCCTCATCTCCAAAACAATGTGCCTCTCAACCATTCAGTATATCTCTATAAAATGCTCAAGTTGCAGGGTGGTGGAAACAGTGTTCTGCTACTTCATAGTATAGCACAAATGTCTTGAGTGGAGTGTTGCATTTATTCCTAAAATCCATCCAACGACCAGATCAAAGCTATGAATAGGATTCCAGGTTTTCTTTCCAAACTGCATATACTTTGTCCAGAACCCACTTGTACATTAAGTCTTCCCTTGAATTAAAGATCATGGCAAACTTTTCAATTTCCTTCCATATTTCTATATATTTTCTGGGTAGCGTCTGGATTTAAAGAGGAATCAAAAGCTGCATTAAAGTATCACCTCCTGTCTTCTACTTCCTTCATTTTCTCTGCTCTAACCTATTTTTTTAAAAAAAAAATGGATTGGGGGAATGCCATAGCGTTACCAACCATTTGGGGGCCGGCAGGTATTTGAATCCTTTAAAATACAAAGGAGGTGGGCCTGAAAACAAGCCTTGCACTATGAAGGGCAGAGCCAAGAGATAAATTCTGCCCACAGAACAAAGAGATGCAAAAACAAAACAAAACAAAACAAAAAACACTAGATACTTAGTTAGGGGAAAACACATGCTAAACCAAGAAAAAGGAGTCATGCAAAGACAGGGGAACCCTCATCAGGATTTTGGAAGGATTTCCATTATCATCTACATATGATTGAGAATTTAAAGGGGTACAAATGCCCCACCTGGAATAACTTTCAGTTACACATGATAAGAAATTTACAGTAAAACAAGTTAATTCCATATTTTTGGTTCCTCCCAGATGCCCAACCCATCATTAGAATGTACCCCATTTATCTAAAACAACATTGGCTCCTGCCTGTAAGACATTTCTTGAACCAGTGTCTTGGTTGACACTGGGGAATTTTTTATTCCACTAGCAATGGCTGTGGAGGTATCCTTCGAGACACTGCTGGATCTCTTAGGATCTCTGTAACCAAAAGAACAGCAACATCTAGGACATAATGTAAAATATTATTATACCAAATCTTTTAAACAAAATTTTTCACAGGTCAGAGATATGACCTCACTCTTGCTCATTTCCTTATAAATCCAATATGATATAAAGCTAAAGAATAATCGGGCCTAAGCTATCAATAAAAATGTCCTTTGTGGCTTTTATTTTTGGTGCTTCACCAAAAACTGTATATCTAGTTCTGAGAAAAAAGGAAATGAAAATATTCTTAATGTTACAAATATATTAAAGATGAAAAAGGAAAGAAAGGAAATAAACACACATCATATTTCTCTATTTAAACCCAGAAACCAAAAATGTACTGGACGGGACTATATTTAATTTAAACATCTTTAAAAATTAAAGAGTGTTTATCGCACATAGAATTGAGCCTATATAACTTCCAAAAGACGGTAAATGTTTAATTTTAGAGTGGAGAAAGCAATGTGTTTCTGGAAACAGAAACCTCAGTATTACTGTACAGATAAAATCAGCTTTATACTACTAAAAAAGTATTCAGGAAAAAGACCTCAGGTATTTCACCAAAGATTCTAAACTCTGGGGAGGTCTTTCATTACCCAATTAGTAGTATAGTCAATAGCTTGGAACATTACTTTTAAAAAGCTATGTTACCGTTACATCTCAAAGCCCAAAAGCAATTAGTTACTGTTGTAATTGGGACTTTGAAAATCTTCCTTTTCTTGAATATAATTAATACTGTTACTTTTAGTTACTTTAAAAGTATTTGGATTGTATAAGCCACTGGCCTATGCTGCAAATCTATGCTCCTGCCTTCCACCTGGTTGCCTCAATACCCATAACAGAACACTTGGCAATAGCATGAGACACAGTAAAATCCAGCACAAACTCTGTTATATTCCTCACCCACTATACATTGAGGACACTCCCTATAATTACAAAAGTAACTAGAAGCTACAGTTTCTATTCAGAACCAGCTAGTTTCAAGCTCTGGAATGTTCCAACTCAGGTAATAATTGTCCTGTGTAGATGTCAGTATCACCATTTAACAGATATATGGCAAAGACTGGATAGTGACCATCCACAGAAAGAGACGAAAACTAAGGGAATGAGAATTCCATCACTGGTGCCGGCAAGAACCAGGCAAAGGAAACTAGAGGACCCTGAAGATCATCTTGATGTTGTCAGATGGATACCCAAAGAGGAATCAATGAATCTGCTTTATTTTCTCCCACATTCAAATTGTTTTCAAATTCCAGAAACAGTTTTTTTGAAGATAACTCACACCTGGAAGAGGGAAATCCTTAATTAAGACTGCAGTCACACTGGGAATAAGAAACTCATTTAAGTGAGTTAATTAAATCAATTTAGATGTTTATTGTTCACACGATGCAAGGGGGACATCGATTTACATGGGCTGCCAAGAGACTATTCAGTGCATGTGAACACGGTCACTGGTTTAAATACCACCTGACTTGAACCCAATTTTTAAAAAGTCTGAACAGCAAGCTATTCAAATTGCCTATGTGACCACAGCCTAACATGAGTTATTTCAGTTTCACAGATCAAGCTTCTTTCACTTGTAGGATTATGCAAATTAGCTTACTTTGTTTGCTACCTAGTCCTCAGGAAAGGATTTTTTTTACCCAGAACTAATTATGGATATCTCTAATGACTGTTTCTGGTCCTCCCAGGTGGGTGGGGCTCGTCAGCATTGGAAGGCAGCCCATCCAGGAGAAGGAAAACTCTTGATTTCAAACCTCCACTGCCTCATGGCTATATCCACTGATGGAAAAGGCTTCAGGAATTAACCTCAAGGCAAAATCCAGAGCCGGAGTCCCGGAGGCAGTTTGGGCCGTTCTGGCAACTCCTGCAAACCAGTCCCTGGAACCAGTTGTATTGACTCTTGCCTTTCCATTGGACTATTTCAGTGATGTGGAGAGGGGGGATTTGCTGCTTGGGTAACAGCCTATCCTCCATATTATTTTATCCAGGCTTCATGTTCTGGAGAGGACACTCCAGCTTCACATAAAGCATTTGTGGTCCCAGGTTTCATCATTAGGTCCACTGCCACTCTGAATGGTGGTCAGAACGGGGAACCAATGTAATAGTTTCAAAATAAAAACCATATTTGTGCCTTCCCTTATCATCTTTCTTTTCCATTCTTTTACGGTTACACATCATTGTTACATGAAAGAATGCCATAATAGTGAGATCTCAAACTATGCATTATATGTTATATAGGCATTACTCTTCCCTGTGTATGTGTGCCAGGGGAGCACGATTTCATGCTAGTTGGCCTATGTTATGTAGCTTTTTAACAGCATTGACTGAAAGAAAGAAAGAAAGAAAGAAAGAAAGAAAGAAAGAAAGAAAGAAAGAAAGAAAGAAAGAAAGAAAGAAAAGTTCAATAGGTGCAATAATCAAATAAAAAAATACTAATTAAATTATTTTAAAAAGAGTTGCAAGTAATTACAAAGAAGGTTACCATGCAACTGGAAGGATTCCAATGAATACATCACACAAATACATTTGTTAAGTGTCCTGATATTTTGCCTTGACCTTTTTCAGTTATACAGCTGACCAGACAGTTTGCAAATGTGTTCCCGAGAATGATAACGTTAAAGGTACTTGGTGAAAAGGGGGGGGGGAAATAACAGAAAAGATGAGCCTGTTATGTGATTGGAAATAATGGTTTTTATTATATTCAAAAGGTTAGGGATAAGGAGTTCATGTGCTAAAAATAAAGATGTAATTCATATGGAGATGGTTGTGT
The DNA here is from genome assembly GCF_051106095.1 of Pogona vitticeps. NCBI lineage: Eukaryota > Metazoa > Chordata > Lepidosauria > Squamata > Agamidae > Pogona > Pogona vitticeps. The sequence continues at coordinate 227,232,062 of NC_135784.1, read as the reverse complement.
CAGAATAGATTATTTCTATTGTAAATAAAGGAGCCTGATGCTATGGGCCTTCTTTGTAAAGCATTCCCAATGCATTTTATAAAGCAATATGCCAAATTCTGAAGACATTGTGAACATTTTGCTAATAAGGATTCCACATTTCTATAAGGAGTCTGTTCACAAATGCATGTGCATAACTTGACAACTCACATAATATTTGAGTATGTAAAATGATTCCATCAAAACCCCTTGTTGATGAGACCACTTTGGGTGATTTTCAAGTCCCATCTTGAGGCTTGGAAACTGGTCAGCAAAGTGAGCTGAGCCCATAGGGGAAACTTTAATATAAGTTAAACATGTAGTCACAAGAGCAGGGATCTCCAAACTATGGTCCATGGGTTACATCTGGCCCACCTTGCCTTTTTATCCAGCCCGGTGTGTGGACATGCTGGTGAGTGTGTGTGTGTGTGTAGGCATGCAGGAGTCTGTGTGTACAGGCAGGTGAGTGGGCGTGCATGCAGGCAGGCGTGTGGGAGTGTGGGTGTGCATGCAGGAATGTGCACATACACGCACATGCATCTTCCTTCAGCCCTCAAAAATATGGAGCATACATTATGCAGCCCTCCCACTGAAACGTTTGGAGACTGCTGCTCCTTCCAGGTCCCACCTCCTGTGATCAACCAATGTTGGTGACTGCTTCTTGAGGACCCACCGCCCACAGCATGGCCCAATAGCATTCTAGGTTGACTGGCTACAATGCCGTTGTTAATCCCTCTCCTGAAATCCAAGCCACAAATACAAATGAGACCCCACCTATAAATGAGAAACTGGTACAAGTCACTATTTTTGCTCAATAAAATGTAAAGAAGCCTATAAGGAAAATATAAGGATGAAACCTTTGGGGGGGGCGGAATTCCAAGTGTTTCAAAGAGTATGGGCACATGTGTATACCAGATTTTAGGAAAGCTGATTAATTAATAAACTCAGAACAATGATAAGTAAGGTCTCATGGCAGGAGGTCCTAATAAGAAATAGAATTTAAGACAGGTGGGAGTTTCTGTTAAAAAGAAAAAAAATCTACAGGCACAATCACATGGTTTGAACAAGAAAAAAGATGGAAAACAGCAAAAAAGATGAATGTGGCTTCACGAAAAGGTCAAAGAGAGGACCTGAAGTGGAAAAAGAAACACAGGTAGGAAGTGGAAGGAAAACATGCCACAAAAGAAGAGGAAGGACAGATAGTAAAGAATTTCAGGGATTGGCATTAGGAAGACAAAAACGGAAAGTGAGTTGAGGTTAACAAGAGACACTAAAAGCAATTAAAAAGCTTTTTTTTTCAGATGCACGTATAGCAAAAGACAGAAAAAAGAAATAGTGGCTCAGTTACTTGATGAAGACAGAAAAATTTTAACAAATGACAAAGAAAAGGCAGAGGAGCTCAATTGCTACTTTAGCTTGGTCTTTTCCCAAAGGACAGTCTATAACCCTCCAGGCAAATGCGAAGTTTAAGTGGAAGGGACAGGATTGCAGCTTGAGATTAATAAACAAATTGTCAAATAATATCTTAGTACTTTGAATGAATTCAGATCTCTTGAGCCAGATGAACTGCATCCAAGAGTATCGAATGTACTGACTAAAGAACTCTCATAACCACTGTCTATTGTTTTATTGAAATCATGGGTGAAGCTCCAAATGATTTGAGGAGGGCTAATGTATCTATTTTCAAAAAGGACTAAAGGAAGAACCTGAGAACTGCAGATCAGTCAGTCTGACATCGGTTCTGGAGCTTATTATAAAGTGGTTACTGTGCAAGCCCTTTAATCTTACCTCACTTTTAAAATCAAGTAATCTGTGGGAATGCTATAAACATAATATAACTTGACTTCAGGAAAGCTGTTGACAAAGATATTATGAAATGTGGACTATATAGAATAAATATGTGGATACACAGTCGGTTACATAATTGTAGTCAGAGAGTGCTTATCAATGTTCCTTCTCAAATTGGGACAAGGTACCAAGTGGGATATATAAGGTCAGTCCTGAGCCCAATACTCTTCAACATTTTTATTAATGACTTGGTTGAGGATATTCAGGGAATAGTTAACAAATCTGCAGATGACACAAAATTGGGTAGAATAACTAATACCATGGAAGACAGAAACAAAATTCAAAGACAACTTGAGCACTGAGCTGAAAACAACATAATGAAACTTAACAGCAATAAGTGCAACGTTCTACACCTAGGAAAATTAAAACAATTGCACAGTTACAAGATGAAAGATACTTGGCTGAATAATATTATTTACGAGAAGGATCTTAGAATTACAGACCATAAAATAAGATAAAATAAGATAAGATAAGATAAGACAAGATATTTGATCTTAAAATGATGGACCACAAGCTGAATATGAGCCAATTGTGTGATGTGGTTGCAAAAAAAGGCAAATGCTATTTTAGGCTATCTTAACAGAAGTACAGTCTCCAAATCCCATGAGGCACTAGTTCCCCTCTGGTTAGGCCTCATCTTGAGTACAGTGTCTATTTCTGGACACCACACTTTCAGAAGCGTTCAGACAAACTGGAACAAGTTCAGAGGAGGGCAACAAGAATGATCAGGGGACTACAGACCAAGCCCTATGAGGAAAGACTGAAAGAACTGGGTGTTTTCAGCCTTGAGAAAATAAGACTGAGGGAAGTTATGGTACTCTTCAAATGCTTGAAAGGCTGTTATACAGATGAGAGGTAGGATCTGTTCTCAATCATTCCCAAATGCAGGGCATATAATTATAGGCTCAAGTTACAGGAAGGCAGATTTTGGCTGAAAACTTTCTGTTAGAGCAGTAGGACAATGGAACCAATTACCTTGGGAAGTAATAAATGCTCCAAGTAAGTGGGAGGTTGGACTTGGTGGACTTAAAGTCCCCTTCTGTGATTCTATGAATTCATTTTCATCCAACATGCATGCATGTAAAAGGGAGATGATCAGCTTAGAGTGTTGTTGTGGGACCATGCACAACCTTTCTGCAGAACAGATATGGATACAAATTGGCTCTCACTCAGGTATTGGCTGAATTGTGCCACGTGGAAAGGGTTGCTGGGTGGTTAGCACATAGTTTTGCTTTTATCCTGTATTTCAGGACTATAATCCAAATATCTTCAAGGAGGATACATCTCTGGCCAGTCTTCTGGTCCCATATCTATTCTAGAAAGCAACTGTGTAGAGACTGAATATGATGTATCTATATAAATCTAAATGTAACTCCCAAACAGCATATAAATTGAGCATTATGCTTTCACTCTCTCTCTGTTTCTCACACCCCCTCTTAAACATACAATAATAAAAACAAAATTAATATTCCATTAAAATGCATATGTATTATTTAGGTTAAAACTGTGACCTAATAAAATACAGCAGAAACCATCTCATCTAGAGGAAAACAGGAACATCATGATCAGAGTGGCAGATTTTACAGAGCCTGGGGGGGGGGGGAGATAGAAATTGTCAGGGAGATAGGAATATCCCTAGGATGTAAACAGACTGGGATATATAAACTTCACAGTGTCCCCTGTGTCAGTAAATATTGAGATTGAAATCTCTAGAAATGGAGGGGAAATGTTTATTTAATATAGACACTCCTGGTTGAAATAGGTCTTCTCTGTGCTATAGACATATCCAATTTTAGAAAATGTCATACTTTTCTAGTACATGTTTTCCAAGTATACTAGGGTCCATCCTCAGCAATAAAGTTTATGAGGAGAGACAATTTATCACACATTCACACTGTGAACTATATGAGAACACCTGATGAAATGTAAAAAAGATACAGCAACACTTAAAACCAATAAACCATGTCATCCTATACATCTCTGCTTAGCATGTAGCCTCATAATCTTATTTTATATCATAACCAGGGACTTTAGAGACAATCAGCATGACCCCTCTACTGAATACATCAGCAGTCCCAGTCCTTGTGTAGATTTTTTTTGTAGACAAAGTGATACTCCTGTGGACTAAATGATAAAGAGCTGTAGCAAACCCTGTACTGAAAAAGTAATATGACTGTTCCACCCTCACACACTGTCCACTGGCGTGATGAGAACATCTCTCTCTCTCTCTCTCTCTCTCTCTCTCTCTCTCTCTCTGTGTCAGTCAGTCAGTCAGTCAGTCAGTCACTCACACACACACACACACACACACACACACACACACACACACACACACACACACACACACACACACACACACTTAGTGCAAATGTATGCATCCCATTGATGCTTCAGATTGCATACATGGACAGATGCAGCACTGTTTGAACTGAATCTTGGGTTACTGCATGACTAATCTTCAAGTGTCAAAAGCAAGGGTTAAACTAGAAATTTGGGAGAATGCACAATCCTTGTGAGTATCCTAATTTCCCTCTCACAAGACCTGGTTATAGAGAGTTCTTCCTGCTTCACAACTTCTCTGAACAGATTCATAACCTGTTTCTGAAGCTGTGGAACAGAACCCAAGGATACAGGGTTCCCTGAGAGGCCTCTGGCAGGCACACAGAGAGGTCTCTTCTTTATCTCCATTAATCCTAAACTGCTCTGCAACTACCATCAAGTATACTGCTGAGAAATAAAACACTATTTCAAAAACATAGTCCTCCTTCAGAATTTTTAATCAGAATTCAGGCATTGGTAAATACCTTTGTACCTTTGTACAAAGGAGAAAGGGGAGGGAGGGAGAATTTGGAGATTTTCAGTGGGGATTTTCAAGTCAGATTTTCAGTGGGGATGAAGTAGAGATCTGGATTTGAAGTTTGCCACCCAAGTCTCTTATTACAAAACTTGTATTTTCAACTTGGATTTGAAAACCAAAACCTGAAATGCTAAACCTCAAAATTAATATTCTCTCTCTTTCGAAGGAACTTTTCACTCCGCACACTGCTCTGTTCGTTGTGCTTTCCACAATTTTCTAGCATTTATTCAAGCTTTCCACTAACTTCTTCCTGATTGTAATCTTGGGTTTCTGCAATTAAAATTCTCTTTATAAGAACTCTTTATTTAAATTTCAGCAACCACAGTTCACATATTCACTTAGTTTTGACATTTACCTAGACTTCCTTGTCCATCCAACCAGCTTAGAGATGAAGAGCCACATGTTTGAGCATGCCTATATGGAATTCTAATTCATCATGGGTTTTGTCTAATTATCAGACAATTTTCTTAATCTGTTTATTAGGTTTCCTAGTGAACTGGAATATGGCAACCAGAGCCACAAATAATCTTTCTTGCACACAAAAGTCATTCTGGTAGAACTAACATATGAAGGTTAAAAATACATTTATTTAGTCTGAGGTAGTCATTTACCATTTCATGTTCTGGAAGTTTTTAAATGGGGAAAATTAAAGAATGTAACCCTCAGCTGCAGTCGAAGAATACAGTCCTCTTTGAATTTAACAAAGAGTTATTGCTACAGCTGCCCTGCTCCATGAAAACCATAATTAATGAGCCTCTTGTGATCTCTGGACTGGCAAGCACATAACATTGTGTCACATAGTCTTCACAGTCACTGGTGACTACAGATAATCCACTGAACATCATGGCTGCAATGGCTGAGGCAATAATGTGAAGGAAAATTATTGAGTTCCCCCCCTCCCGAGCTTCAAACTGAGTAGTGAATATTCAATCTGTGGTGGGAGAAGGAAAGTATGTATTGTCACTCAGTTTCTCAAAGTTTTTATTATGATGCACAAATGAAGCTACTGGAGTCTAACACTATGCTTCAACAATAGTGTATCTATCCTGGAAAATCAGAAAGTAAGAGACAAGAGATCATCTATAATTTGTAGAACAGCCATACTTAATTTCATCAAGCAGTTTAACAAGCAAGTCTGAGATAATGCTCATATGCTTTAGTGTTTCATTCTAATTAGACACTTCATTTATTTTTATTGAGATTAGAATCTTACCTCAACCTTGCGAACCACAGCTCCTGTAGAAAGACAGAAAGAGAATTGTAATTTCTTTGTATTCACTGGCAGCTCCTAAAGAGTAAACATCTTGCATTCTTATTGCATATAAAAGAACAAATAAGTCAACATTCTTTGTCAAGATAATAAAACTATGTGGTATCCAACGATCAGTTGTTGAAGAGGTAATAATATGTCTGGGAATCAATCCAGGCATCCCACGCTCACAATTTTTATGTGCCCATGTTAGCTGCTATTTTTCTTTGGTATACGTATGCCTACAGGTTGCTGTGCAGATACCACACTGCCCATGATGGAAACTTTTCCTAGTTGCTTGGTCAAGGGACACAATTTCAGACTATAAATGCAACATGGAAAAGTAGGGATAGGGGAGAAATAATGGCCAGGACCTCTGTTCTCCACAGTGTTCTGGCCACATATAATCCATTTGTTGTTTTTTTGTGGTAAAACTGGATTGACAGTCTCCTCACCACTCCCCAGCAAAGAAGACCTCCCAACATACTATTGTAGACTGCTGACAATTCCCTTGACCAGGTAAGATAGAGGAGAGATGATTTATGTCCACTAAAACACCTCAATAAAATACAGGTTGCCTGCTATTTTTTTAAAATAATAAATAGAAGAAAATTGTATTTTGTGCCTAAAGATGTAATGCACCTAAATCTCGAGCACAGGTTAGCATGAAATTAGAGTAAATTCTCCAACTGTTATTGTATGTTCAATATCCATCAAACTATTGGCTTGTTTAAAACTCTAATGGTTTTAAAGCCGTTATCTACAAGATTAAAAATAACAGTTCCTGCTCTGAGTATCTTCCAGTAAAGACTACGAGCTGCACTAAAGTCAGCTGAACCTTATCCCCAATACTGTTTTCATGCATTATTACTACAGATGGGGACGACTCACCATTTTGGCGAATTGTCCGAAACATGAAGTTGCCCCCATGAAGCAATGAATAACGAATATATTTGTCAATTCAAGGGGGGTTGCTTTTTTAAAAAACACCCCTGCTGTTCCCCTTCCACCCCTCAGCCCCGCTGACACCCCCTTCCTATTAAAAACAAAGAAACACCATTCTGCCTACCGGCCACTGATTGACTGCAAAAAGGCTGCCACCCCCCCCACAGCCACCCAACCCTACAGCCTACCCCACCCCCTTCCTTTCCCTACCTTAGCCCTCCCCCACCCCAACTGACACCCCCTTCCTATTTAAGCAACAACAACAACCATTCTGCCTACCGGCCGCCGATCAACTGATAGGCAGCAGAAAGGCAGCCACACACCCCTACAGTCACCCAACACCACAGCCTACCCCCACCCATTCCTTTCCCTACCTTAGCCCTCCCCCACCCCCAACCAACACCCCCTTACCTTAATCACAGCTGCCAAAGTCTGCTTCTGGCCTCCCAGCCAAGCATGTAAAAAGGGAGACTGGCTGCCTTTACAAAGATGGTGGCTGCAGTTTCATTTAGGGTAGGGAAGCTGGAGCTGCCATCTTTGCAAAGGGCCATGACTGGTATCTGTGGCCAGTAGGCAGATTTTTTTTCTTTTAATACAATGGACAAATAAAAATGGGTCAATATTTGTCCCTTTGTATTCGTGGGGGTCTCTGGAACCCACGAATATGAAAGGACTAATATTTAACAAATCTACTATTTTCATCGAAAAAGCCAATCCATTTTTATATTCATCCCCATCTCAAATTATTACTGAAAGAATATTTACTTGGTTGAAAAATAACACACACTCATACACAGAAACTCACACATTTATACAGTTCTTAATGTGAGCCACTTAATCTCTTTTTGTTCTCAGCAAGGATGGGGATGACATTTTAAAAATAATGGTGTCTGTGCAAGTTTGGTCAGTGCTTTGCATATACAAAATAGATCTAACATGTACAAGTAAGAGCAGTTAGCCAATATGAGCAGCACCAGAGCAAGCCCTCCTGCAGTCCAATTTCAAGGCCAAGTAGAAGATTCTGTTTTTCACCTACAGAAATTACTTCTTCAAGCCTTATATGAGAGAGGAACATGGCTTAGAGCTGACATCTTTTGTTTGAAAAAGTCAGAGTCTCCAAGTTCTTCTTTTATTGTGATGTAAAGAAAGTGTGAAGGCAAGAGGAGAAGGGGACGACAGAGGATGAGATGGTTGGACAGTGTCATCAAAGCAGCCAATATGAATTTGACCCAACTCTGGGAGGCAGTGAAAGATAGGAGGGCCTGGCGTGCTCTGGTCCATGGGGTCACGAAGAGTCAGACACGACTAAACAACTAAACGATGACGAAAGATTACCCTGGGTTTCATGCCAGCAACTGCTGCATGCAAGATCTACCAGGTTCTCTCCAGCTAGTAATCATTCAAATATGACTTTGGTGACTTTGCCACCTGAGCACCAGCCTAGTTTAGTACTGAATGGCTTGTTTGATGGTTGGTCACCAATTGATATGTAGGCCACAGCAACTATGAACACAATGACAGTGTGAAACAGCTGCTTTTTCAGTCACTACAGGGATTGCCCATCCCAAAGAAGTCACACATCTTTAAGATCTTCGCAGTAAAGTGTGACTGGACATATCAGGTTAAAAGCCGGTGATTAGAGTTAAAGCCTAATGGATCAGCAAGAGAGACTGGAAGGAATCTGGCTAGTCAGAAGTAAAGCCAAGAATCTGATTGTCAAATATTGATCACAATATCTTCTATTTCTTGGGTCAGTAAAACACTACTGGTTGTCAACTCTACCCTTTTCCTTCAAGAAATACATACTTGTTTTCTAATCCTGAGCTGCAAAATGTCTCCCCATCTCCTAATCTAGGTAGGGATCTGACAACAGCAAGGAGGAACCCAACCATGCCATTTTGTGCAGTAGCCAAAAATTGAAGTCATCCTTCTTGTTAGCTGGATCAATACTAGTGACACACCACAGAAAATTCACTTTCAAAAATGTGTTCTTTCTCATAAAGAAGGGGCTCATTTGATGCATGGACTTCTGCATATATTAGGACCTCCATATCCATATGGAAATCAGTATCCATGGGTTTTCTTGGTCTGGAAATCGTCTGGAAATATTACAAATATTTTTTAAAAAATAAAATCTAGAAAGTTTTCACATGTATTACCAGATAATTTCCAACATCCATGGGGGGGGGGGGGGGCTTGGAATCCTCAGAAGATATTGTGGTCTTACTGTATTATCATGTTTCCAAAAAAATGAAACATCAGTACTTGTAAACTTGATATTGTAATCAAGAAACTGCAACAAATGATCAAGTTTCATACACAGAGCCTGCAACTACTGAAACAGAACAGCAAAACCTGAGCTTTCAGTAGAAAGATCACATTATATTTATATAATACATAAATAAGGTGAAAATTGCTTTCCTTCCTATTAACACCTCTACTGGAGACCACTAAGAAAAGTCCTCATTATATCCACTCACTGACTCAATTAAACCTGAGGTGAAATCACGTCAGAATAATTTTTTTTGTATCTTCAGGAAAATTCTGCATATGAGGAGGGAGGGAACAGAGCAGAGCACTTCTTTCTGTAGATTTATCTTATATTTTGACTCGTCAAAATAGAGAAGAAATAACTTTCCATGTTAACCTGGAATTCATTTTTTTAAGTTTAAATTGATCTTTTCTACTTATAAAAATCATATTTGAATTATTTACAGGTCACCTTTAACTGTGCAAGGAAGTATAATTCTTATCATATTCATTCCAGAAAAAAAAAACTACTGCAGAAGATTACTGTTTTCATTTTCCATGTAAAGAACTGAATTTGAAATACACTATTTGCCCAAGGCAACAAGTGGGCTGCTGTCTGAATGCACACATCTGACCCTGGGTCTACATGGTTTAAATCTGGCTATGCAGGCAACTGCCTACACTAACTAGTACAGAGCATTAAATATGAAAAGGGTTCCCAACAAATTATGTACATGACCTGTTGTGTAGGTTTGCAAGGACATGAAATTACACTTAGTATTCCAACATTATGTCAACAAGTCACAATACGACTTATGTCAGCACAACATGGATGGCCACAGCAGTGCTAGTAATTACTGTCTATTTCTGATCCCTGATGAATAAACCAGCTGCTTATTTATCACCATGGGATGGTGAACAACTTTAATCATAAATTAATACAAAATTCGCATCTACATCATTTCTCTATGTATGGTAATATCTGTGACTCTGAGGTCACGAGAAGATTACATACAAAGTGCTAGCAAGTGGAGTGCAAATGGCACCCTTCTGAGATTGCAGAGTCTCCATGCTCATAATCTTTAATGGTGTCAAAATTTGAGTAGGACGCTTGCTTCTTCTGAAGCAAATGAGTGGAGGCAAAAACGCCACCATTCTCACAATATGATGAGTCCTCACCGTCCAGATATGTGCCAGAATACTATGCATAGCCAAGGAGACTGGGCTCACTGAAGAAACCCTTCTGCTCTTTGCCAGACATGCAGTTCAAATGTAGAATCGCATGGGAAGTATTCTCCCTAATGACATTTATTCTGATATGCATTCTAAAGAAATATCATCATCATCACCTTAATGTGCCATCAAGCAACCCCAGTTTTTGGTATCCATTATACGTAAATGCAAGGGCAAGTAATCTGTGATGTTCCAGATATAATTGGATGAAATTCCAAGAAATTCTCATGATCCATCACTATTTTCTATGCTGGTTTAGGCTGATAGGAATTGCTATCCAACAACAAATATAAGCAACCATTTCCTGTACTGAATGGTGAATTCAATCCAAAAAGCAGTGCCCTAGGTAACTAATCAAATGTATTAGTTCACCTAAGAAGAAAGACTATGATGTTTTCCACCTGTATTCTACCTGAGGTGATTTAACACCCACTACACAGCACTTAATTAGTAGGACACCACTTAATTTTTCTCTGCAGCCAAAGATGGAGAAGCTCTATGAAGTCAAGAAAAACAACACCTGGAGTTGATTGTGGCTCTGATCATCTGCCTCATAGCAAAATTCAAGCTAAAACTGAAGAGAGTAGGAAAAACCACTGGGCTACTCGGGTATAATCTAAACGAAATCCCTTATGAATACACAATGGAAGTGAAGAACAGATTTAAGGAACTAGATTTGGTGGACAGAGTGCCTGAAGAACATTGGATAGAGGCTCATAACATTGTACAGGAGGCAGCAACAAAAACCATCCCAAAGAAAAGGAAATGCAAGAAAGCAAAGTGGCTGTCCAATGAGGCCTTAGAAATAGCAGAGAGGAGAAGGGAAACAAAATGCAGGGGAGATAGGGAAAGAATAGCAAGGAGAGACAAGAGGACCTTCTTAAATGAACAATGCAAAGAAACAGAGGAAAATAACAGAAAAGGAAAAACCAGAGATCTGTTCAGGAAAATTAGAGATATTAGAGGAACATTTTGTGCAAAGATGGCCATGATAAAGGACAAAAATGGGAGGGACCTAAGAGAAGCATAAGACATCAAGAAGAGGTAGCATGAATACACAGAGGAATTATATCAGAAAGATTTGGATATCCTGGACAACCCAGACAATGTAGTTGCTGACCTTGAGCCAGACATCCTGGAGAGTGAAGTCAAGTGGGCCTTAGAAAGCCTGGCTAACAACAAGACCAGTTGAGGTGATGGCATTCCAGTTGAACTATTTAAAATCTTGAAAGATGATGCTGTTAAAGTGCTACATTCAATATATTAGCAAGTCTGGAAAACTCAACAGTGGCCAGAGGACTGGAAAAGATAGTCTACATCCCAATCCCAAAGAAGGGCAGTGCCAAAGAATGCTCCAACTACTGTACAATTGCACTCATTTCACATTCTAGCAAGGTTATGCTCAAAATCCTCCAAGGTAGGCTTCAACAGTATGTGGACCAAGAACTCCCAGAAATAGAAGCTGGATTCCGAAGGGGCAGAGGAACTAGAGACCAAATTGCTAACATGCGCTGGATTATAGAAAAATCCAGAGAGTTCCAGAAAAATATCTACTTCTGCTTCATTGATTATGCAAAAGCCTTTGACTGTGTGGACCACAGCAAACTATGGCAAATTCTTAAAGAAATGGGTGTGCCTGACCACCTTATCTATCTCCTGAGAAACCTATATGTGGGACAGGAAGCAACAGTTAGAACTGGATATGGAACAACTGATTGGTTCAAAATTGGGAAAGGAGTATGACAAGGCTATATATTGTCCCCCGGCTTATTTAACTTATATGCAGAATACATCATGAGGAAGGCTGGACTGGAGGAATCCCAAGCCGGAATTAAGATTGCCGGAAGAAATATCAACAACCTCCGATATGCAGATGATACCACTCTAATGGCAGAAAGTGAGGAGGAACTAAAGAACCTTGTAATGAGGGTGAAAGAGGAGAGTGAAAAAAACGGTCTGAAACTCAACATCAAAAAAACTAAGATCAGGGTCACTGGTCCCATCACCTCCTGGGAAATAGAAGGGGAAGATATGGAGGCAGTGACAGATTTTACTTTCTTGGGCTCCATGATCACTGCAGATGGATACATCAGCCTCGAAATTAAAAGACGCCTGCTTCTTGGGAGGAAAGCTATGACAAATCTTGACAGCATCTTAAAAAGCAGAGACATCACCTTGCCAACAAAAGTCCAAATAGTCAAAGCTACGGTTTTTCCTGTAGTGATGTATGGAAGTGAGAGCTGGACCATAAAGAAAGCAGACCGCCCAAGAATTGATGCCTTTGAATTGTGGTGTTGGAGGAGGCTCTTGAGAGTCCTCTGGGCTGCAAGGAGAACAAACCTATCAATTCTGAAGGAAATCAACCCTGAGTGCTCACTGAAAGGACAGATCCTGAAGCTGAGGCTCCAGTACTTTGGCCATCTCATGAGAAGAGAAGACTCTTTGGAAAAGACCTTGATGTTGGGAAAGTGTGAAGGCAAGAAGAGGAGGGGACGACAGAGGATGAGATGGCTGGACAATTTCATCGAAGCAACCAACATGAATTTGACACAGCTCCGGGAGGCAGTGGAAGATAGGAGGGCCTGGCATGCTGTGGTCCATGGGGTCACAAAGAGTCGGACATGAGTAAACGACTAAACAATGATGACTTAATTTTTTATTAGTCACTATAGAATTTGTGGCTCACACCACCATTCCTATATCACCAGGTATAACTTCAAGTTGTGTTACAGCATACACAGCAAACATGAGAAACGGTTATGCACTAGGTCTACTCCCCCATTATTCCCAGCCTCATCACTTTGTAGATATGGAGGGAGCAATTGTGAAGGAGAGGTGTCTGTGGAGCTGATCTGGCAAATCAGAACAGGGGGAAATAAGAGCTCTAATATATACATAGAATTTCATCAACACAGAAGGCTCTTTCCTTTGGACTTGTCAGCCTCCATGTGCGGAGGGTAACACAATTGGGACAGAAGGGGTAGACTAGGTCGTTCCTGCATCTTGTGCTTGCTTTATGCACTTTTGCCTGTATCAGGGTTATATCACAGTAAACATCTTCTCTCTTTAGTTTCATAAATAGGATGAAGATTCAAAACATCACAGATGTGAGCTTCAACACATGACATCAAGCTTTACACTTTCAAGTGGACTCCCATGCTCCACCTAGAGGTCTACAGGATGAATTCCCTCTTGAGTAGCACTGCTGCTGGAATGAACTAATCCTCCTCCTTCTTCACATATGTGCAGGACCATTTTTAACATGGAAAAAAAGTTTCAATTCCAGTGGAAGTCTCCTATATGATGAAGAACGTTCTGATTATTTGATAATACTATTTTGGAATTTCTGTCTTGAATTTGGGAAGATATAATGCTGTGGAGTTTTAAAATATAGCCCTTGTGATTACCTGACATTTCAAATAAGAAAGAACTTTCTGTGTTGCTTAATTTCCCCCAGTACATGGAGAGGTGAATCCAAAGGAGACTGCAATCACTTGAAATAAAGTTTTACATTGCCTTTTATTGTGCAAGTGGGAGCCATAAAGCAGCTGACAGATAGAGGAATGAGGAATGCTCTGAAAGATGTAAAATATGGTATAAAAATATCTTTACAGTGATTAGCATGAACAGTTAAGGTATGGTAGGCCAGTTTAAAGATTTATGGTGGAACATTATTTATTGGCTTTAACTATGGATTCATCAATTGCCTGGATTTAGTCTGTTCACATCAATGAATTTTAGAAGATAAGAAAAAGATGTACAGAACAGCTGCCATCTATAGTCCCTTGTAGAATGAGCACACACCAGCCACCTTGTTTCTAAGGAAAATGAAAAGGAGAACACTGTCATGAAAGACAGGAAGCATATTTTATGATGTCCTCTAATTTTGTTTCAGGCATGGAAAAATCCCTGCTTGAACCAAGACCTTTTTTTTTAAAAAAAAAAAAATCGAATCCTTTTAAATACTTTTTAATCTAAATATTCATAAGTCACCTTTCTGTAAGAAGTTCACTAAGGGATCTTCCAGGCAGCTTATTTATATCACCCCATTTTGGTCCCCTTTGTTGCTAAAGAGTTGGAGATTCACTTGCATTTATCTAAAGGTAATGGGCCCAGTGGAAACCAGCTGCCGTCCCCTGCCTCCCATGACACTGCAGTCATGAGATTTCCTGCCCAAAGTTGGTGAGTGGAAATCAGACACCAGCAATGGGACTTGAGTCATGCAACTAGCTGTTAGGTTGGATTTAAGTCACACTCTGACTTGACTCAGATTTTTTTTCCAATGACTTGAACTCAACTCGTGACTCTGAACCCACCCATCCCTCGATTTTTCTAAGGAAAAAAAGTTTTTTTTTTTTTTTTACATGGACTTGGACTTGGATTTGGGACTCGGACCCAAAGACATGCCAACATCCTTGTCAAACGTCCAGCACAGGTGTTGCTCTGTTTCCTTACCCCCTTCCTGTGTGTCCTCCCATTTTTTAATTGATAGGAGAAGTGCCATAGTACAAGCCCCTCCCCTTTTGGGATACAGGCAGGAAGTGTGGTTCTAGTCATGGACAGGAAGAAAAGTGCCTGGTATGCTTCAAGCAAGAGAAAAGAAAGAGAGAGAGGGAGCAAAATGGTGAAGGAGGGCCATGCTTGGAGAGAAGGAGACAGAAAGTTATTAGGAACAGATGCCTTGCCGGGTGCTTTCCCTTCCCCCAATGTGCAAACAACCATGGCAAAAAAGAGCTGCAGATCTCTTGTTTCCCTTTATTACCAAAGAGCACAGGATTTATCAACCTCACAGAGAGACAAAACAGAGGTTTTTGTCACTGTTTGTCCCTATTCTTACCAAGAGAAGGAATATGTCCCCTGGACAGTGGGAAAAAAACTAAGAATGTCAGTGACCAGTCAGATACATTTCGGAAAACCAGTGTTCCATCTGGATGAGGCCTGAATCTCCCTTTGATAATACATGTTGTTGCTTATATTAAAACCAAAACCAAACCAGACCAAGCCTACCCCCAAAAAACATACATGAATGCACATGTGTTACAACATAGAAAAATGACATATTTAAGTCTATTTGAGGTTTACAATCCTTAATGAAGGATTGCTGATAGTTTTCAAGAAGTGGGAAGAAAGGGAAAGAAAAGCATCACGATGTATTTCCTAAAAATACTGGAATTATCACTTGCTGATGATTTTCACGAAACAATTAGGCATTCCACTGTCAAACTGCTTGTGCTTTTCCTCTACAGAAATCCGCAAGATGGGTAGTTGTGAATACAACCTTTCAAAAAACAAAAATCAAAACACAAGCTGTTTTCAGAATTGAGGGTTTGAAAACTGCTCTGAAAATGTCCTTGTTTTACATCTAGCTAGAGGCAATTTATCTATTTTTTTTAACCAGATGTAGACATTGGTGTAATCAGCAGTTAAATTTCATTCACATTCAAGCATGCCATTTATGGAGGAATGTTCTCAAGAGACTCCCTGTGGGATGCTGAAATATCAGTTCCAGAGTACTTGAATTTCTTCTACACTGATGTAAACAAAAATACATCTACCTAAAAGTGTTCTCAGAAATCATAACCACATTTGAATTAAAAAATGTCTATGAACTGCCGCATCCAGCTGTTATGTGCAAAATAATGAAATGGCACAGGGGTCGTTCCTTTCCCCCCCTTTTTGTAGAGTATCAAAGGTGATTAGCTGCATAGATAATAAATAAAATATTACTTTTGGGTTCTAATGAAGATTGGTACTTTGGATAAGCATCTAATTACAAGCACAGCAAAAGGAGTCTCTCAGAATGGACTTGTTTTTCAAAGACCAGTTTTGTCTTTCTACTGCAATCCCACATGGAAGTATTTTGAAACTAAAAATGACACTGAGGATGTGGAATCAAGCACGTTAAACTATAGCATAATGATGATGATAAAGTACAAAGGGCCACAGCTCCATTGTAGAACAATAAGGGACAGAAGGTTCCTGAACTGTCTTGGAGGGTGGTGGTTTTCAAACATAGGTGAGAAGCCCACGTCTAATTGTGCATTTGGTGCTTCAGCAGGGCATTGGACTCAATGGCCCAGGGGAACTCTTCCAGCGCTATAGTTCTATGATTACGGCTCAATTCCTGACTACAGATGGGGGTATTCATATTCATATATAAATATCCCCACGCAGCTGGACTTAACAAGGGTCCACTCAGATGTCTGGTGGCGGTGGTGGCCTCTCTCATCCTTCCAATGACTCCCGGAGCGCCACTCTCTTCCCACTCGGCTAGCCACTCCAGGCGGCGGGGGGGGGAGAGGATGAGTCTCCCTGCATGGCTGCTGAGTGGCCAGCCAAGTGGGAAGATAGTGGGGCGCCAGGAGTGACTGAAAGGATGAACGAGGCTGCCGGTGCTGGATGCATGAGTGGATGGCCGAGCCCCAGGGGCCAGACTCTCATTAACTACCCTTATCTCTATTCCTGACCATAGAACTAAGTGGAAGACTTTGGCCTGTGGTGGATGGAAAAGTCCTTTGGAAAACTCTCTAAGCCAGATGTAGAAAGCAGATGGAAAAGAATTTTGTTGGATTCAACACTCATGACAAAGAGAAGCATTTTTTGCACTTCCTGGGACTCACTGTGAAAAGAAAAGCAGCTCATCCTGAGAATCTACACATTTATGAGGCTTACAGGTGCGGTTCCTGGGACATTCATGAGACCCAAAGTACTGTACACAGAAAACAAAGTGCACATGTTAAAATGCAAAGGGTTAAAATGCATACAGCTGGAAAATATGTACAAACATAGTTTAATAAGCAGGGGAAATGTGTAGGTTAACTGCATAAACAAACATGTACTGGGGGGTAATGCACAAAAATGTGTATGCATGCCAATGCAGGAATTAAAAAAAAAGTCCTCCAGCCTGATGAAAAGACAATGGGAAGAAAAGGGAGATGAGATTAAAGGAAATGTAAAATAATTGAAGCAGAGAGATTCTTATCTCCCTAACTAAGAGTCTTAGAAGAGTTTCCCTACTCTTTGCTCTCCTCACTGCTATTCTGCCCCCCAAGCCACTCACACCCACTTCTCTCTCCCTTACCTCCTTTCTAGCACCACCCAGCAACAGTTCCGGCAGTGATAGAACATGAGAAAGCTTAGTGTCTTGCCACTAGCTCTCACCCCCCCCCCTTTGTTCAGTCTGAAGGAATGCTGCATGAAAGTGTTAGGTTCTTAAAGTTGTTTTCCTATATTGATCAGAGATGTTCCTTATACACTACTTGTGTGTGTGTGTGTGTTTTACCATTTTAAATCTTAGAAATGAAAAGCATGAACAGTAAGTAAGGTGCAGAGGTAACTAAGCAGTACTGATCTATCTTTGTCTTGGGTACTCTCACATTGTCAAAGCTTTCTCTTCCAAAGGTATCCAACTTCTCAGGGGGCATGACTCCTAAATATAAACACTGTTTATAAGTCCATCTATGTTCATCAACCGTCACAGTATAATAAGTTTTAGTGAGGAAATGTTGAGGTTCTGTATGGAAACTTGTCTCTCTAGTTCAGGGGGTCTCAAACTCAATTTACCTGGGGGCCGCTGGAGGCAGAAGCTGGGTGAGGCTGGGCCGCATCAGATTTTCCACCAAGTGGAGAAAGAGCCCGAGGAAACTGCCCATGAGTTTCCTTAGCCAGGCGGGCTGGCTGGCAGGCTGCAGTTCCGGTTGGACAGTGCAAGAGGTGCTGTCTTGGGAGAGAGACGGTGAGCGAGTGAGGCTTCTTTTGACTCTTGACAGCAGAGGACGTGTGGGTGCTTCAGGGGGCAGGCAAGGTAGGGGCTGAAACTATTGTCCAGCGGGCCACAAATGGCCCCCGGGCCGCATGTTTGAGACCCCTGATCTAGTTAATTCAGGGCAGAAGAGTTTGAGAAGGAACTCTTCGAAACTTTGAGGAACAGGGAACATTTAGGGATAATGCAATTCATTGCCTACATTATGAGGTGCCTAACTCTCTGTTCTTGCCCCCACCACCAGTCTTCTTGTTTTAAAATCACCTTCAAGAAAGGAATGAGACACTCCATATAGTTAACTACAAGGCTGACATAGTTAACTCCCTAAACTTTTTAGGGAGTTAACTATGTGAGCGTTGTAATTCATTCACCATGGGGGGGGGAAAGAAAAAAACACAACAGTGAGCTAACTCACCTGTCCCCTGCGGCTTTCCTCTCTGACTGTCTTCTAACCCGTGCAGGCGACGTGATGCGTCATCACGTCACCTGCACAAGGATCGCTTCCGGCCTCTTGAGCCACAGGCTCCGCAGCCTGCGGCTCAAGAGTAACAGTCAAAACCTGCGAGATCCCAGCGTTGGATCTCGTGAGTTTTGCTTACTGCCATGCTGGGTGACTGGAGCTGGAGCTCCAGCTCACTCAGTGGTAACAGGCGGGCCAGACAGGAGCAGCGATGGGTGGGCCGGATAGGAGCGACGACCAGCGGGCTGTACTTTACCCAGGTCTGCTATAGATTAATGGCATGTATTTTGGCATCCTGGGCAAATGCATTTTTCCTTGTTGGCCCCTGCAATATGTGAACAAGCAAATTACAACAGTTGTTAAACTGAATTTTATGATGAATCTAAACATAATCTACTCTATTGAGGAAAGAACTATTTTTCACATTGAATTTTTTATCACTCGTATTTATCTGAAACACAAAATTTTGTAGCCTATGAACCATGCTGTGTTAACTACTGCTACAGAGCAAAGAAGAAAAAGCAATTTCATATTCTTTGATCCATCATGTTTAAAACTACACATTGGGTGGTATCTATCTACTAACAGCCTTTATGAAAACTTGGATAATGTTTGCACCATGGCTGTAAATTAGTAATGAATGTTTCTTAATATTTAAAACTACAGTGGTAAAACAAAAATGGTATTTGCATAATTAGCAAGGGGAACTCCAGGGGTAGCTCCAAACATTTAATAATATCCAGCGCTTTATTAAAAGTTGTGTGTTAATCGTTTTAGAATACTTATCTTAGAACTGTAGAGCTGAAAGACACCCTATGAGTCACTGAGTTCAGCCCCTGTTAAGGAGGCACACTGGGGAATTGAGCACCCACTCTCTGGTTCCACATGTATCTAAACTATTGAGCTATCTAGCAGTTCTTTCTTTCTCTGTGGAAAAAGTGCTGAGCATCATTGCACGTTTTTAAAAATATGTCACAAAAATCCCTGCACCCATGTGCTTGAAAATTGGCAAACTTCTCTTCATATAGGGCCTCTATGTAGGCACATTTCATTGAATCCTGTTAATCAGAACAACACTATAGTCATTTGATGATTCCCACTTATTGGCAGCAAGAGACACAAACATTTGGATTGCCAAACCAAGATTCTGATTTGACTGGGATTGAAAAAGCCTCCAAATTGGTCCAGGATAAAACAGGCTGTTTTTTCAATCACCTAGTTAAGGTCCAGATGAATCTTATTGTTGATGATTATTCCTAATAGGAAATCATCTTCATTCTACCCCTTTTGGAAAATTAGATTGAAAAACTAGATAGAAATAAGTCAAGCAAATAAGTAAGTATTTGCACAAAATAAGTATTTTGTGCAAAGATGAACATAATAAAGGACAAAAATGGTAGGGACCTCACAGAAGCAGAAGACATCAAGAAGAGGTGGCAAGAATACACAGAGGAATTATACCAGAAAGATCTGGATATCCTGGACAACCCAGATACAGTCGTGCCCCACTTAACGATTACCCCATATAATGACGAATCCGTTTCACGATGATGTTTTTGCGACTGCAATTGTGATCGCAAAACGATGTTATAATGGGGTTTTTTCGCTTTGCGACGATCAGTTCCCTGCTTCGGGAACTGATTCTTCGCATTATGACGATCAAAACAGCTGACTGTCAGGTTTTCAAAATGGCTCCGGCTGCTCAAAATGTCTCCCAGCTGTTTTTAGGAGGCATTTTTTGCAAGACAGGCACCCGAAAATGGCTGCCGTATGGAGGATCTTCGCTGGACAATTAGGTATTTCGCCCATTGGAACACATTAACTGGTTTTTAATGCGTTTCAATGGTGGGGTTTTTTTTTTGTTTCGTTTGACCAACCAGACTGTGGGTGCGAGGGGTGCCGAAGCCAGGGCAAGTTTTTCAAAATGCTCCATGTAGAAGTTTGCTATAACCAGGCTGAGGGGGCCGCCCATGGCCACTCCATCTGTCTGTTCATATAATTCATTATCGCACTGGAAATAGCTGGAATCAAGATTGCTTGAAGAAATATCAACAACCTCAGATATGTAGATGATACCACTCTGACGCCTGCTTCTTGGGAAGAAAGCAATGAGAAACCTAGACAGCATCTTAAGAAGCAGAGACATCATCTTGCTGACAAAGGTCCGCATAGTGAAAGCTATGGTTTTTCCAGTAGTGATCTATGGAGGTGAGAGCTGGACCATAAAGAAGGCTGACCACTGAAGAATTGATGCTTTTGAACTGTGGTGCTGGAGGAGACTCTGGACAGCAAAGAGAACAAACCTAGCCCTTTTGAAGGAAATCAACCCTGAGTGCTCACTGGAAGGACAGATCCTGAAGCTGAAGCTCCAATACTTTGGCCATCTCATGAGAAGAAAAGACTCCATGGAAAAGAACCTGATGCTGGGAAAGTGTGAGGGCAAAAGGAGAAGGGGATGACAGAGGACAAGATAGTTGGACAGTGGAATCTAAGCTACCAACATGAATTTGACCCAACTCTGGGAGGCAGTGGAAGACAGGAGGACCTGGAGTGCTCTGGTCCATGGGGTCACGAAGAGTCAGACACAACTAAACGACTAAACAACAACAACAAAGTAAGTAAGGCTGCAGTCCTAAACAAAGTTAACCTGTAAGTCCAATTGAATTCCGTAGGACCTACTTTTGAGTAGAGAAACATATGTTTCTATTTAAGTGTAGCAACACACATTTATTGATCCTGTGTGACCAGAATAGAATTCATTGCGTCATAAGACAGCCAACAGCCAAATAATTTGGAAGCCAAACTTCTACTCAAACAAACAATGTAGAACTATGATAAATAGTCTCTGGAGATCATACACTCTCAAATAATATCAAACTGTGAGACTTCTTCCAAAAGAGTGCAATCAACCATGTAGCCATTCATTTTCCCATACAATGTGACTGCTAATAATCTCTTGGCCTAAATCCTGTTGCCTAGTGTAGCAACTGTCACTATAGTAGGCCCACTGAATCAATATAAATTTAGTGAGTCTACTCCTCAGTAAGTTCCATTGATTCATATGACCCTAACTTAGCCATGAGAAACTAAGCTAAAGTTAATAGCTAGTAGAGTAGACCCAATTGAATCAAAGGGACATCAGAGGAGCTGACTCACCAAATCTCAGTTGAGTCGATGGAGCTATTAAAGTATAATTTACTATATCAAGCAACATGATTTTGGCTAATGTGTTTCACATGGTTCCCCAGTAAAAGCTCCAGTGATATATATAGACATGATACAGCAAATTGTGAATTGTGCCCAGTTGTTCAACATTGTTCAACCTGTGACAATCTTTGTGAGTTCCAGTGATTACAGAAAAGTATTTCTTTTTCTCAAGTCCAACCACTGGAAATTTCAACAGGCACAGGAATACAGAATGCATAATATAGAAGATTCAACTCTCTCTCTCTCTCTCTCTCTCTCTCTCTGTCTCTCTCTCTGTGTGTGTGTGTGTGTGTGTGTGTGTATTTGTGTGCTTGTTTTGGGCACAATATGTTTCCTCAGAAACATGACAAATAATTTCTTAGTGCTGCTTCCTAACTATTTTCAATGTTTGCTCGATTTTACAATTTATTTTCTGCTTGAGTATGCTGGAGATACCAACATATGTGGGAGTAAGATATGACAATTTTCATAATGAAATTTATTGTACACTGAAATTAAAAACAGAACAACGAAAAACAGGACTTCACTTTCCCAAAACATTTAAATGGCTGCAGGATACAGAGGTTTCATTATTTTAATGGAACTGAATTTGTATTCTGAGTTTGTATACTGAATAACACAAGGGAAGGAACAGGTTTATACCTACATCATTTATTAAGCAAGTTGTATAAAGTTATGTGGAATGTAAGAACAACAATAATAAAGACTTGCTAGTCCACACAGTTTTGTAACACTGTAAATCTGTCCCTCTCCTTTACATAATGCGATGGCCAGTTCAATTAATCCTCAATAGTACTGGATACATATAAAAATGATGTTGACAAAAGGAAAAACTGTAAAGTATGGTTATTACTGGACACATCCTTCACAATGATAGGATAAATGAAATAAAGTTATTTTGCCAATGATTTCCCTAAAGTCCATTTCACTTCTCTCACAATGGATGCATTAGTCTGCATTCATCTTATCCAGTAGTGTAAATATTGATTTCAGGACTTGTCTGTTTTAATAAAGCTCAGTGCCAAGCTGAAGCAAATATAACACAAATGTGGACAGCAACATTGGACTTGAAAACACTGGAGGAGCAGTGTAGGTGTGGCAGGAATCTGTACAGGCACAGTTCAGAACAGATTTGCCTGCTATACCTTATGATAACAGGAAAAAACATCTACGCATGCCACTCCAGGGTCACCTATGAGACTTTGTCATCCTGGAAGAACCACTATGCTCCCCTTCAGCCACTCAACTCCACCTTGCTTTCCTGTACTCATTTGCTATCCTGCTTCCTTTACCCATTAATGCAGCAGCTCCTATTCCCTTCGTTCTCCTTATAGAAAGCTGACATGAGCAGAAGTAGCTTTAGCATTGTAAGGTGTGTAAAAATATCCTTTAAAAAAACTTCTGCGAAGCATGTTAATTGGAATTCCTACCCCAAATTGGCTGACCCCACCTCCTTCCCAGATTTCTTTTGAATGGCTGAAGGACCCTATGGCACAAGCAGTTACAATGGGAAGCAAAACTACCCAAAATTTCACCATAATAGACATATTCTCAGAATCTGGAAAAGTTACTGTAGCGAACAGCCCTGCCCTCACCTGTCCCTCACAATAGAACAGGGAAGAAGGAGCCTATGAGTGGATGGAAGGCGGAGCCAAGGGGGGAAGGAGCTGGATGTAAAAGCAGAGGTGGGATTCAGCAGGTTCGCACCTATTCTATAGAACCGGTTCCTAAATGTACTATTGGTTCTTAGAACCGTTTGCTGGCCTGAGATGAATAAAGGAGGAGGGGCCAGGTGACCAGCGATGAGCGGGCAGGAGGGAGGCGCAATTAGCTGC
The DNA here is from genome assembly GCF_051106095.1 of Pogona vitticeps. NCBI lineage: Eukaryota > Metazoa > Chordata > Lepidosauria > Squamata > Agamidae > Pogona > Pogona vitticeps. The sequence goes on along the minus strand of NC_135784.1, from coordinate 227,208,398 downwards.
CTCCCTTCCTGCGCCACACTGAGCCGTCTGAGGTGGGGTGTGGGTGAGAGAGATAAAGCCCTGGAAAGAGCAGAGGCGTCAATGGGGGAAAGGGGGGGGAGGATGAGCCATTGATGTCACTGGAGGAAAGCCCATGGCCTCGAGGCAGAGAGGGGGGTGATTGACAAGGCATGAGGGCACGACACAGAGGGGAAAAGTTTTGGGGTGAGACCGCTTCAGTCAAACACCCAACTGTCCTCATTTTACTATGATTTTTTTCAAGTTAAAGGTACCAGAATAGACTGTTGCTTATGTGGTACCTTTTTAAAAAAATCTCAGAGAATATCCAGTGCATGAAGTGGTGACGGTCTCACTGATCCATGCAAGCAAGGTATGCAATAGAAAAGTCACTCACACCACAAAGAGATCAAACCTCCAAGCCTCATTTAGAATAACAAAGAACTCTTCCTCCTGCCCCAAAACTGACAATTTCAGGAGACAAATGGCACACAAATAGCCCACTCTGTTAGAAGGAGGAATACAGCTATCAGTATTTTAACACTACAGTACTAAGATTTACTATTCTTGAAGGCCATATATCCAGGACCAAGAAAGGAAAACATAGAAACATATCAATAGATAAGGGGAATCAAAAATCAAAACAGGCACATCTTGACCACAGGTCAGCATGGGGGGGGCGTGGAGGGACTCCGAGGGGGAGGGACCATCATGAGTAGGCAGCATTCTCCAGAAAAGACATACATGAGAGCGTGATATTGGTTGTTGTGGGTTTTTCGGGTTCTTTGGCCGTATTCTGAAGGTTGTTCTTCCTGATGTTTCGCCAGTCTCTGTGGCCAGCATCTTCAGAGGACTGGAGTGTTGAGATTGACTTTCAAGCTTTCATTTCTGAGATTACTTTCAAGTAAGAATGCTTCTTTTCGTTCATAGGATTTTAAAAAAATATAAGAGACATGTAATTTTGCATATGATGAAATACAGATATGTAGAATGGTACACAACCTTTCCAAGGTGCTATATTGGCCAAAATGAGTACAGGCCATGCCATTTCTGTGGGGAAAAAATCCTGGGTGTAAAAGGAGAAAGGAAGGCCATCCCCCAAACATCATCAGGATTGATTCCATTCTTTGCAGGAGGGGAAAAGGGACGATCCACGCGTGGCGGTTTGTGTGTATGCACATGTGAATTGAAACAGGTGTATTCTCCACACTTAAACTATCTTGATCTCAAGGGGACTTCTCCTGCGTAAATACGGAGAGATCCGGGTTGTGCATAGATTAAATATCATTTATAGACTGGAAGATTACGGGGGGGGGGGAGAGTTTTTGGAGTGAGTCAAAGAGAGTTTAACTTCCATATGATGAATCCGGAGTTCTTTCCGGGGGAACACCCCGAGTTCTGTTGAAGTTCTGTAAACCACCTGGCAGGCACAGGGCAGGAGAAATAGTTATCTTCTTGACTTCCCCAGGAAAGCAGCTCCAATGGATCTTCTCCAACCCAAAGCAACACCCCCTGTTTGTTTCCTGAATTTAGCTGCAATCCTCACAGTAGCTGGCGATGGGAAAATCCATATTTCTAATAACAACATATTGCTGTGAGTGATCCCTCCTGTAATAATAATAATATGAAGCATTTGGAGTTTGGCTGGTCTGGAATTGACAGTTAAGACCCATAAAGTTGACAAAATACCTGTCCCTGGTGGAAACGAAAATTGTTAGCACCTGTTTGTTGGCATGGTTCAATACAGCTGTGGGCATTGTGGGACTCTCTTTGGGACCCAGCTTAGGAAGATTGTCATGTTGAGTATTTGCGCGTTCAGATTTACCCCTGCATCTTGAGTGTATGCTGGAGGCTGAAGTAAACCAGAGCTGCCCTCTCCAATGAATAGGAAACAGTTATTTGGATTTGTACTATCTGTGCGTTTGGTGGTGGGAAGGGAGACGACCTTTTGTGCTCTTTATTACCTTTTCCCATCCTGACCCTGTGCCTTGCCTGCTCCTGCTTGACCGCTCCAGGGTCGGAGTGCCCTGCTCTTCCCTATTATTATGCCATGCCTTTCATTCTCCATCCAACGCTGCTTCTCTTTGTTGCTCTCAGAGGATAGTTTAATTGTGTGTGCCAGTTTCCATGAACTCGCCCCACCACCAGCTTCCCATCCCTCGGCCGCCTTTTGTTTCTGAGACACTGTCACCGGACTGGTGTTTCCATGTCCGTCTGTCTCACTCATGGGAAAAGTCATTTCCCTGCTCCCTCTTTCTCTCCCTCTGGGCACGGTGCCACCTAATTTGACCAGTTCCTCTGGCTGGGCACCTAAGGCTGCTCTCCACCCCTCTTTGCCACTCCCTGAGGTGTTTTGGGAGGGGGGGAGCTTCAATCCTTGAATTACCCCTTTTATGGCATGCTGTGGGGGGAGAGAGAAATCGGCATGGAAGCAGGGAATAGTGGGATGCGGGGGGGACAGGCATCTGAAACAGGGAGGGCAGCAGGGGGAGGAGAACGGCGTGTGTGAGAGAGAAAGCTCGGCAGCCCCTTCCATGCTCAGGCACAGCTGCAAGTGCTCGATGCAGAGCCTGCACTCTGGGCATTGTGTGTGTGTATGTGTGTGTGTGGGGGGAGAGGGAGTTCTGACTCTGGACAGCCGGAGCTCAGTGACACCGAAGGTCGCTGTAGTTGTCACAGTCAAAAGCACCTATCTGCCACAGTGGGTACTGTATGGGAACCAGGTTGGATGGGATGTACCGTGAGTCTGGTGTGCTGTGAAGACAACTCGCCAGCCATGCCACCTGTGCCATGGTGCCATGAAGGGAAAGAGGGAACTGAAAGGAAAAAGTGGCCACCGAGGATGAGTGGGGGAGGTGGAGCCTGCCAGGGCTCTGAGGGAAGCCATAATCACCACCAGTGCCGCCACCAACACCAACACCCCTCAAAGCGACTGGCAAGGAGAAGCGGTGGGTGAGGGTTGGAGGGGAAAGATGGAGGAGGAGACTTCAGAGGAGTCAGTAACTGAAGGACCAATTGAGGTGGTGGGGTTGAGGTGGAGTGGCGACAGATTGAAAAGAGACCATACCTTCCAAGCCACAAGGAAGCGGGGGGGGGAGAACACAACAAGTGCGCAAAGGCAGCCTCCAGGTAACAGCAAACAGGGCTATCAGTCATTTCAGAAGCAGGAAAGGGGAGGGAAGCAATTTTTGTTGGTGAGTTATAGGGTGAAATAGGAGGTAAATAGAAGGAGAGGTGTGTCAGTTCTCTGTCAAACTTGGTCATAAGCACCCACTGAGAGGTGTGTGTTTGTTTATGTGTGTGTGTGTGTGTGTGGCAGATGCCCATGGTAAGGGTAACAGCAGCGGTATACCCAAACAGATACACTTATCCAGATGTCCTAATCATGTGAGAAGTAGTTGTGATGATAGGCAGTAGGGAGATCACTGTGGAAGAAACCCTCATTGGATCCCACTGTCCTGGGCATGCATTTATTTATTTATTTATTTATCTATCTATCTATCTATCTATCTATCTATCTATCTATCTATCTATCTATCTATCTATCTATCTATCTATCTATCTATCTATCTATCTATCTATCTATCTATCTATCTATCTATCTATCTATCTATCTATCTATCTATCTATCTATCTATCTATCTATCTATCTATTTATTCATCATTAGGACATAGAACCTGTTGTTAATTTATTTGAATCCCACCACTGTGTAAAAGACTGGTGTTATGGAGTCTGAAAGAGATTCTGGTAGTGAGAGACAGTGTGAAACTTAAAAGTGAACTAAGAGTGAGTTAGAGATCTGTAAGAATGAAGAATGGAATAGAGATTCAAAAGAGGTTAAAGTTATAGCAGTTTTGATTCAAAACTAGTGATTATCAGCCTGTGATTTACCTGTTGAATATTAATCATATATTGACTTCCCTAATCTAATAAATGACTTGAGTTTTAAAAGTACACTTGTCTCCATGAATAAATGGTATTAAAGAAGTAATACCTGGTGGCAACGAAGAAGGAAGAAGAGTGAGCACCTCGTGAAGGCCTGAGGGGATAGGGGCTTCAGAGGAGATAGCCACAGTTACCTTTTTGGACTGCGGATTTCCCCACTCGGCATGAGGGATTCCATCAGCAGGGAAATTACATGCTAATACCAGAAGAAGAAACTGCAAGCCACATGGATGACAATACAGCTAACCCAACCCAAACATGTTTGGGAAATACTCGAGACTGTTTCTCCAGTATAATTTGTAGATTGTATATTCAGAAGATTAAAATGACCAATGAGAGAGGAGACAAAGACAAGTATGTTGTAAGCTATGGAACACATACACATGTTAGAATGCAGAAAGAACCTATATCACATGCATGCTGTTCTCTTTTCTGTATATCCCAATCTGAATATGGAAGGCCACAATCAACCCTCTCCAACATTAGCATTGTTCCAACCTTCTCAGAGGCGAGTTATGGGAGCTAAAACTCCAAGACATCTAGAAAGCATCAGGTTGGGGAAGATGGGTGTGCAAGGATATCAAAGTCTTTTAGATTTCGCTTAGTATATATCTGACATATCAATGGAGAATTAAGAAGACATACAAAATTACTTCTTCAGCACAGTTATGAACTATGGAGTCCTGTTGTGTTCTCCTTTATATCTGGCCACCTTAATGTATAGGGTTCAGCAGTCAGCACATGCATTGATATAAGCAGGGTGCACTACCCATGGTGCTTTCCCAAAATATATTCACCATTTCTGTGATGCCCAGTAGAAGACACTGATGTAACAACAGGATGATGTAAACTACTGCCCCTATGACTAAGAGCACATGAGACTGCCTTATACCATGTTCAGATTTCTGTACCCAGCACGAATGACAGCACCTTGGAGAGCTCCTGCCATTCAGAATAGGTAAGGGTAGCACAGATGCATCAACAACTGGACTTCCTACAAAGTACTGTATCTTTAAATGTACCATTTAGATGGGAGTGGGGAAGACAGTAAGCTCCAGACAATAAACCCGTTGGTTGTTTCAGTCAGAATTTTACAGCTCAGTTCATCAATATAGATAAGACAAACTCCCGGCATCTTTCATATTTTTAGGTCACATAATCACAGTGCACAATACGGCAAAACCCTATATCCTATGTGTCCTCTTCCCTGGAGTCTTAATTTTAAAAGTAAGTCAAGCATATAAGACGTCTGTATAACAAGATCTAGCATGTATAATGCATGGCCGAACAAATAAGTTGCTTTCTGAAAATATGGGTTAATTCACAAACTGAATGGAGAGGTGTGGTGGCAGCCAAGTCATCAAGGAACTTTCTTACATCTGTGGATTTTGTTGAATGTGGGTCTTTTGTAGCCCAATCTCTGACCCAGTTAAATTAAAAGCAAAAGCAATTGTAATTTGAACCAATTTACTATCACTGATATCATTGTCATGGGTATGTGAAGGACTCAGGCTGCAATTGTATGCTCACTGACCTGAGAATAAATTTTATGGAATGTAATGTGCCTTACTTCTGAGTAGACTGTGTTTGTCTATGACTTCACCAATCATCAATTATATATGATATGATACCTTAAACAGATGTCTCACAGTGCAGTTCTATACATTGTTACCCACAAGTAGGCCAATCTCTATTCAGTAGTGCTTTTATTCAGGAAGCATTCATTGGATTAAAATCAGAATCTTATGCAGGTATACCACAAATAAGCTGCACTAAATTCAATTAAATCTATCCCCCATACAAGTGTGCATTAAGTGTTGTTAATCATCTCACCATAGGCATGCTGAATCAGAAGTTGTGTGTTTGATTGCATTTGATTCAAAGGACTTCCTCCAGTGAATGCTTGATAATAATAAATTTCATTCTGTCAGGAGTGGAATACATATATATTCCAAATTTACCCAAACTACAGAGCAGCTGCAGGTCATACGTAAAAGAAGCCATTTTGTATGCAAACCAATTCTTTTTTTTCCCCCCTTTTTCCTTTTTTCTTTTTGGTAAGAAACAGAATTGTAACAGTTAGTGGAAGGGAATATTTTAGATGTCTCAGAAACAAAAAAATTAGAAGATTCTATAATAATTTACCCTCTCACCTATATCAAGGGTATAGTATGATGTAAACCAAAGAATATAAAAAGGAAGCCCCATCCAAACTTACAGAATTCTGGAAACTTTTGACAAGAAACATTTTTGTTTTACTTCCAAATGTAGTGAAAATCACCTTTAATAAAACATTCATTTCATCCCACCTGCAGCTTTCTAAAGTCACATCTTGATTTGTGTCAACTGAAATTCTCTGACTTCATCAAGATGTTCAAATATACAGCATTTCCTTTTCATATTTTATATTTAATTGGGTGAAATACAAGTCAAGTGAAGTCATACTCAAGGAGAAATTATTATTTTTAAGTTGCTCTACATTTTGAAATAGAAGAGTGGAAATTTAGATGGTATATTATACTTTGCCACAGGAAGAAGAGGAATGATTCATGAAAGATGGAGAATTGTTTTGACTGAAGCATGTTTTGACTGAAGTATTCCACTTCATGTGAAAATATATCAGTAAGCCCACCAGAATCTTTCTTGGCTGAAGATTGTGTGAGCCTGGGCTAGGACTACTCCAAATCCTGAATCACTAACATTTCCACCAAACATAAAATAAGATCCATGGACATTATCTAGATAGTGTGAAATGCAGCTTTCTGAAGCCACATCTTGATTTGTGACTTTGTATCTGTTCTTCAATACTCAAGTATTATGTCTGTATGATCACTTACAGTATAAGATTCCCAGTATTATTGGAGACTTGATTTACTATATTATTCAAAGCCTTTAGAACATCTGAGTCCAAATGTATCACCATTGGATCCTTTGAATCCAGTACATATGCTAAAAATTATCTGAGAGGAATTGCTCTTTCTTTCTGAGGCCAACTCCTTGCCTCTGAAGAGTCTTATCAAACATGAGGACTTCAAAATTGAAAGAATTGTGCTAAGTCAATTCTTCAAAAACAAAACAAAAAAACCCACCAACCTGTGGTTCATGAACAAGGGATACTATGCTTCTGTATCCATGATTCAAAACACCATGAAATGGCCTGGTATTGCCAGCAGGAAAAAGGATGTCAAGTTTTACAAAGCAAAGGGCAGCCTGAACTTTGACCAATGGCAGCAGTCAATATAATCTACAGGATATCCTCTTGTGCTCACTACCATTTACCCTTGTTGAAAAATAGCCATGACAATCGCTTTGTATCTGGGTGAGAAGAGTTTCACTGATGAAAAAAGCAGTCAGCTTCTAACATTTTCCCTTTCTTGGTGTCACATTCTGCTAACATTAGGTAAGAATATCTCCAGCCACACAGAAAAAAAAGTATTTTCCAGCTTAAACAAATGAGTTTCTGAATATATGGTCTCTCTTCTTTTTAAATATTTTTTACAATCAGACACAGAATCCGTTTGCCAGCACAAATGCCTATTTGGCCATGAAGGAGTTAAAAGTTACCTGTCCTGAAAGGCAGCTAATTAGACCCAGACTGAAAGGGTCAAAGGTTCAGTTTGCCCCAGATCTGCAGCTGATTTCCCCTTTGAAGACTGCAGCCTGGTCTCAGAAATCCTTAGAAAATCTTTACTGAAAGCACTCAGGGCTATGACAAACACAACAGCTCTGTGGTTTTGTAATGCATAAATACTTCAATATGCCTTAGAGTGTGTGCTAATTCCCTGGAGATACATGGCCAAATGTCCCTTTCTGGAGGACTGTCACTCCATTATTTTCTTCAAAATAAGCTTCTTCTTCTTCTTTTACTCTTGAAAGAAAAACTGTCCTTTGACTGTTTCTGTGACTTTTCATTGTCCTTCAAATATGTCTTATCCCAGCTCATGAAGCTGCAACAATGTTATCTACTTTGGAATGCTCTTGTTGGTAAGCCCATTCCACACACTCTCAGTCTTGAAACAAAGTGGCAATTTTTCCCTTGTGAAAGGCCTTTTTCGGGGATCAGTATTTCAGCCCCTGAAGCCTGGGTTATTTCCAAATAAAACAAGTGGATGGGACCAACCATTCACTTTCAAAATAAGCAAGATGGTCTTTTCAATTTATACAAATTATTTTAAATCTGGGGATGTTTAGAGTTGCTTGTTTTTGCATGGGGGGGAGGAGGGATAAAAACAGTTTTACTTCTAAAAAATCATGAAAACTTTTTGCCCAAGCTTCCCCAAATTTGGCTCAGAGAAAGAGCAGACTGTCTGATACATCTGTGGCATGTGGTGCCGATCTGAAATATTTTAAAAGTTATTGTTTTTTTGTTTGTTTGGTCTTCTTCCATTTTTAGAATTGCCCTGCAGAATGTTACTTTGCTCTGTTGTACAATAACATAGCTGCTCTCTTGTGCAGCTATAATTCAGAAAAAAATGGCTCTTGAGCCCTCCTTCAGCTATGATCTCCACCACAATGTGTTCCGACTTGTAGAGTCAATGGCATAGTGTCATATAGTGTTTTGTGCTTCAGTATATGCCTATAACTCAGCACATCTGGATCCTGCTGTCCCTGCTCTTAATATAGTTTTCAGGATTTGTTCAGCCCTTCCCTTTCAGTGACAGCTTTAAATTATACATGATTGCTATTTTTGAAATGCTAAACAAAGTTTCTATTTACTGGTATGTAACACGTACCACTGTGTATATCCTGAAAAGAAGTTTTATTACATTCACACATCCAACCTTAGCAGATCTTGAAACAAACAAAAATCTGGCACTATGGTGTGCAGCTGCAGAACAGAGTTTGTCATTTAGCTCAAAGCTTGTAAACTTTATTAAAATTCATGGGGGAAATGCCTTTTCTTTCAACTTTGGAAAAATAGCATTTTGGGTCTGATTGCTTAATTACCCAAATCACTCACAAATACAGTACAGCTGGGTCATGAACACAGACTGCCTCTTCCAGCCTAAGACCAAAGAGTTTTTTAATGCCTTGTGTTACATAAGTAGCATGAGCAACTTCTCTCTGCTTCAGCTACAGAGGGATGAATAGTCATTGCTACAGCATCATTCCATCTCTGGCATGTAAAATGTATCTGTCCAGCCTGCTTTACTTGAGTTCAGAGAAGCCCATAAATGAAATCCTGCTATAAAAATGGTTTTATTTTAAGTCCACATTGCACTAGTATTGCAGCGTTCCACTCATTGTGGGGACAAAGGACTACTTCCTAGCATTACTTCTCCCACCAAATTTTCTCCACGCCTCAAATGTCTTTTGTGCAGTGTGTCAAAGGAAAGGTATTGAACATTGTCCTTAGTAGTTTTGTACCGACAGGGTCATCAGTCTTTTTTCTCATAATTGGAAATATCAGTACAGTGAAGCAACAAAAGGATTGCACTGGATTTATCATCCTCCATTATAGTTCTGAATGGATTGTTCCAGCTCACCCAGGACTTTCCACCTGGAATGTTTAATGAGTTTCCTTTCCAACATTATATATCAAAATAAGTTGGCCAAACCAGGAACATCTCATTTACTGACATTTGAAGCTCAATATCTGAGACCAGGGGACAGAACTTTGAGATATCGTGGGGTAGGCCCTCATGAGGTCACAGAGGCAAGGGCTGAGAGCAGGTTTTCCCACCTATCCCCATTTTTGTGCTGTTGCTGCCAGGGCTTATGCAACAAGAAAGACCATGGTTTATTATGTCAGTGCGCCATTCCCTGTCTTGTTCCCCGTGACATGATAGGCTCAATGATAGCATGCTGCAAAGGCAGAAATCAGAGACAAGAACTTGTCAGAGAGTGAGTGCATGAGCTTGAACCCACACATGCATGTTTGATTTGGATCAACACAAATAGAAAGATATGCAGCACACTTTGCTTTGCTTTGTACTGTTGAACCAGAATTTGCAAGGTTCAGATTCTAGTCCTGACAGTGAACCATTAACCTCACTGGGTGATCCCAGCCTAATCTCTACATCTTTCTATCTTTCAGATTGGCATACTTCACAGGATTCCTGTGAGGATACTGTGGGGATGAGGAGGAGCCATAAAAACTTTGAGCTCATTGGATGAGAAAGAGGATCTAATGTACAGTAACTAATAAGTTAACAAGGACTCTCTTCAAGCTAACCTTACTAGCAACAACCTTCTCTTTTTCAGGGAAAAGATGTACATATTATCACTTACACATATAGGCCAAGTACATCTAATGATGAACCATTTGGATTAGACTAATCTACAGAGGACAAATCCAACTACAAGAATTTGCTACGACTGCTAAAATGCAGCCTGCATACTCAAAGACATCACACTAGCTAATGGAAGAAACAATTGGGAGAGGACATGGAAGAGGACAGGGACCTTTATATCATGGTTATACATTTCCTAGAGTCATCTAGCTGGCCTCCACTAGAAACAGAAAGTAGATGGATCCATGGCACCCAAGTTCCTACATACTTTATTACACTCTTCTTACTTGAGAGCAAGCCTTCAGGAAACCAAGTCTTAATTCTGAGCAAGCATGTTCTGGATTGGGTTCAGTATTATTTTACTAAAAATATATCATTTCACCCATGCTATGTCTTTCCAAATGAGACAATTTCCTATCACTTCATTTATTCGGGACTGCTCCAAAACAGAGCTTTGTTTTATTATGCGTTTAATGTTGATGCAGTTATTCAGCAAGAAGACAAATGCAGGGGAGTTTGAGAGGCTGGAGCATTTGTACCATCAATCAGCTTAGACAAGTACAGTAATTAGGAAATGCTGATCTGACTACAAACTGGGTCACTCCTCTCATGGTTGGGAGAAGCAGGGGAGAGGCAAAGAGAAATAAAAACAAAATTAATGCAACCTTCACAGTGGTTTTCATGAAGTATATTACCCCATTCATTTCTTCAATGATAAGAGTAGATTCATTAGGCTTTACCTCAATGTCTGCAGTGCTCAGTGGCTGAATATGCACTGTATACATGGATCAGTGGGTAAGGGAGGAAACGTTGGGCAATAAAAAATCATAAGCTTATTTCTAGCACATACAGTTGATGAAAGGGAAGATGATGAAAACTAGAGGACAAACAATATCAAGCATCAGGGATTATCTTGTTTACTCCACCATATTTTGTATAGATTACTGCATTTCTAAGGGTGGCTTCAGGTGTGAATGTGCCTTGCCCATCTACCCAAAAAGTGGAAGATTGGCACCATATTGATCTTTGTAATACCTAATATTAAAATTGTGATTGTGGGAAGTTGAATGAGTTAGTGCCTCATGCTAATGGAAAATGATATTTTTTTTTACTAATTTAGGGGAGAGTTCCATCACTAAAACTGGGAAGGAGTTGTGTTTTGCTGTTTAGAATTCCCTGTCTGGCCTCTGGACATCCAGAATTTGCCCCAGGGAACCAGAAGAACACTTTGGAATATATGGGATGCTGATAGCAATCTTCGCATGTCCGTTCTCACAGGCAAGGATGAGGAACTACAAAATGATTACCCTTGCTCCTGGGAGAGGATGAGGTGTTTTGTTGCACTCCTGACAAGAAAAGAGGATGAGGACAAGAAGAATGGGGGTGGGGCAAATTAAAAACAATTATTTAATTAAATTAAAATAATTAGATTATCCCCTTAAAGTGCTTATCAGGGAAGGTAGTTGACTTTTAGCACTGGAAGATGGAAGTGGAGGCAGTGGGCACCTAAGTCAACAACAGGGAAGAGCTTAATTACTGCCTAGCTAGCTAACTTTGTAGTATTCAGCAGCCTCCAGGCTTAGGGGTGGCTATCCAATCAGCACCCACACGCTTCCAATGTGCTGAGATATACCTATGTGTCTGCTCCCAACTCCTAAAACATACAGATAAAAGGCAGACACTCCCTAATTGTCCTGCTGTGATGGATAATATTCCCAAGGACTCACTGGCCATCTCTGTCTACGCTTGTTAAAGCCACCCATGACAGAGATGATGATGGTAATCTTTATTTACACAAAGGTATTTACATATGTCCAGGACTGAATTACCAGCCAGGGGAAAGTGGCTGTGAGAGTTAGCCAGCAGGAAGGCTCCTTAAAAATTACTGCTAACAGAGATGGTCATATAAGGGGAATTGATTGAAATGAATTGACTCTACATTCAAGTTACAATAAACCAAACTCTGGTGGAGGAGTTAACCCGTGATTTCCTATCAAATTAATCCGTACTTTCATGTATGTCGTGTGTTCACCCTTTTACATGGATTTAAAACACGCTAAACCTGATTTAAATATGTTTTTTAAAAGTAATGTAAGCACCTCCAGCTTTTCAAAAGGGGGTTTTGAGAGAAACAAAAGGTAGGAATGTAAATCCTCACTTGTTTTGTCCTGACATGAGGAGACAGGGAAATGCAACATAACTTCTTGACAGGAAGAATGGTGAGGAATTTCCTGGTGCTCTCATTTAAGGTTTTGTGCTGGTAAGAACGATGTTATATGCAAAAAAGTATAACAATTTTGCACAAGATGCTGATTTTCCAAAAAAAATTGTATAATTGCACAAATTATCCAACACAAGAATGACTGCTGGATTTAAGTATTTGAAGCACTTAATGGGTTGTTTGTACCTTTCTTAACCAGCCTTATTGTGGTGCATGTGTCCTTTGTTTTAAGAGGGAAAGGGTACTAAAGACATTTTGCACAAACAACAAATATTGTGAAAAGGAGAAAAGGCAACTCTTCTGCTCATAGTCTTGGAAGCAAGGAAACCCATGGAACTTAATAAATTTAGTAAGTATTTTTTCTGCCCTTATCACTTGAGTCTGGGGCAGCACTAGCAGACCACATGTGGCCCATGGTGGTACCGTTTGCTAACCCCTGCACTAAGATGTCGGACTCAATACAATGGACCCTTGACTTACAGACGGCTTGACTTACAGACTTTTTGAGTTACAGACTTCTCTGGCCGCAAAATTTAGGTTTGACTTGCAGACTGAGATTTGACTTACAGACCAGAAAAAACCCAAAATGGAACAAAAACGGCCTGTTACGGCATTATTCGGTTTTCAATGCACTGTAGGTCAATGGAGACTTGACTTACAGACTTTTTGACTTGAGAACCGCCTTCCAATATGGATTAAGTTCTCAAGTCAAGACCCCACTGTAATAGGTTACTGTTGCTTTGTATTCTTATTCACAGTACTACATGCAACTAAGAACCAATTTGCTGTCTGTGGCTGAGTATCAAAGGGCATCAGCCTCATTACAAGCGAGGTACTGCACCCAAACCAAGCAAGTACCTCTGGAACATGAAGTAGTAAATCCAATAAGCTCTTCTCATCCTAAAACACAATAACAACAAATGAAGTAATTAAACTTTTGCTGCATCTGCATGACCTTAGCAATGTATGTTCATAACTGATGACTCAGTGAATTAAATGTGATGTGTTAGAGCAGTGGTTCACAACCTTGGACTAAAAATCCCAGAAATCTGCACCACTAGCTGTGCTGGCCAGGATTTGTAAGAATTGTAGTTCAAGAACATCTGGGGACCCAAGGTTGGGAACCACTGTGTTGGAGATTATATTTTTTCAGAAAAGCGAGTCATTGCTGTATGCAAAAGAAGAACTTGGAACATTGCAGGAATATGTTACCATTAAACTAAGAATGAATGCTTCTAGGGAATGTACTTGGGTTTCTTTCTACTTATTAAGTGCTCAATGTTGTCTCTAGAGCAACTGTGAGATCTGAAGTGTGGTTGTTAAGTTAATGTTAAAATTTGCCTCTGCACTTCTTTCTATGTGGCAATCAAGGGAGATGTGTTTGAATGGGAAAAGATAAATGATAAGATGAGAACTTCATTTCTCCTTTTCCCCCTGTATTTCTCCATGCAAATTGCTTTTCACAATCACAGTGGGATTTAGTGGTTTGCGTCTGCAGAACTTAAAGCCAGCAAAGAGGCCCAAATGAAACAAAAATAGCTGCGGAGTTTACACTGAGAGCTCATATAACTGTGCCAATGGGAAAGACACTTGATTAAAACACACTTTAAAAATCAATGCCCAGGATGACAAGGACTGAATATTATATAAATCAAAGTATAAGATAAGGCAGGGGTGGGGTGGAAATTCTGTTAAATAAATGAGTAAGAATAGCCACATTTTAAGGTATGGTTGAATGAGCTGAACTTGAGAGGGCATTTTGGAAATGTTTTTATGGTGCAAGATGGAGTTGCATGAGGGTATAATGTTTTTAGGGTTTCGGAGTTAAGGATGGGAAGAAATCTCAACATTGCTGAGATTTTAATCAAGACTAGCCATCTTACTACCATAAAATCCCATGTCAAAGGTTCTCCAATCCTGTCTAGAGATCTTCTCCCTAGAGCATAACTTATATAAAACCCAATGCGCTCTTGTTTTTCTTATTTGGCCAGATTGTAATTCAGTACTAGCCACAGCAGAGAACCAATTGTGCTTTCCACAGAAATATAAATTGTTGCTTACTTTGTCATCTCAAATAAGCCTTAGATTTTCTTTTCTTTTTTGGGTGGTGGTGGTGGTGGTGAAATTCCCCACTGAGACTCAAAACATGTTTTTGTGCCTTTTTTCTTTATGTGTATGTGTGTGTGTGTGTGTGTGTGTGTGAAACTGAAATGCATGTGCAGAGTGTGGTAATAGGGAAATATGACTTACTTAAAATGTAATTCAAAAAAGCAATGCCAGTTTGATCTGCTGGTCTTCTGACTGTGTCAGAAATCAATGAAGTGTTTCAGTGAGAACAAAAAAGTTCCATTAATGAGCATTTCCAGCACATTATTATTATTTGTTATTATTTATTTGATTTATACACATCCAGGAAGCTAATTTGTGTGAGCAGAGCTGTCAGGTCAGAGAGTCTGACACTTGAGCACCTTCCTAAGAGTCCTAAAGACCATTATAGACCCCTAGGAAAAATCAGAAGCCTGTGTTTGTCACAGCATGCATCTATCCTTGAAAGGGTCAATTCTACTATGAAACTAGGTAACCATTTCCAATTATATCAAAATTCATTCTGAGTATGAAGGTAAAAGTTGTATTCACCTATACCACTGGTTCTTAACCTTTGTTACTCAGATGTTTTTGGACTGCAAATCCCAGAAGCCTTCACCATTAGCTCTGCTGGCTGGGATTTCTGGGAGTTGCAGTTCAAAAACACCTGAGTAACAAAGGTTAAGAACCACTGACCTATACTGTTTTATTAATCTATGCACAAAAATTCAAGAATCAATCATTCAAACACTGAAAATTTTTACAGCTATGAGGAAAAAGCTGTAGGTACAAATGCTTAAATAGTACTCCATTCTTGCAACTGGTGAAAAGCTACAAATAAGACTGTAAATTATTATTACTATAGTATTATTATTATTAAAAAATACCAGACACAGTCCATCAAAATTATAAAAAACATTGGCTGGTATTATACAACAGACACAAATTTTAACCAAAAACTTAAGTATCTGTTAAATATTGGCGCAGTATGTATGCTGTTCCTAATACAGTATGGCTGTTTTTTGTAGCTCTGGTGGTGCTATTTCTGAGATCTACAACTGTTTATAGTACTGTGTTAAGTTTCTCAATATTGTTCCCCAAACGCCAGTAACCACGGGGACCACTGAAGTGTGTTTCATCCACAAGCAAGATGCTTTGATTGCCAGATCTCTGTATTTTGTTATTTTTTCCAATTCTTTATTTTCAATTCTGACATCCCCTGGAATTGCAATTTCAATTATCCGGACATTTCTTTGTTCTATTACTACTATGTCTTGTGTGTTGTTGTTATTGTTGCACTCTACACCAGACTGCATTCCAATAAAATCAATGACATACAAACTTGCATATATATGCAGTATATATGTACATACATAACTCCACATCAACCTAAGGCGCCCACAAAATAAGCAATGATCAGAAAGAATTAACTAACTGCTAAAAACCGGCTAAAAAGTTGAAATAAACTATGTACACTGGTCACTGATCTCTCCCTTCACTCAACACCTATGGCTCCAAGCTGAACAGATAGGGCCACGTCTAAATTTGTCCAACTCTGGTTCCATATGAAGATGTTGGAGGAGAGAATTCCACAGCTTAAGCAGTTCTTAATTTAGTCTGTGGACACAGAAATCACTTTAAAAAAAATTAAAAATCTCTACTTCATCTCTATTTTTATAGATTTTGACTTTTTGAAGAGATTTCCTTTTTTTTTTGCATCTTAACATATTCAGACATACACATATGAAAAATATAAGGCTTTCCCATCCAAGCCGTTGCCATTTGCCAGTTTGCATCTATGAAGGAAATGGCCTGACAGGTCATTCTAAAGCAGAACAGGGTCATGCTTCTGGGCTGGTCCCAGCATAAGAGATCAGCTAGCCCACAACAGCCATGTTGTCTACAAATGATAACTACCCATAAGCAGTTGCCTAGTAAGAGCAAGAAGTACACATATCTGCACCTACCTCTACAAAATGAAGCATCACAATGATTATCAAGAGTTTTAGTAAGGAAGCAACAAGAAAGCTGATGGCTTGGAATGTTCCTAGTTAGCTATGTACTGATTGCTCATGCTCAGAATACCTTTTAACATTCTAAGCTGAAGAACAACTTCCTGAGAAATAATGCTTGATTAGAAATATAGCTGAGCATTACATCCTGGACAAATCTGTATTTTCCTTTTGAAACAGAACTGCTGTAATGGTTTTTGGGCTTCAGTTTGCAGGTGGAGAACCACTATCAAGAGCAGTTTAGCTTTCACTTTTTGGTTCATGTCTTTCTGTAAACCCCTCTCAAATACCTGAGAAGAAAGGAAGGGGGAGAGATCACAAATTCATTTGCAGGCGGCAGTTCCTGATGATTCTCCATTCCTTTAAAAAAAAAACCTTTTTTCTCCACAACTAACAAATCTGAAACATGGGTTATGAAGCCATTCCCCTCCCCCTCAATAAACCATTGTGAAAACTGATCAGTTTCAATTTTATACATGATGCTCAGCTGCACTTTATCAAAACCAGAAGCAAACATTTCGAGTTTCTTCTGTGAAGCTGCATCACAGCAGCTGGTTCCTATCAGGATAGTGTCATGGCTTGTTCCTATCAGGATATCCATCCATCCATCCATCCATCCATCCATCCATCCATCCATCCATCCATCCATCCATCCATTTTTACCCCACCCATCTAGATTCAGGAATCTACTCTGGGCGGCTCACAGAATACAAAGATAAAAACAGCATTCAAATAACTTTGTTCACAAAAGCAATAAAGTCGAGTAAAGAAAACAGGATCCAAGATGGGATAGTGGCTCAAAATGCAGCCATTAGGTTCTATGACACAGCTTCAGAAAACTACTTTTTTGGACTACAGGTTCCTGAATTCCCTAGTCAGTATGGCTAATGGCCTTGTGTTGTATACACTAAACATTTAGGTAATATTTTACCTCAGAAGCTCCCCAAATGGTGAAGGTTTGCAGATGTTCTTGTCATGTTACTGAGGTATGACTAAGAGGGGAAAAAGTATTATTTTTTGCTAAGCTAATAACTCTACTCTCTGTAGAATGCAATGTACACTGGAGGTCATCACGTAAAGTAATTAATAAGTATGAAACTATTTTGCCTCACAGATACAAGTAACTCAGAGGCCCAGTGCAGTATGTCTAAGAGCCCCTGAGGAAGCTAAAGTAACATCATATGGGATAGCATGGTTAATTTTATCTCTCTCAAGAGATGATGCGGCATTACTGAAAACATTTGTACTGAACACAGGAGAGTGTTTCCAGGAAAGAAACAAAATGTTGCTATGTTCAGACTAAGAACACCAAACTCTGCATAAATAACAGTCAAATTCTCAACATTTACTGGCATTTTGTCCTCACTCTGCCCTGCCAAAATACGTTGAGGGAAGGGGAAGGACATACGCTCTTCAGGCCCTAGAGAAATTGCATACTGGCACATAAGGCCATGGGGCTTGGGACTGTGGATTTATTGTAAACACCACAATGACAGGAACTCTTTGTAGTTATTATGGACCTGT
This sequence comes from Pogona vitticeps, assembly GCF_051106095.1. Taxonomy (NCBI): domain Eukaryota; kingdom Metazoa; phylum Chordata; class Lepidosauria; order Squamata; family Agamidae; genus Pogona; species Pogona vitticeps. The sequence goes on along the minus strand of NC_135784.1, from coordinate 227,190,380 downwards.
CCTTTGTACCATAATATTTGTAATAAAAGTTTTCATCTTTTTGATGAAATACAACACAGATGTTGACAAATAAGTTCACATCACTGTTATGGGAATTTTGCTAGCAATCATGAAGAGTAAATGGGCTATTTTTAATGTCTTTAAAAATTATCATCTGAGAAGATATTTAGATTGGTTGACTGTTTGTGTGGCATTCCATATAGAATGCCACACACAAAAGCCAGAATCCTACTGTGAGATTCAAACAGAGTAGATCCATTGACTCAATGGAATTCACATATAAGTTTTTAAAATTTTATTTTATGATTATTAACTACCACATATGATGGAATTGAAGCAGTGTGGGATATGTAGTCAGAGAAATGTAAAATGGAGTCAGACAGGTTCTGTGTGAAGATGATTTGAGAGACATTGAAATGTGTTTTTCTAAGTGGTGTGAGAGTGTTTTTCTGAAGACGGGTACAGAATGTGTCATGATAAGCTGAAGGTAGGACAAAGAGGCCTGTGAAAAGACTCAACATTCCAAGCTAATTGGAGAAGAGGTAACACACCTGGATCTTCATGGGAATTGAGGGTGGAGGAAGGTGTTACATCCCCTTGAAGCTAATTGGTTAACAGCCATGAAGTGTCAAGAAGAAGAGAGGAGTTAGAAAATGTAGAAAAGATGGAAGGAGAAGTGTGTGTTAAGAGCTTAGCTACAAGCTAACTGATTTCTGAAAGATCTGAGAGATATGATTCTTTCTGGAATGCATTACGTAGTGCACTCCAGGAGAGTGGAGAGGGCCACAAATTAGCTATCATTAATAGTCCTAACTAACTGAACTGTTGTGAATTCTAAGGAATTACAAAGCCCATATTTCAGTATTTGCAGAGTGTTGCATGAAGTAAAGTACTTGTTTAAGGTCAGACTTGTTCAAGGTACTTACGCTACGCACTGCTGAGGTCTTAGGACTTGCCTCAGTGCAAAGATGGTAGGTAAGTGGCTTGTGGAATTCTTTGACTGAGTGTTAAGCACTCCTTAGGGAGGCCTGTGCACCACACCACAAAACAACTATACAACAACAGAAAAGGGGGAAAGAGGATTAAAAGAAAACAAAACAAAACACACAACCATATAGACAGGGGGATATTTGCTTTCCTACAATATCTAAAAAGCTCATGATTTCATGACTGTGATACAGTAATATCTAATACATTCTCTACTTATATCAGTTTCTGGGCCCAATAATAAAAATTTTTATAACTTTCCTTAATGTATATTCTCCGGTTCTTATGTAGTGTCTCTGATAAACTATCAATTTCCATAATATCTAATTTTTTTTTTAACAACTCCTCTTTCTTTGGAATTTCCTGCATTTTCCACCTCAGGGCCCAAATCAGCCTTGCAGCTCTGAATATGTGCAATAGCATATATTAATTTTTTTATCAACAAATTCTGGAATTACATTCAACAAAAACATTTCTGATTTAAAATTTATTTCTTGCTGTATAATTTCTTGTGAAATATCTTTTATCTGTTTCCATTTTTTTTGCTTTGTTGCAAGTTCACCACATATGAAAAAAAGTTCCTGTTTGCTGAGAACACTTCCAACATAAGTTGCTCAGCCCCAATACTATTTTTTGCTAATTTTACAGGTGTATAATACCATCTATGAAACACTTCTAAAATATTTTTCTCAAATTTACTGGTTTGAGCCAACTACAATTCTCATTCCACATTCAAGTCCACTCCTCTATATCTATATTGTAACCAAAGTTTTGCACCCATTTAATCATCAGTTTTTACCTTTTCATGCTCTTCATTATATTCTAACAAAAAGTATACATTTTTGTATAATTTTCTACTACTGTGTTTTACCAAAAATAAGACGGGGTCTTTTATTAATTTTTGCTCCAAAAAACACATTAGGGCTTTTTTAAAAAAATAACAATTTAGGATAAGGTAGGGGATACAGTGGTGGCGCTGCAGGCTAAACTGCAGAAGCCTGTGCTGCAGGGTCAGAAGACCAAGCAGTCATAAGATCGAATCCACACGACGGAGTGAGCTCCCGTCGCTTGTCCCAGCTCCCGCCAACCTAGAGGTTCGAAAGCATGCAAATGCAAGTAGATAAACAGGGACCACTTCGGTGGGAAGGTAACAGCGTTCCGTGTCTAATTCGCACTGGCCATGTGACCACGGAAGATTGTCTTCAGACAAACGCTGGCTCTATGGCTTGGAAATGGGGATGAGCACCGCCCCCTAGAGTCGAACATGACTGGACAAAAATTTTCAAGGGGAATCTTTACCTTTACCTTTAGGGGATACAGAAGGTAAGGGGGGGTATGGTGGGGAAGTAAAGGGAGGAGAACACAAAATGTACTGCTGTCCAATCTATTCATGTTGCCATATCAACTCGACTTCCCACTTTTCTACTATATGACTGCCCTCCAGGTTATAAGTTACATTTACATCCCAGTTTAAATCTTATGTTATTCTAGTACTATGTGGTGGCTCAAGCCATTTATATAATAAATCCCATTGTTCAGTTGCCTTTTGTATTGCACAGTCCTTCAGCGCTTCTGATAAGATACCAATTTCTGCCACTTCCCGTATCTTTTCAATAAGTTCCTCTTCTTTCGGTATCACCAATTTCTTTCAATTCTTGGCATAAAGAATTCTGGCTGCAGTGACTATGTATATAACTAAGTAGTTCTTTGTCTTATCTATATTATCAGGTATAATACTCAATAAAAACAGTTCTGGGGTTAGTGGAACCTTACAAAGCAATATTTTTTGTAACAGAGTATGTACACCTATCCAAAATTTATTCACTACTCTACAAGTCCACCACATATGATAAAAACTTCCCTCATGTGCTTCACACCTCCCACAAACATTTGATACATCTGTACAAATCTTTGATAGTTCTTGTGGAGTCATATGCCACCTATAGTACATCTTATATATATTCCCCTTGAAATTAACCGATTTTGTGAGCTTTATATTATTTTGTCATATTTGCAACCATTGATCATTATCAACATTCTGTCCTATATTTTGTGCCCACCTAATCATACGTTCTTTGACTATCTCATCTTGCATTTTCATTTCTAACAAATAATCATAAATTTTCTTAATTACTTTATCTTTTGAGCCCAGCAGAAGTTTGTCAAATATCGTTTGTTATGGGTAAAAACTTTCTATTTTGTCTTTTCTATACCTAGATTCCACCTGTGCTCTTGACCACGAGTCTCTAACTCAGTGGTTGGGGAACAGGGGTAATTTAACCCAAAAGGGTAAAAATGAAAATCCTGGGGGTAATGAGGATGATTGCGGCAGCACAACCGTCCTCATTACCACCAGGCATTTTTTCCTGATGATGCAGGGAGAGAGGCGTGTATTCACAACCCTCCCTGTGCCGGGATGCTGGCCGCTGTGGTCCGGAAAAGGTACTATGCCACATCTTCGGGCTGAAAAGCTGCTCTCTGGGCAGTTTTGTCTGCCTTCATTTTATGTAACCCTTTCCCTCCCTCCTCCTCTTCCTCTGCCCCGTCCTTCTTTTATTCAAATAAGCGCCAGGCCTGGTCCAATCGGAAACCACCCCTGGCCCTTGAAGGACACACGCTCACACACTTCCTGCATCGACATCCTGGGCATCAGTGAACTAATGGGCGAATTCAACTCAGATGATTATCATATGTACTATTGTGGGCAAGAATCCCATAGAAGGAATGGAGTAGCCCTCATAGTCAACAAAAGAGTGGGAAAGGCTGTAATGGGATATAATCTCAAAAATGATAGAATGATGTCAATATGAATCCAAGGTAGACCTTTCAACATCACAATAATCCAAGTATATGCACCAACCACCATTGCTGAGGAGACTGAAACTGAACAATCTTATGAAGATTTAAAACACCTTCTAGAACTGACACCAAAGAAAGACGTTCTTCTCATTCTAGGGGACTGGAATGCTAAAGTAGGGAGTCAAGAGATAAAAGGAACAACAGGGAAGTTTGGCCTTGGAGTTCAAAACGAAACAGGCCAAAGGCTAATAGAGTTTTGTCAAGAAAACAAGCTGGTCAACGAAAACACTCTTTTCCAACAATGCAAGAGGCACTTCTACACATGGACATCACCAGATGAGCAATACCGAAATCAGATTGATTATCAGATTGATGGAGAAGCTGTATACAGTCAGCAAAAACAAGACCTGGAGCTGACTGCGGCTGTGATCATCAGCTTCTCATAGCAAAATTCAAGCTTAAACTGAAGAGAATAGAAAAGACCACTGGGCAACTCAGGTATAATCTAAACCACATCCCCTATGAATACACAGTGGAAGTAAAGAACAGATTTAAGGAACTAGATTTGGTGGACGAAGTGCCTGAAGAACTTTGGATAGAGGCTCGTAACATTGTACAGGAGGCAGCAACAAAAACCATCTCAAAGAAAAGGAGATGCAAGAAAGCAAAGTGGCTGTCCAACGAGGCCTTAGAAATAGCAGAGGAGAAGGGAAACAAAATGCAAGGGAGATAGGGAAAGTTACAGAAAATTGAATGCAGACTTCCAAAGAATAGCAAGGAGAGACAAGAGGGCCTTCTTAAATGAACAATGCAAGGAAATAGAGGAAAATAACAGAAAAGGAAAAACCAGAGATCTGTTCAGGAAAATTGGAGATATTAGAGGAACATTTTGAGCAAAGATGGCCATGATAAAGGACAAAAATGGGAGGGACCTAACAGAAGCAGAAGACATCAAGAAGAGGTGGCAAGAATACACAGAGGAATTATATCAGAAAGATTTGGATATCCCAGACAATGTAGTTGCCGACCTTGAGCCAGACATCCTGGAGAGTGAAGTCAAGTGGGCCTTAGAAAGCTTGTCTAACATCAAGGCCAGTGGAGGTGATGGCATTCCAGTTGAACTATTTAAAATCTTGGAAGATGATGCTGTTAAGATGCTACACTCAATATGCCAGCAAGTTTGGAAAACTCAACAGTGGCCAGAGGATTGGAAAAGATCAGTCTACATTCCAATCCCAAAGAAAGGCAATGCCAAAGAATGCTCCAACTACTGTACAATTGCACTCATTTCACATGCTAGCAAGGTTATGCTCAAAATCCTGAGAAACCTGTATGTGGGACAGGAAGCAACAGTTAGAACTGGATATGGAACAACTGATTGGTTCAAAATTGGGAAAAGAGTACGACAAGGCTGTATATTGTCCCCCGGCTTATTTAACTTATATGCAGAATACATCACGCGGAAGGCTGGACTGGAGGAATCCCAAACTGGAATTAAGATTGCTGGAAGAAATATCAACAACCTCCGATATGCAGATGATACCACTCTGATGGCAGAAAGTGAGGAGAAATTAAAGAACCTGGTAATGAGGGTGAAAGAGGAGAGTGCAAAAAAACGGCTTGAAACTCAGCATCAAGAAAACTAAGATCATGGCCACTGGTCCCACCACCTCCTAGGAAACAGAAGGGGAAGATATGGAGGCAGTGACAGATTTTACTTTGACACAGCTCCGGGAGGCAGTGGAAGATAGGAGGGCCTGGTTTGCTCTGGTCCATGGGGTCACGAAGAGTCAGACACGACTAAACGACTAAATGATGACGAAAAGGTTAAAAAGTTCCCTGACACCTGCTCTAACTCTTCTTTATAGCTTAACTCACAATCATTTTTAAATAAATCTTGGTATCTTAAAAGTTTTGCTTTTGTCATAAGATTAAGTTGTGTAAAGGCCCTTATAGGTGATACCCAGACTGGTGTTTTTTGGTAAATCTGTTGGATGATCTTTTTCCAAATCCCTAGTAGAGCTCTTCTTATCATATGCAGGTTGAACTGTTTCTGCTCTTTATCTTTTTTGTACCATAGAAAAGCATGCCAGCTGAACTGAAGATCATGTCCTTCCAAATTGAGTAATCTATCATTTTCTAAGGTTATCCATTCTTTTATCCAGTCTAATATACAGGATCTATAGTACAAAACCCAATCTGGAAGACCAAAACCCACCCTTTGCTTGGCATCTTGCATTGCTTTAATTTTAATTCTTTTTTTTTTTTTACCTTGCCAGACAAATCTCATAATTATCTTGTTAAGTTCTTGAAAAAAGAACTGTTTTAATATTATGGGAATTGTCTGAAATAAAAATAGAATTTTAGGTAGAACATTCATTTTAATGGTTGCTATTCTTCCCATCAGTGATAACTATAATTTGTCCCATCTTTCCAAGGTATTCTGTATCTCTTTCATCAACTTCATATAATTATCTTTAAATAATGTACTCATTTTCTTTGTGACTTGAATCCTTAAGTATCTAACTCTCTTTTCTTCTTGAAAAATAGTCTTTTCTATTAGCTTCTGTCATTCCTGTTCTCTCATATTTTTAACCAATATTTTTGTTTTATTTTGGTTTATTTTCATTCCTGCCATATCACCAAAATTTCAACATCTCCTTCAGATCTTCAATTAAGTCCGTTGGATCTTCCAATATAATAACTAGATCATCTGCAAAAGCTTGGAGCTTATAGGTATGACCTATTACTTTGTATCCTTTTATTTCCTTTTTACTTCTAATTTGCTCAGTTAATATTTCTAGAGTAAGGATGAATAGTAGTGGAGAAAAAGGGCACCCTTGACTAGTACCTTTCTGTATCTATATTTCTTTTGTCAACTCTCCATTGATTCTTACTTTTGCCTTTTGCTCTGTATAGATTGCTCTACTAAATTTCAAAAAACTTTCTCCAACTTGCAGCACTTCCAACTGATGTAGCATTAAATTCCAGTTTAGATTGTCGAAAGCTTTCTCCACATCCAAGAATATCATAGCCATTTGCCTTTCTGGGTGTGCTTCATAGTATTCCAGAATATTTTAAATTATCCTTATATTATTTTTCATCTGCCTTTTTGGAAGGAAGCCCGACTGGTCTTGATGTATTATCTGTATTAAAATTCTTTTTCAGTCTAGTTGCCAACATGGTTGCATATATTTTATAATCCACGTTCAGTAATGAGATTGGTCTGTAGTTTTGAATTCCTTTACCCTCTATGTTTTCCTTATGTATAAGAGAAAATATCGCTTTGGACCACGTTGGTGACAGTTCTTCCTTTTCTTCTACAAATTCCAAGAGTTTCTTATATGGTTTGAGCAATACATTTTCTAATTCTTTACAATATTCCTCTGGCAGACCATCTGGACCTGGTGATTTCCCGTTCTTTTGCTTTCTGAGGGCTTCTATAATTTCTGCATATATTAAGGGCTCATTTAAGGACTGTATTTGGTCTTTAGTGAGTTTCATTTTATTGTATTTCCTTATATATTCTTTCTGAGCTTCTTTGTCTGCTTCCTTTCTACAGTCAACCCTCAACTTATGAACGGCTCTAGATACAAACATTTCAACTTACAAACTGCTCTACTAGGGAAAAGTAGACTCGACTTGTGAACTTTTTTCAAGTTATGAACAAAAACCTCCCTTCCACCCCCACCCCCCACTCCCCCCTGCAGCAAGTGCCACTTTCAGAAGCCTCCCAGGGGTGGGGGGAAAGCACAATATTTACAGCATTTAAGCTTTTTCCCTGCCTTCCCAGCAGCCATTTTGTGCTCTTCTCCACCCCTCTCCACCTCTCAGCTGATCGGCACTGGGTCTCAGAGGCTTCCCCGGGCTTGCTCAGTAGGTAAAAAGGCAGTGCAAAAGCACCCGGGGAAGCTTCTGAAAGCCACACTTTGCCATGGGTGGGTGGGGGGAGAGCCTGCCCCCCACCCCGCTCCCCCCTGCGGCAAAGCGCTGCTTTCAGAAGCAGGTTAAACGGCAGTGCAAAAGCACCAGGGGAAGCTTCTGAAAGTGGCACTTTCCTGCGGGGTGGGGTGGGGTGGGGTGGGGGGCTCCCACACACACACCCCCGCAGCAAAGCCCTGCTTTCAGAAACTTCCCTGGGTGCTTTTGCACTGCCTTTTTACCTGCTGAGCAAGCCCGGGGGAGCCTCTGAGATGAGACCCAGCACAGATCAGCTGAGAGGTGGGGAGGGGGGTGGGAGCAGAGAAGAGCAAAATATGGCTGCTACCAAGGCACTGTAAGGACCTGGGGTGTTTCAATTTTTTTTCCACAGAATGCATTACTCAAATTTCAATGCATTCCTATGGGAAATTTGGTTTCAACTTAAGAACTTTTCAACTTATGAGCTGACTTCCAGAACGGATTAAGTTCGTAAGTCAAGGGTTGCCTGTATTGTATAAATTCCAGTAGAATTCCTCAACAATCTTTTTTATTTCTTCTTGTTTAAAGTTTTTCAGGCCCTGTTTTATTTTTCAGTGTTCGTATTATTGTTTTCTTTTTCCTTAATTTATATGCTAACCATCTCCCCTGCTTGTTTGCATTTTCAAAAAAAAAATTGCTTTGAAAATTTAAGTTTCTTTGCAGTTTCCTCAGTGAGCAAGTATTGAGCTTCCAATTAAATTCTGTTGATTTGCTACCCAGTTGTAATTAAATTGGACCGTGGTCTGCAAATGTGTAGGGTAAGATGTCTGTTTGCTCCAGTTCTTTCATTAGGCTTGTTGAGATCCAGCATGTATCAATTCTTGACCACAATTTATGTCTGTTAAAAAAAAGATATAGCCTCTTGTTTTTGGGTTACATGTCCTCCATGCATCTATAATAATTACTTCTTCCACCAATTGTAGAAAATTTCTTGAGATTGTCCCTCTCTCTCTTTTTTGTTTATTTTATCTGTTTCGTGTCTAGTTTTTTATCAAAAACAGCATTAAAATCTCCTATAACACAATAATGGTCATAATCTTTATTTGTTACTTCTAGTTGCAGTAGTTTAATTTTTTTTCTTGAATTCCATTTGGTGCATAAATATTAATGATTAGCATTTTCTTTGATTCTCTTTGGATTTCCACCGTTAGTATCCTTCCATTGTTTTAGTTCTAGTTCTTTCTTTATGTACATAGCCATCTTTATTTATTTATTTATTTATTTATTTATTTATTTATTTATTTATTTATTTATTTATTTATTTATTTATTTATTTATTTGTTTGTTTGTTTGTTTATTTGTTTGTTTGTTTATTTGTTTATTTGTTTATTTGTTTATTTGTTTATTTATTTATTTATTTATTTATTTATTTATTTATTTATTTATTTATATGCCGCCCACTCTACCCAGAGGTCTCTGGTCGGCTTACATCTTTGGCAGTGAGCTGTGAGTAACACCCCCCGGAGGAGAGGAGAACCAACAAATACGGCGTTGAAAATTTACAACAATCACATAAGTTGAAGCCTTTGATCTATGAATAGCCCTAATAGTGGAAAGAGAAACTAGAGTGAAAATATTTGACCGAAAGGAAGGGAAGAAGTGGCGAGCTTACTTACTGGTGTGCTCCCTCAAAACTGAAACTATCTTTGGAATGCAGGCTGGTCAAGGCAAAAAAATGAGAGAGTGAGAGAAGAAAAAATCTGACCTGAAAAAATCCCAGGGAGAATTAACAACAATGGACGGGACTTAAAACTCTTATCAGTAAGAAAAATATACTGATAATATAATAATAATCTCGTGCTATTAAAACTTGGGAACTGTATAAATATCCTGGGAGTGGGGAAGCCGTGGGAGACCCCCCTCCCCAGAGGCTACGGTTGTAAAGTACTATTTTTAATAGGTGATTAATCCCTTCTGGCTGAAAGGGGGGAAAGAAAAGCAATCAAGTGTGCAAGACCCACTGTAAATGTACAGAAAACAAACAGAGCAGATCGAAAATGCACAGAGAACAAAGGGAGTAGGTCAGAAATTCAAAGAAAACAAAAGAAAAAGCAAGGGAAGCATACAGGACCCATTGGAAATGTGAGGAAAACCCCCCAAAAAGCAACCAAATCCCCCAAGACCCATCAGAAATGGGGAAAAACACTCCAAAAAGCAACAAAAACCCCAAGGCCCATTGGAAATGGGGGAAAAACCCAAACAAATCCCCCAAGACCCATCACAACACAGAAACATAACCCCCCCAGCTCAAAATCTCGCTGCAAAAACACCCAGAACAGGGGCTAAAGAGCTACAAAGAAGCAGCCTCATCACCACCTACAGTTAGCAATTTGAATTTCCTGCCTTTTTTCCTTGCCTTTTTCTGTTCGTAAGTGGAAGCTTCGGTCATAAGCAGAAGCAAAATTTTGTGGCCAGAGCTGGCTGTAATTCAAAATGGTTGTAAGTCAGGATGTTCGTAAGTCAAGGCTCCACTGTATTGAAGATGCTAATAATAATAATAATAATAACAATAATAATAATAACAATAATAATAATAATAATAATAATAATAATAATAATAATAATAATAATAATAATAATAATAATAATAATAATAATAATAATAATAATAATAATAATAATAATAATAATAATAATAAACCTAGATAGACACAGTGCCTCTTCATAATATGAAATCAATGTTTCTTTAGTGAATATTGCATGCAGTCATCCTATCACACAATGCAAACTTCAATATGGTGTTTCCCCGCCATGTAATTAAGGTTTTTTTCTTTTCTGTTTAAATACTTTTTTCCCTTAAAATGATGCTGTCAAAATTATTTACACTTACAAATTGATACAGGCCTTAAGAACTCTTGAAGATATTAGAGTTACACTAATTCCTGATCTTTATATCTCCTGGCTGTAAGGTGTGTCTCCATTCTATTTCATACTTAGTAGTAGGGTGGGAGCAGGACTCAAAGAGGCAGAGATTAAGGGTGACACTAGCAAAGGTATTAAGTGAGGATTAGAAAGTATGAGTTTACAGAAGCCTGTTCAATAAATGATATTCTAGTAATTAAGCAGAGGGAGGTACTTTGCATTATATGTTTAATATAGTTCAGTGGATGTATTGCATAATATTAATTCCTTTTAAGGATTCTCCAGAGATCTAAAGGGAGTAAATTCACTGCAAATTGTAGACTTTCTCTGAATCGTAAAGCCACAGTCAGGGAGGCTTCAGAGCGGTAGAAATCTCTGGCACATAACTTCTCAATGCTGCCTTGTGGCCAACAGACATATTCTCGGACCTCTGTTTGAAAATGAACTGGCAATATGCTGAGAACAAAACCAGTTGTTAGCTGCATCTACAAGAGATTTCTGCCCTACCTAGCAGCAGTCTTTGGAGAGAGTTGAAAATGGCCACCTTTTTTTTTTTTTTGGAAAAACAGAACTTTAACTTACATGAAGGTCATGTACCAAGTAGAATTCTTGTTGAAGAATTGCTAATTTTTAACAGTGTTATTTCAGCACAGCCCATTTTCATCCCAAAATTTTGCAACTTTTCTTTGGAATTGCTGTAAATAATGTCTGAAGCTCATAATTCACCTCTACTTGCTGGCTCTACTTGCAGGAGGCATAGAGGGGAGGTCAAACTCCCAAACCTTGGCTCTGCAGCCAGATACTTCAACCACTGAGCTATCCAGCCAACTGAAAACAAGAAAGGGAAATTGTCACCCCCTCTACCCAGTAAATCACTTTTAAACTGCCCTTACTTTTACTAGGCTTGCCTTAAGCCCACATCATAGGAGCCCAAATGTTTTTATACTTGAAACAAAAACTAAAATCTTTATTGGAACACAACAACTGGTGAAACTACATAAATTTTAACTTATGGTTACATTGACATACATGCTAGCTTCCACACATCCAACCTTCTCCCTTTCAGATACAAAGTATTTTTTCTTCTAGTTATAGCCCACTCTAAAATCCAACCTCCCTCCTTGAAAAATAATTTAACTCTTTTCTCTCTGATCTTCCTTTTATATCCTGCAGGCTTTTTTAAAATTGGTTCTCCTCTTACATTCTTTCAGCCAATCAGTTTATTTATGATTTTATCAGGTAAACATGGTGAGGGATCAGTCACAGGCACCTTAACAGATCAACAAATACCCATCTGGAATTTTTTAGTATTCCCTACAATATGGCCTTTAATCAAATGAAGCATTTACTGCTACAAACATGACATAAAAAAACCTTTCAAATGAAGGCTTCCTGGGATCATTTGCTGTTTCATTTCCAAGGCATATTGCCAGATGTTGCTCAGTTAAGTCATGGCAGCATTGAACATACTCACTGACTCACTCAACAATAAATGTTATGCTGCTCCCACTTGTTACACTTTATTTGAAATTAAACATCATAATGTCATCATTATTAGAAAGGCATATTTCGGATACCTACCCTGTTTTCCCCAAAATAAGCCATAACCTGAAAACAAGCCCAGTATGATTTTTCAGGATGCTCATAATATAAGCCCTACCCCCAAACTTCCAGTTAAGTGAAACTCTGCCATCCACCCCTGTGCAGCAACCAGAAGAAGATGACATGACTGTATTTGAATAAATGTAGTTTGTTGTACATGAAAAAAATAAAACATCCCCTGAAAATAAGCCCTAATGCATTTTTGGAGCAAAAATTAATATAATAACCCTGTCTTTTTATTGGAGAAACACGGTACCTAACTTCTAAGCCTTCTAAATCTTCCAAGATCTGAAAATATCAGAGGATTCTTGCAGAAAATGTCTGTTTTTCAAATACTGGACTACTAAAGAGCTGACTACTAGTGAAAAAAAACCCCAAAAAACAACTAGAACAAAAAAACCACCTCCTTCAGCAGGAATAATGAACCTGCTATTGGAAGTGATCTATCCTTAGTCATTTCCTTCCAGCCAGTAGTCAGAGATAAAGGGATATCCTGATAGTCAAGGCTATATCCCTTAATCAATGTAGCTCAATAGCATGCTTCATGGTCCTATTACGGTTAGAAATAGAATAAAACCAAGGAAGGGATTTCATATGTAAACCCATGGGGCCAAATGTGTGTTTTGAATTTTCACATAATTTACATTCCAGTGGTTCCTGCCAGTAAAGTGTCTTGCCATCTCCATTGCAGACAAATCACATATTTAGGTTAAATCTGTTCTATCGTTTCTGTGAAAAGCAACTTGAAGTCACTTTTAAAATAATGTCTGCTAAATATTTATTCTATATGCCACTTTACCTTTGTCTTCAGTGATATTTACCTCCAGTGTTTTACTTGATTTGACAACAAAAAGCAAATGAAAAGGTAAACAATCGCACCCCCTTACAACGGCTGGTGGAATTTGCAAAATTTCTTAGCATTGACAGGTTCAGCTATACAGTGTGGGCTTGACTTGAGAACTTAATCCATATTGGAAGGCGGTTCTCAAGTCAAAAAGTTCTCAGGTCAAATCTGCATTTCCCATAGGAATGCATTGAAAACCATTTGATCCGTATCTGCTCTTTTCCGTCCATAGAAACTAATGAGAAGCTGCTATTCCGCCTTCAACCACTAGAGGGGGATATTTTGTTTCTTTTTTTTTCTTAGGTCAAGAAAGGTTCAGGGAAGGCAGGGAAAATACAGTCCAGGCAGTACAGTACCAGGCAGTCCGAAGACTGTCTCCCAATCCACTCTCTAAACGCTGGGAGGAGTGAGGAAGCAGAGAGGCACCCTTTTCACTGGCCAACAGTTAACTGAAAGTTCACATTTTCCACTTTCCCTGCCTCCCACATGGGTTTTTTTCAGTTCTTAACTCAAATCTAAGTACTTAAGTCAAGTCAGTATTTTCCTATGAGAGCGGTTCTTAAGTCAAAATGTTCTTAACTCGAGCCGTTCTTAAGTCAAGACCCCACTGTAGTAGCAAACACAGTAATCATAGTATTGTAACATGGTTCTTGAAGAGAACCATTAAAAATCTATTTAAAAAAGAAAGTACCATCAGATGGGCATTGGTTCCACCGTTTGGTCCACTACATGGATGGACTAGTTTGCTCATCTTTTTGGTGATCACACAATGTAATCGCTGGAGCAAAGTTCCATCTCCAAAGTGTTCCTACCCACACTTGTCAAGGGCTTCTGTTTTTTGTTGGTTTGGGCAGGATCATTCCATTTTAGTTGCATGTGATCACTGGAAATAAACCAAAGCAGAGCTGGTAGCTTATATTTGCCGCCTTCTTCCAGTTTCCCATATAAGTGGTTTTAAAAAAACAGTCACTCCATGATATTGGGAAATTGAACACTTCCCCTGCTCCAAGAGCAGACGAAACAAACTTTAACTGATGTGCCACACCATTTTGAATTTTTTTAAAAGCCTCCTTCTGGAGGAGACAAGAGGGGACAAGGAGGAGAGCTCAAGTTTTCTAAAAGGTCAGGTTGAAAAATTGTTTGAATCCACCACTGAGTACCAGCTGCTGCATGGAGCAGAATGAGGAATTTTAAAAAAATCAATTAGTGCAACACTGATGTGCTACAACACCTAGAGGAAAAAAGTTACACATTTGAATCTTCCTCCCAAAAGCGGAGGGAGACAGGAGGGGGCAAGGACAGAGATTTCTTAAAGAAGCCAGACCAAGCCGAGTTGCTTGAGGTGTGCATTTATTTATTTTAGTTAAATCATTTTTACCCTGCCTTTCTCCTTAAACTGGACTCAAGGTGGCTTATATCCTTGAAAGATGACATTTAAAGCTAAAAACAATTTGTATACAACAGTGGTTCACATTATTAAAATACAGTATTTAAAACTAAGAACAGTGAGTATAAAGGGGCAGCTTACATCATTACAATATTAAAGCTAAAACAATAAGTATGCAAATACAAGAAAGGAATAAATATTACTCAGAGAGATGGAAAACACTAGTAGTACTAAAAGCCCCATCAGAGCAGCAATATTCCCCGTCAGAGCAGTAATGAGAAACAACCCATCTAAAAGTTACTCATGGAGCCAGCCATATAGCCAGTCAATCATTTTAGGCAATTACTGAGAGAAAGCTTGCCTGAAGAGTCTTTGCCTGCTTTTGGAACAACAGCAAAGATGGGGCCAGTCTAGCCTCCTCAGGGAGGGAGTCCCAATGTCTGGGGGCAGCGACAGAGAAGGCTCTCTCCTGCATCCCCATCAGACACCACCTGTGAGGTGGTAGGACCAAGAGAAAGGTCTCACCTGAGTATCTTAACACCCGAGCTGGCTATAGTGGGAGACACAGTCTTTGAGAAAACTTAGACCCAAACAATCTAGGGCTTTATAAGTTAAAACCAGCATTTTGAATTGTGTCCTGAAACTGACTGGCAGCCAGTGGAGTTGCTATAACAAAGGGGGGTTATGTATGCCAGTTGGTTGAAAGAATCACACTTTAAGTGATGCTATTTAGCCCACTCCAGCCTGCTCCACATGTGCCCATGTAGACAAGCCCTAAGGTCCTGCACCTGTAGATTCTTAAGAGGCTTGATCTTAGTAAACTCCAGTGTGATCTGACATAATTAATGCAAGCTGATTTAGTTCTGAGCTAAGGTATGGATTTGAACACATATTCCCCACATGCTTTAAAAATGCTTGCTCTAAGAAGGAATACATTTAGAAATTTATATTTTAATCTAATGGACACCATTCTCTAGATCTCCCACGGAGCAGAAATTCCTACCAGCAAAGTACTGTAAGACTGTGCTACTTCCAAAAGTGCTGCACAAACAGAGACTAGTTTTCCTTCTGGAGACTGCATGGAAATGGCAACATTTATGCCAATGGCGTGATTCATCATTACAGTACAATGCTGGGAAGACTGAATAGGGCACTGGCGAATATATGTAAATAGTGTTGAAATCTGACTTTTCATGAAAATTTCTTTTCTTTTTTTAATGCAGATTAATTTGGAAATGGGTTAAAATGGAAAAAATTGCACCCCCCCTTCTTTTTGAAATAAACAAAATGCTTCTCACCCTGTCTGGCAATGGTCCATGTATATCATTGAAATTTCTTGGCTTTTTATTTTTATTACTCTTAGCCTGCCTCCCTAGAGTGGCAGTGTCCTCAGATGCCACTCTATCTGAGCTGAGAAGTAGCCTGGAGAAAGCTGGCAAGGAGCCATGTAATTAAAGATGACAATCTCATATTCTCCTCTAGGCGGGTTGGTTTACCTACACAGCAGCTGTGAGACCAATGCTAGCACACCACAAATACTCTCTCTGTGTGTTGTGAAAAAGGCCCTGCAAAATAGGTGCAAGCCACCTTCACAATCTACTTCCTAAGGAGTAGAGCTCCATCTGGTGGCATGGTCTCCTAGCATTCACATTACACCTGTGAAAACTATAACTATTGCACAACGTGCAGTGAGATTTCTTTGTTTACAGGCACTGTGAAAGCTCTTGTGATGATGTGTCCTCACTTCAGTCTGTATTCTGAGTGGGCCTGGAAAAACAATTTATTTATCCCAGCAGAACAGGACAAATGAATTAAGTATTTCTGAACCTGGGCCAAAGTATACTTTGATAGGGGAAGATTGGATGAAGGCATTTGGGCCTATCAGTACCCAAATCTCTTCCCTTCCCATTCAACATAACTTACCTGAGACTAAAACTGGAAGTAACAAGGAAAACTGCAAATTGAAATTTTTATCAGCCAGTCTGTCTTGGGAATTCTGTCTGCATTTCTTTCCCATGTTTCCTCCACTGATCTTGAAGTGGCACTACACAGCTCTCTTCTCTCCACTTTATCCTCACAACAACACTATGAGAAAGATCAGGTGGAGAACAGCATGCCTGGCCCAACGTCTCCAAGTGCATTTTATGGTTCAGTAGATATATAAGCCCAAGTCCAACACTACAACCACTACAGAACACGGTCTGCTTTATTATCATACATTACTATTTGCACCTTTCCCAGGACTCCTCTTAGTAGTCCTAAGAAACTAAAATTATGGGGATTATTTGTAGCTGGCATGGCATCATTAACAGTAGTATCCTCAGACATTATAGGAGCCCCACCCTTTTGACAATGCATTCTGAATGGTGGCAATGGGGAGCAGATGAATCAGTACAGAGGGCTGCTAGCAAGACTGGCACAGCACTCATTATCAGCTGGGCTTAAACTCTGTAGAATACTTGAGTGCCTAATGGATTCAGGAATTTCAGACCAGGGACATTTTTTTCACAATTTGTCCCTTTCATTAGAGCATGCATACCCTGTTCTAGATACTTTTCTAGAATGTTTTGTGTTGGCATCCTTCCGTTCTAGAAAGAGGGCAAGATTCTGGATGGGACACTAAAATCCATGGCTAAAGTAAGCCATATATTAAAATAAGTATGTACAGGGGATGGTATAATAAACTAAGGCCATAAGACAAACTAAATTATAGCAAAGCAATCACAAACTAATTAATAGAAGAGGACTACATACAAATCAGAGGCAAAGTATTACCATAATAATTACAAAAGCACTAATCTCATTAAACCAACCTGTAACATGATTATCAGCTCACATGAATTAGTGATGCTGGCTTCTCATAGGAAGAAAAACCAAAGCCTTTTTTAAAAAAAGAAGAAATACTAATGATGGACAAGACAACAAAGGGGACATAGTTATTACACAATTTCTTTTCAGGATGATAAAATACCTCTTTTGCCTTTTCCTTTTTTTCTTATAAAAGAAGGATTAGAAATTCAACATTTCAACACTCAACAAAAAGTGGAGGCAAAATCAGTTAAACATGGCTTTCTGATAATCATTTGTTCATTTATGCTCATTGTCAACAATGTTTTAAAGGCATTTTTAATCTGGGTCACTACTAGCTCATTATGCTGAATATGATGAACCTGTAATAAGTATAGAGGCACAGGAAATATGCATTAGCTAAAATAACCCTGTACGAGAGGACATGCCAGCTGTAATACAATTTATCTGGTTAAGTGTGCGTGGGAGAGAAGAAATGCAGCCTAGAAAAATTAACGTATTTTTTGCTCCATAAGACACACCGGACCTTAAGACGCACATAATTTTTAGAGGAGGAAAACAGGGAAATATATTCTGAACCAAATAGTGTAATAAAATACAGTGGTGCCTCGCATAGCGATGTTAATTGGTTCCAAAAAAACACATTGCTATGTGAAACCATCGCTATGCGAAACACCATTTCCCATAGGAATGCATTGGAAACCGGTTAATCCGTTCCAATTGGAACGGATTGCCGTCGTTAAGCGAAAAAACCCATAGGAAACATCGCTAAGCGAAACGATGTATCCTCCATTGGAATGTATTGAAGCTGACTCAATACATTTTAATGGCTTTGCGAAGTCAATTTTTGCAATTTTAAATGTGTCATACAAGGGTCAAAAATGGTTTTAAATGCTTGGATTAGCTTCTGCACCCTCTAAAACAGATGCAAAAGTTAATTTGGCTTTGATCTGACTTTTCATTAATTTATGGTGAATTTCCCCCCCCCCAACTTTTGACAGCTGTCAAAATCTGACAGCTCCATTATTTCCTATGGGGGAAGAAAAAATTCACAAAAAATTAATGAAGACTCAGCAACTGTTCTAAATTCTTGGGTTCGTTAGAGGACCCCCTAAGTTGTGTGCAAACCTGATTTGGCTTTGATCTGAACTTTCGTTAATTTTTTGTAAATTGTTTTCTCCCCCATAGGAAAGCATGGAGCTGTCAGATTTTGACAGGTCCATTGGTTCCTATGGGCCAAAAAAAAAAAAATTCACAAAAAATTAACGAAAAGTCAGATCAAAGCCAAATCAGGTTTGCACATGACTTAGGGGGTCCTCTAACGAATCCAAGCATTTAGAACCGTTTTTGACCCTTCTAAGACACTTTTTTAATTGGAAAAAAAAACATTGTTAAGTGAAGCAGGGGACCTAAAATCGCATTCGTTATGCGAAGCATGGTCCCAAACTTCGCTAAGCGAAAATCGCCCATAGGAAACATCGTTATGTGATGCATATTATTTTCTAAAAAACACATCGTTATGCGAATTCATCGCTAAACGAGGCAATCGTTAAGCGAGGCACCACTGTATTTAATAAACTATAACAGAATAACATTTGAACCATGTAAAGTGAACAGCAGTCAACTGTGGCATTAAAAACCATTACCACTGTCATTAACAAATGGAGAGACTTAAAGCTTTGTGTACTCTAGTTTATGTACCATAAATTTGTGTACCATAAATTTAATTCAAGTACATATAGACCACTATCAGCTAGTGATAAGACCTATACCATTCTACCTATATTTTACATTTCCTTTCATCCACCTCCTCCCCATGCTTATAGAAATGTCTCAATGACAGATGAGATTGTTGTGCAACTCTGCCCATCTACAGCTCAAGCCTATATTAAGTTAGAAATGGTTTGTCTGATTTGGCACTGCATTGAGAGGTCCCTTTTAGTTGTGTGGAGGATAAATAGTGGAAATAAACTATTTAACAGCTGGTTTTCCTTATTTACTTTAGGTTATGCAAAAGAACAGCAACAAAAAACTTTACCCATTCACCAGCAGTAGAACATGCTCAGCATAAGACCAAATCTCAGGTTTCTGACATAACTGAACATTTATAACATACAAGGCACAATAGCCATGAACAATGTTCTTGACGAGCCAAAAAAACTGAATATAAACTATAGTGGCTGAAATCAGGAAGCAGGTACTGTAATCCAGTTAGAAGTCACGAGGCATAGTTAGTTTCCTTGCTGCAACACCCTTTGGAAATACATTCCCTATTAGATGCCCAGAACTAATTGAAAAGTTTGCAAGTCGAATCCAAATTTCTCATAAGAATGCATTGAAAATTAATTAATGCATTCTTATGGGGTCAGAAACTTTTAAAAAATTAAAGGTCAGAAACCTTTAAAAAATTAAAAGAAAGTCACTTACCAGGTACTGTAGACTGAGCCCAGCTCTTCACAGTCCCTTGGTAGACCCCAGAACAGTAAAAAAAGAGCCCCAAACTGCTAAAACCCAGGAGGCAACCGGCAGCCATTTTGTGCTCTTCTCCGCTCCTGCCCCTCCCCTCTCCCCACCTAACAGCTGATCGGCGCTGGTCTGAAACGCTTCCCAGGCAAGCAGGTTGCAACTCAAACGAAGCACCTTTTCACCCAAGCACGGTTTAACCCAAAGCAAGCAGCTTTTAAAGAAAAACAAGCAGATTTTTAAGGCAAGCATGAATGTTTCTACACAAGCAGGTTTCAACTCAAACGGAGCACCTTTTCACCCTAGCACCGTTTAACCCAAAACAAGCAGCTTTTAAACTAAATTTTACATTTTAAAATGACAATACCAGGCAGTCCCAGGTCTCTCTCCCAGCTCTCTAACTGCTTGGACTAGCAAGGAAGCAGACAAGCAGCCTGTTCACTAACTGAAAGTTTGAATTTCCCCGCTTTTCTTGCCTTCCCCGCATATTAGATATGCTAATATCTGTGCACTGGAGGATTGTGGGAGGAACATTCCAGCCCCTGATGGGGGTCCTGTGGGGCACCCCAAAACACTGAGTAGGTCTCTTGGCCTCTTTCAGGACTGGGGCTGTGCAGCCCTGCTCTGATCAGGAGGTGCAGCCGGGGTATCACCATGCCTTTGGGGGATAGGGCACAGAAAGGGGAAGAATTTTCAGGGGCCATTCTAACTCATACCTGGCAGGGGAGACAGCATTATTGTGAAAGTGGTTTTCCCAGGGTAAGGCTCATCTATTGCACTTTGGATGTGCTGACCCCTGTGATTTCCCCAAATGTGGGAAAATCAACTGCCTAAGTAGGATGTTTATGGTTTCCCCTACTCTTTCTAGAATCACCCTTTCCCCTTTGGTCCTTGGCTGTTTTCACTGCCTGCTGCCATAGGCCTGTTGGCCTTGCTGGTTTTCCAGATGGGCTGCAGGAAGCAGATCCTGGAAAGCTAGCAGTGCAGAATGGTGAGAGGCCTCCCAGCATGGCAGTGGGAGGCTTCTGGGTGGTGGTGGCTGAACCCTTTTTTTACTGTATTTACTCCATAAGACACACATACTTTCTCCCCCTCTGTTTGTTTGTTTGTTTGTTTATTTATTTATTTATTATCATTGTAAGTATATACACAGTATATCCATACAATGAAATTCACAGACACCGAGAGACCAGACACATGCACACGCATAAAATTCCCCAAACACTCCCCACCCACTAAAAAATCCCCCAACACTCCCCACCCACTGAAAGTCCCCACTAAAAATATAAACATCTAAAAATACAAACATCTACACCGCAGGCCAAGTAACACAGTCCAACTAACTATTCACTACTGGTGGTCTTTAAGCTCATTATTAAGTGCAATTATAGCTCTGGGATAAAAACTATTCAGAAAACGTGTGGTCCGAGTCTTAATTGTTCTATATCTTCTGCCAGACGGCAACAGTTCAAAAAAGTTATAAGCAGGATGGGAAGAGTGCGTCTTATGGAGCAAAAAATACGGTAGACACTCCCAATTTTGTGATTATAACCAATGTCATTTTCTAGTTCCATATTTTACAGTGTCCATAGAACTTGAGTCCCTTATTTTCAAATTAAATATGGTTAGCCTCCATTCTGGGTGGGAATTCTGGGATTTGTAAATAGTAAATTTCCCACACTCTTCAACAGGGTCTCTTCATGTTCCAGAGGAACTATCTTGTGAGTATAGATTTTGGTTACAAAAAGGACGACAACTTTCAGTGACTTCCTCTGTCCATGAAATTGGCTTGTAATTTCTGTTAATTGCTATCAATTTACCGGGTAGGTGGGACTCGTCAGCCCTGGAAGGCAGCCCATCTAGGAGAAGGAAAACTCCAAATTTTAACCTCCACTGCCTTGTGGCTATATCCACTTATGGAAAGGGCTTCAGGAGATAACCTCGAGGCAAAATCCGGAGCCGGAGTCCCGGAGGCATTTTCTTTCATTCTGCCAACTCCTGCGACGTTGCTGGAACCAGTTGTATTGGCTCTTGCCTTTCCACTGGACCATTTCAGCGATGTGGAGAGGGGGGATTTGCTGCTTGGGTAACAGCCTATCCTCCATACTATTTTACCCAGGCTTCGTGCTCTGGAGAGGACACTCCAGCTTCGCATACAGCGTCGAAACAACACGGGAAGTAGCAGTTACCGGTTATAAGTCTCTGCTGAATTGGCGTAGAGCAGGACGCCAGGGGCTACTTCTGACGGTGGGAGAGGTCATTGCACCTCACTAGGTAGATACCGCCCGCCTTAAGCTGGGCAGCCCCCAGCCAGTAAGGTGCTACCTCGCCACGGTCTGTTAACCTCACGGGGTGCGTGGGGTTTAGGGTGAAACCCGACAAGCAGATCGACAACCGTGCACCATGCAACAATCATATGAAAACTTCTGCCCTAAAGCTGGGCACCTGGAATGTACGGACAATGACCCCTGGCTTTCCTGACTACGGCTTTCCTAACGACCTGCAAGAAATAGACGATGTGCGCAAGACAGCTGTCATTGACATGGAACTGAGTAGACTGCAGATGGACATTGTTGCCCTGCAAGAGACAAGACTGCCAGACTCGGGATCTGTCAAAGAAAAAAACTTCTCATTCTTCTGGCAGGGAAAACCATCAAATGAGACCAGGGAATATGGTGTTGGCTTTGCAGTCAGAAACACTCTCCTGAGATGCATTGTTCCACCCACTGTGGGGAGTGAAAGAATCCTGTCTCTGCAGCTCCACTCATCAGCAGGACCAGTAACCCTCATTAGTGCATATGCACCAACACTGTCATCCACTCCAGAAGTGAAAGACAAATTCTACGACGATCTGGCAGCTACTATCAAAAAAGTCCCTGAAAGAGAGTCACTGTTCATTCTTGGAGACTTTAATGCTAGAGTTGGTGCTGATCACAATTCTTGGCCCACTTGTCTAGGCCGTTTTGGCATTGGAAAGATGAACGAAAATGGCCAACGCTTACTGGAGTTTTGCTGTTACTATGGTCTCTGTGTCAGCAACACATTCTTTAATACGAAGCTGCAACACAGAGTTTCCTGGAGACATCCAAGATCCAAGCATTGGCATCAGCTCGATTTGATCCTCACTAGACGTTCTAGCCTTCCTAGTGTTACGATCACACGCAGCTACCAGAGTGCTGATTGCGATACTGATCACTCCCTGGTGTGTAGTAGAGTAAAACTGCGAACAAAGAAATTGTATCACACGAAAAAGGAAGGAAGACCACGTATTGACATCAACAAGACTCGCGATCAAAGAAAAGTGAAGGAATTTGCCCAAGCACTCGAGGAAACCCTTCCAGGTCCAGCTAATGTAAATGCACCTGAACGATGGGAACACTTCAAGAACACTGTCTACAACACTGCCTTGTCCACCTTCGGCAAGAAGACCAGAAAGATGGCTGACTGGTTCGAAGCCCATTCGGAGGAGTTAATGCCAGCCATTGAGGATAAGAGAAGAGCTCTAGCAGCATACAAAGCCTGTCCTAGCGAGTACAACCTGCAAGCTCTTCGAGCCGCTCGTAGCCAAGTCCAACAGGCTGCCAGGAGATGCTCCAATGACTATTGGCTTCAGCTTTGCTCTCAGATACAGATAGCAGCGGACACAGGTAACATCAAAGGAATGTATGATGGTATCAAGCAGGCCTTAGGTCCATTACAGAAGAAATCTGCTCCCTTGAAGTCTACTACAGGTGTGATCATCCAGGACCGAGCACAGCAGATGGAACGCTGGGTGCAGCACTACTCCGAGCTATATTCCAGAAAGAATGTAGTAACCGAAGAAGCATTAAATAACATTGAGTGCCTGCCTGTCTTGGAAGAGCTGGACAGCGAACCAACCCTAGCAGAAATAAATGCGGCCTTGGATTCCCTCACCTCTGGCAAGGCACCTGGAAGGGACAACATCCCTGTTGAAGTGCTGAAATGCGGTAAGGAGATCATCATCACCGAACTGTATGAAATCTTTTGTCTCTGCTGGAGGGAAGGTGGAGTACCACAGGACATGAAGGATGCAAACATTGTCACGTTGTACAAGAACAAAGGTGACAGGGGTGACTGCAATAACTACCGTGGTATCTCTCTTCTTAGCGTTGTAGGGAAGCTGCTTGCCCGTGTTGTGCTGAAGAGGCTCCAGGTGCTTGCAGACAGAGTCTATCCGGAATCACAGTGTGGATTTCGAGCAAATAGATCCACCACTGACATGGTATTCTCCCTCCGACAGTTGCAGGAGAAATGCAGGGAACAACAACAGCCACTCTTAGTGGCCTTCATAGACCTTACAAAAGCATTTGACTTGGTTAGCAGGGATGGCCTTTTCAAAATACTTCCCAAGACTGGATGTCCACCTCGTCTCCTTAACATCATCAGGTCCTTCCACGATGGAATGAAAGGCACTGTAGTTTTTGACGGCTCAACATCAGGTCCCTTTGACATCCGAAGCGGAGTGAAACAGGGCTGTGTCCTCGCACCAACACTTTTTGGGATCTTTTTTGCTGTCATGCTGAAGCATGCCTTTGGAACTGCAACAGAAGGTGTCTATCTCCGGACTAGATCAGATGGAAAGCTCTTTAATCTCTCTAGATTGAGAGCGAAGACCACAGTCCAACTGAAATGCATGAGGGACTTCCTCTTTGCAGACGATGCAGCCATTGTTGCCCACTCTGCTGAAGACCTCCAACAACTCATGAACCGTTTCAGCAAGGCCTGCCAAGACTTTGGACTAACAATCAGCCTGAAGAAAACACAAGTCATGGGCCAGGGTGTGGACTCACCTCCCTCTATTACCATCTCCACACAAGAATTGGAGGTTGTTCATGACTTTGTGTACCTTGGCTCAACCATCTCTGACACCCTCTCTCTAGATGTCGAGCTGGATAAACGCATTGGGAAAGCAGCCACCATGTTCTCTAGACTCACAAAGAGAGTATGGCTCAATAAGAAACTGACAACACATACCAAGATCCAGGTCTATAGAGCCTGTGTCCTGAGCACACTCCTGTACTGCAGCGAGTCCTGGACACTTTGTGTCCGGCAGGAGAGGAAGCTGAACACCTTCCATATGCGTTGCCTACGACGGATTTTTGGTATCACCTGGCAGGACAGAGTTCCAAATAGAGTAGTCCTAGAACGAGCTGGAATTTTCAGCATGCATACATTACTGAAACAGCGACGTCTACGCTGGCTTGGGCACGTTGTGAGAATGGCTGATGGTCGGATTCCAAAGGATCTCCTATATGGAGAATTAGTGCAGGGAAATCGCCCCAGAGGGAGACCACAGCTGCGATACAAGGACATCTGCAAGCGGGATCTGAAGGCCTTAGGAATAGACCTCAACAGATGGGAAACTCTGACATCTGATCGTTCAGCCTGGAGGCAGGCAGTACATCACGGCCTCTCCCAATTTGAAGAGACCCTTGTCCAGCAGGCTGAGGCAAAGAGGAAGTCACAAAGGAAGCAAAACCAGGGAGCTGGACAGGGGACAGATTGGATTTGTCTCCAGTGTGGAAGGGATTGTCACTCTCGAATTGGCCTCCTCAGCCACACTAGACGCTGTTCCAAGTCCTCCATACAGAGCACAATACCATAGTCTTTCGAGACTGAAGGATGCCTACTACATATCAATTTATCATCAATTTCTTCCCTATCTAATTTTGAGGACACATAAACCATTTAGGTCTTTCTTTTTCTTTTCTTGTAGAGTGTTTACAGATGGATGATAGAGGAGATGCTTTAAGAGCAGAAGGTTCCTGACATAATTAGCTAACAGGATCCTCAT
Source organism: Pogona vitticeps (assembly GCF_051106095.1). NCBI lineage: Eukaryota > Metazoa > Chordata > Lepidosauria > Squamata > Agamidae > Pogona > Pogona vitticeps. Next base: position 227,164,853 of record NC_135784.1, on the reverse strand, counting down.
TTCTAATAATAGCGATGAATTCCATGCAGTCCAATCTTACCTGAACCCAGGTTTGCAGTTTCATGATGCCAGGCATGACTGAGCCTGCTGCTGCAGGCTCTGGGCTGCACAACAGCTTAAGGAAATTGAGGGATCCTGGGTGGTCCAATACAGGGCTACCTGAGATTTGAAACACCCAATCATGGGCTGTATTTTGCTGGAGGCTGTGGCCAATCAAGGGCCATAGCACGTAGACTGTTTGACAGACCAGAGGAGAACAGTTTCCAATCTGATCTGCCCAGTAGGTTTCAAGACAGCTGAAATTGATCTTGGTGTCTCCTTTTGGCAACACCACTTACAAGTCGCAATGTCACTACAACTACATTCTGATATAGCTAGTTACATCGATTTGGGGTTTCTTTTCTTTCAGGAGAGGTGATGAGCTAGATACTGGCCAGATCCATGGTTTGTCTCAGACATCAAGAGGGACCTGACAATTTTAGAGTGCTTTGCCATCTTGGTGGTAGTCACTATATGGAAGGAAGAGTTTAGTGATAAGAAGAATATGTTTTGATGTGATAATCAAGCAGCTGTGAAGGTGGTAAACCAATAAACATCATGTTCACCCAGAGTCATGCGGTTGATGTGCTATTTTATGTTAGTTTGTCTTACATCACTTTTCACAACACAACATGTGCCAGGGATGGATAACACAACCACAGACCTTCTGTCTCACTTTCAGAAGGACTGGTTCCATTCCTTGGCTCCTGGTGCATCTGCATGCTCAGTTCCCTTCTCAGAGGAACTGTGGATCTTTGGCAGCAATCCAAGGGATCGAGGGAATACTGCATTTAGTGGTCCTTTCCACAAAGAGGTCTTATGATCACGCATTTCAGATTTTCTTGGAATTTTCCCAGGCTACAGGACCTGGGGAGTGGCCAGCCACAAAAGAAATGGTCCTCTGTTATTTGGTGGGACTGAGGGAGAAGGGCTTGGCATCCAAAGCATGGCTATGCACCTGGCCACCATTTCATTTTTCAGTAAAGTTGAGAGTTATCAGGACTCTTGTGCCTCATTTTGGGCAAGAAAGGACATTGAGAGTTGGCATTAGTTGGCCCCACCCTGTGGGGATAGGCAACAACCCATCACACATATCCTTCTGGCTTGCTTACTTATGGTCCTCCCATGTATCTGCTGGTCTACCATGGATCAGCGGGGAAAAGGGCCCATTCTATATTAGGGATCATTAAGAAAATCGCAGAAACAAAACTACTAATATAGTAATGGCACTATACAAATCTACCATATGTGACTACACCTGTCCCCTGATTGCTGCATCTCAGGAAAGATAACTCTACAATTGGGAAGGGAGTTGAAAGAAGAAACCAAAATGATCAGAAGGCTACATCAGCACTCCTAAAAGAGAAGTCTTAAGTCTGTTTTTTTAAAAATACAGTAAGAAAGAATATGAGAAAGGTAGATACAATGTTGTATGGATTTTTAAACTCCATTTTGCATAATTAGTGGAACCTGAGGTCATCCACCAGATTGAATGATGAATTCAAGGAGTTACTATATCACAAAATGTCTGTTCAAACTATGGGATTCACTGCGTCAGGATCTAGATGGCTTTAAAAGAGGGTTAGACAAATCCAGAAAGGACTAGGTTCACACGCTTGCTTCAGGATCAGATGCAGTATGCTCTGGACATCATTACACTTGGAAACAAATACAGCATAAGGTGATTGCTCTTTTATAGTCCTTTCTCTGGGCTCTCTATGTTGAAGAGAAATTAAAATAAAAACCAGGTGTGAGGGGGAAATTGTCATTCACTGGAATAGCAGAGAAGAGACATGTAGATATAAAAACTGTGGAGAAAATAATCTTACTGTCTGGATAAGACATTTCATATTTCACACTGTGAGGGAAAGCAAATGGGAGTTTTATCATGCTCCCAGGCACCATAGATAAGCTTCATCATCTATGTGATGCACACCTTATCCCAGCACATCTGGGAAATTCTGTGAGGAAATGTGTTTTTTTTCCGTGCTGCAAAAAATGCAACAAGATCTACAGCTGTACAGGAACTGATTATTTCTCAACCTTTTTCAAACATTTAGAGCCATTTTTACAATTGGGCAAGGTAGATGTGTGACCAATCAGGGCAGTAAACTAATAAACTGTGATGTTTCCTTGCTCCACTGCAGACAGATTTTTGCCTTCCATTTCTATTTGCATTTCTGTTTCAAGGTGTCATGAGACTGAAGGAGAATGGGACTTGTAGTCAGGGATTAAAGGAGAGTGGCATTTGTAGTAAATGAGGAGGAAAGGAAATGGAGTCTGTTAGGTTTTGAAAGTGAAAGGAGTTGAAGACATGGGAATGTGAGAAAGGCAGAGAGTTTGTTTTTCTTAATTTACAGCCAAGCTGGTACAGCATGAAACCTGATAAGGATGCAAGGACAAGGAGGCCCGGCGCAAAGACCCAACCCATTCTTTTCTAATTGGAATGGAGATAAACCACCTGCATCTCCATCAGAATTGTAAACAGATTGGACAGTTACGTCTCTTTGAATTAATTGGTTTACTGTCATGAAGGAGGAGGTCCGAGGAATGTAGAAAATGGACGATGGGTTATGTTTGGAAAACTATGGGAGAGGAGAGATCATGGTGTGAGAGACAACTTTTGTCTGTGAGAAGTTCTTGATGGTTTATGTTATGTAACTTGAAAGAAAAAGAATGTAGGTAAGAGAAGAAGGAGGTGGGGCTAGCCCACCTTAGCCCAGATTTAGTGCTTATTATTTTAATGGGAATTAGTTGTTGTATTTAACTATGGTAATCCTTTGAACATGTATTTATGCTAATGCTTGAGCAAAAACAGTTTCTATGAAACTATATTTTCTTAATAAAAATAATCATCACTAAGGACTGGTCTCTAAAAATCATCACTAAGGATTGGTCTCTTGGATCAGCAGGGTTTGGCTAAATCCAGAGGAGTGGTAAAGGCCATTGACTAGCTACCAGAAAAGTCTTAATTAACGGAACTGTTGTGAGTTCTAAGGAATCACAAAGCCCATGTTGCTGTACTTGCAAAGCACTGAGTAAAAGTAGTGTTCTTTTAAGGTCAGGCTTGTTCCAGGTGCAAACGTTATGCACTGCTGGAGGTTGAGGACTTGCCCCAGCATAAGGTGGTAGATTTGTGGCTGCGGAACTCCCTGCCCAAAGGGCCTATGCTCCTTAGGGAGATTTGGGTACCTGACACAAGGGGAGAAGGGAATGCCAACCAGTTTGGAAACCATGTGTGAGAGAATTTTAGCATGCAAAGTAATTGTTAGGCAAGGACCTGCAATCGATAACAACAAGTGCTCTTTGGATTCGATACTCAAATGCCTATGGAGTGTATCAAAGGTATATCAAAGAAAGAAAACAGTATTTGCATGTTTTGAGAACTTTTAGCCTAATAAACACAGGCACCTTGAGAAATATTTTCCCAACTTCACTCTGCCAGCAGAAAACGACTGTCTTCTTCAACCTTTTCTGAATCCTGCGCTCAGTAGGTATAGAATGTCACACTTCATTGACCAGCATCCAGTTTACTCACTTTCATATGTTAAATATCTTTGCCTTGCCCAAGCAAAACAAAACCTTGAGGAGGCCAACCCCTAAAATAATCTAATGAGTGTAGCAGAATATGAAGATTTTGAAGAGAAACAGAAAACATAAGGCAGGGCAGTGGGAAAGGGAACGGTCAGGAATCCAAAATAAGAGCAATTCAAACTGCAGTCTTCTCTTCTAAGTCCCACATGGTCCCTTTTACATGGTGCTACCTGTTAAGACCTTGGGACGTGGTGACGCTGTGGGCTAAACCACAGAAGCCTGTGCTGCAGGGTCAGAAGACCAGCAGTCGTAAGATCGAATCCACATGACGGAGTGAGCTCCCGTCACTTTGTCCCAGCTCCTCGCCAACCTAGCAGTTTGAAAGCATGCAAATGTGAGTAGATAAATAGGTACCACCTCAGTGGGAAGGTAAAATGGCGTTCCCTAGTCACGCTGGCTTCTTCATGGATTGCTGCCTTGTCGTGGCGAAGGGGCTTGAGTAACTCAGAGAAACTATGGGCTATGCCGTGCAGGGACACCCAAGACGGACAGGACATAGTGGAGAGTTCCGACTAAACGCAATCCACCTGGAGTAGGAAATGGCAAGCCACTCCAGTATCTTTGCCAAGAACGCCCCATGATCAGGAACAAAAGGCTAAAAGATATGACGCTGGAAGATGGGCCCCTCAGGTCGGAAGGCGTCCAACATGCTACTGAGGAAGAGCGGAGGACAAGTACAAGTAGCTCCAGAGCTAATGAAGTGGTTGGGCCAAAGCCGAAAGGACGCTCAGCTGTGGACGTGCCTGGAAGTGAAAGGAAAATCCAATGCTGCAAAGAAAAATACTGCATAGGAACCTGGAATGTAAGATCTATGAACGTTGGGAAGCTGGAGGTGGTCAAACAGGAGATGGCAAGAATAAACATCGACATCCTGGGCATCAGTGAACTAAAATGGACAGGAATGGGCGAATTCAGCTCAGATGATTATCATATCTACTATTGTGGACAAGAATCCCGTAGAAGGAATGGAGTAGCCCTCATAGTCAACAAAAGAGTGGGAAAAGCTGTAATGGGATACAATCTCAAAAATGATAGAATGATGTCAATACGAATCCAAGGCAGACCATTCAACATCACAATAATCCAAGTTTATGCACCAACCAGCATTGCTGAGGAGACTGAAATTGAACAATTCTATGAAGATTTACAACACCTTCTAGAACTGACACCAAAGAAAGATGTTCTTCTCATTCTAGGGGACTGGAATGCTAAAGTAGGGAGCCAAGAGATAAAAGGAACAACAGGGAAGTTTGGCCTTGGAGTTCAGAACGAAGCAGGACAAAGGCTAATAGAGTTTTGTCAAGAGAATAAGCTGGTCATCACAAACACTCTTTTCCAACAACACAAGAGGCGACTCTATACATGGAAATCACCAGATGGGCAATATCGAAATCAGATTGATTATATTCTCTGCAGCCAAAGATGGAGAAGCTCTATACAGTCAGCAAAAACAAGACCTGGAGCTGACTGCGGTTCTGATCATCAGCTTCTCATAGCAAAATTCAAGCTTAGACTGAAGAGATTAGGAAAAACCACTGGGCCACTCAGGTATAATCTAAACCAAATCCCCTATGAATACACAGTGGAAGTAAAGAACAGATTTAAGGAACTAGATTTGGTGGACAGAGTGCCTGAAGAACTTTGGATAGAGGCTCGTAACATTGTCCAGGAGGCAGCAACGAAAACCATCCCAAAGAAAAGGAAATGCAAGAAAGCAAAGTGGCTGTCCAACGAGGCCTTAGAAATAGCAGAGAGGAGAAGGGAAGCAAAATGCAAGGGAGATAGGGAAAGTTACAGAAACTTGAATTCAGACTTCCAAAGAATAGCAAGGAGAGACAAGAGGGCCTTCTTAAATGAACAATGCAAAGAAATAGAGGAAGATAACAGAAAAGGAAAGACCAGAGATCTGTTCAGGAAAATTGGACATATTAGAGGAGCATTTTGCGCAAAGATGAACATGATAAAAGACAAAAATGGGAGGGACCTAACAGAAGCAGAAGACGTCAAGAAGAGGTGGCAAGAATACACAGAGGAATTATATCAGAAAGATGTGGATATCCCGGACAACCCAGACAATGTAGTTGCTGACCTTGAGCCAGACATCCTGGAGAGCGAAGTCAAGTGGGCCTTAGAAAGCCTGGCTAACAACAAGGCCAGTGGAGGTGATGGCATTCCAGTTGAACTATTTAAAATCTTGAAAGATGATGCTGTTAAGGTGCTACATTCAATATGCCAGCAAGTTTGGAAAACTCAACAGTGGCCAGAGGATTGGAAAAGATCAGTCTACATCCCAATCCCAAAGAAAGGCAGTGCCAAAGAATGCTCCAACTACCGTACAATTGCACTCATCTCACACGCCAGCAAGGTTATGCTCAAAATCCTCCAAGGTAGGCTTCAGCAGTATGTGGACCGAGAACTCCCAGAAGTACAAGCTGGATTCCGAAGAGGCAGAGGAACTCGAGACCAAATTGCTAACTTGCGCTGGATTATGGAGAAAGCCAGAGAGTTCCAGAAAAATATCTACTTCTGCTTCATTGACTATGCGAAAGCCTTTGACTGTGTGGACCACAGCAAACTATGGCAAGTTCTTAAAGAAATGGGAGTGCCTGACCACTTTATCTGTCTCCTGAGAAACCTATATGTGGGACAGGAAGCAACAGTTAGAACTGGTCATGGAACAACTGAGTGGTTCAAAATTGGGAAAGGAGTACGGCAAGGCTGTATATTGTCCCCCAGCTTATTTAACTTATATGCAGAATACATCATGCGGAAGGCTGGACTGGAAGAAACCCAAGCCGGAATTAAGATTGCCGGAAGAAATATCAACAACCTCAGATATGCAGATGATACCACTCTGATGGCAGAAAGTGAGGAGGAATTAAAGAACCTTGTAATGAGAGTGAAAGAGGAGAGTGCAAAAAACGGTCTGAAACTCAACATCAAAAAAACTAAGATCATGGCCACTGGTCCCATCACCTCCTGGGAAATAGAAGGGGAAGATATGGAGGCAGTGTCAAATTTTATCTTCCTGGGCTCCATGATCACTGCAGATGGAGACAGCAGCCCTGAAATTAAAAGGCGCCTTCTTCTTGGGAGGAAAGCGATGACAAATCTGGACAGCATCTTGAAAAGCAGAGACATCACCTTGCCAACAAAAGTCCGAATAGTCAAAGCTATGGTTTTTCCTGTCGTGATGTATGGAAGTGAGAGCTGGACCATAAAGAAAGCAGACCGCCGAAGAATTGATGCCTTTGAATTGTGGTGCTGGAGGAGGCTCTTGAGAATCCCCTGGACTGCAAGGAGAACAAACCTATCCATTCTGAAGGAAATCAATCCTGAGTGCTCACTGGAAGGACAGATCCTGAAGCTGAGGCTCCAGTACTTTGGCCATCTAATGAGAAGAAAAGACTCCCTGGAAAAGACCCTGATGTTGGGAAAGTGTGATGGCAAGAGGAGAAGGGGACGACCGAGGATGAGATGGCTGGACAGTGTCTGCGAAGCAACCAACATGAACCTGACACAACTCCGGGAGGCAGTAGAAGACAGGAGGGCCTGGCGTGCTCTGGTCCATGGGGTCACGAAGAGTCGGACACGACTAAACGACTAAACACACAGTCACGCTGGCCACGTGGCAATGGAAACTGTCTTTGGACAAGCGCTGGCTCTACGGCTTGAAAACTGGATGAGCGCCGCCGCCTAGAGTCGGACACGACTGGACTAAAAGGTCAAGGGGAACCCTTACCTTTTACTTGTTAAGAAAAATAGAAAGAGCTAAAATAAATAACTTGGCTGTTTATAAATGGCTTGCTTATGAAATGCATGAACAAAAGCTGTAGTTCACTCATCATCATCTGTTGTTGAAAGCAAGCTATACCTTCCATTGCAGCAACAGGAAGGAGGGGCTGCAACAAGAGGACAGGAAGTTAATGACTATTCTAACCTTTTCTAGTTCATCTGATGTATGGTGTCCCAAAGGTTTACAATTCTACTATCCCCTTCAGGAAAAGAATGTCCTTTGTTACAGGAGCTCACTGGTATTCACCTTGTAGGGCAGACAACCCCCTTTGGGATATGTGGAACTTTCAGATTCCCTATTTACCAGGTGGTGTCTTTCTATTTATAGTTTCTTGTTGAGAATGCCCTTCTTCCCAGAGAGAGAGAGAGAGAGAGAGAGAGAGAGAGAGAGAGAGAGAGAGAGAGAGAGAGAGAGAGAAACAGAGAGAGAGTGTGTGTGTGTTTTAAAGGGGGAAATGTTGGTTTTGTATTTTGCCTTCTGAACTGATTCAGGGGGAGGCCTTGTAATGGATTTTTATTTCTGTAAGAAACAAAACAAAATCCTTGCACTTCTACACACCCTTGCAAATATGACACATATATCAACATTTTATTCTAGGAGTAAGCAAGCTAGTGCAAATTGTTGCTGGACCTAATTGGGTTTTTTCCACCATGCAAAGTTAGCAGCAGTTTGCAGCCAAGCAATAAAAAGGAATCCCTCCCAGCCCAGTCAAAGAAACGAACAAAGAAAGAACAATCACTGAAACAATGCATGTTTGCTTTGTCTCACGCTTGTCAAATTGAACATAAAGAGGAACATGCTGTTCTGCGGCCAGATTTCCCCATGCATTTTAGCATGAACATATTACAGTACCTGGTCTTGTTTCCAAAATAGAGACAATGCATTATAAATCCCTCATTAAAACAAAACAAAAACAGCCAGATTTTATTTTCTTGTAACCGTGTACACAGCCACACAAAGACTGCTCCCCCCTCAGTGATCTAGCAATATGCCCTTGCTTACTGATAATGCAGAGGTGGGAACAGAGGCTCAAATGAACTGAAGGAACACAGACTGAAAGGAACTGGAGGCACAGAGGGTGGTGATAAGCTGTGTGTTGTTAGCAGCAGGGAATTATTAGTAGAGCTGAAAGGAAATCCAGCTTGTCTGTATCTAGGAGCACAGAATGTGGCATTTACCCTCCCCCTCTTCCTCAAGTATGCCCCAAGGATGCAGTATCCCAACAGGTAGACTAACTGCTCTTAGAAGTTTCTGAATTGCAGGCCTGTTTTTTAAATATTAGAAGAAATAAAACGTATTGTGTTTTTCAGAGGACAATCTGAACACCCAGTCCAAAGGGACTGCATGAGCCAGATGGATCATCAGACCTTTCATTTCCATCAGAGGTGGGCAACTTGTGACCCAGGGGCCTCATGAAGCCCTCTGTGAGAAGGAACCACTTCCCAGCAGCAAAGAGGAGTGTGAGCTTCAAGCACCCACAACAGAGGAATATGAGCTTATACACTAATACCAACTGTGGCCCAATTGAAAAGAAGAGAAAAAGAGTGGGAAAGAGGAGCGAAAGGGAGGCAAGAAAGGGGAGGTGCCAACAGCATAGGAATATCTGGTGGCAAATGCTGAGGAAAATTTAGAAGGTTAAAAGGAGCTAGACTGGGAGACTGAGGTGGCAAAGGAGGAGGAGAGAAAGAAAGAAAGAAAGAAAGAAAGAAAGAAAGAAAGAAAGAAAGAAAGAAAGAAAGAAAGAAAGAAAGAAAGAAAGAAAGAAAGAAAGAAAGAAGAGGTGAAGGAGGAAGACTCTAGGATGGGGTTGGTTAGTCCTTGTGAAAAAGGACTATCTCCACTTTTGGGGGAACATAAAAGGAAATGGGGTTTTCCCAAACTTTAACCCACTCACACCCTCAAGACTGTTTCTTTTGCAGCCTTCATTTCTGGCTGCCACTGAAACCACACTGCTGAAATTGGCAGTGCCTCTGAAGCCACCAACATCAGCAACAGCATGTGTATGAATGTGTGTGTGAGAGAGTGTGCGCGCACGCAGGTATGGACACACACACAGAGAGAGAGAGAGAGACAGAGAGAGAGAGAGAGAATTTCCTCCTTTGCCTTCCAGAAAGAAGGAGACACTCTGTTTTCCAGACTGGCAGGACTCTATGGTGTGGGATGGGGGGGAGGGTTCCTCTGGAGGAGAAATATTTGATGTTTTTGTCTGTTTTCAGTTTATGAAGACTACATAAAGATGCAAGGAAGATGCAGCCAGAAATCTTGCAATCATCTTGTCAAGGCACCCTTTTACTTAAATGGATTGTGTAGACAAGTATTCCATTACATCAATTTCTTTCTAGACCTAGAGGTGTCCTTTTCTTGTCTATTTACCTGGATTCATGGACAGCATCTACTGCCAGGAATAGCCCAAAGCAACTTGAGATTAGAGCCCTATAAATGAAATTTAAATCCTGCAGACCTTCCCTTCAAATGTAGTATACTCTCTTAAAGGATAGTGTCTTCTATATACCCCAGAGCAGAAAAAAACTGATCAGGTTCAGAGACATGTGGGAAAGATTTGAAATAATAGCTGTTTATAAATGTGGCTTATTATTTGATGATGATTATGATTGTTTTTGTTGTTTAGTTGTTACGTCTTGTCCGACTCTTCGTGACCCCATGGACAAGAGCACGCCGGGCCCTCCTGTCTTCCACTGCCTCCTGCAGTTTGGTCAAATTCATGCTGGTAGCTTTTTTTTTTAACTTTTTAAATTAATTTTCCAATCTATCTACATTGTTTGTGCTTATCAGACATCGTGTTACATACTTGCTTACAATTATTTGTTTTTTACATCTCAGTGTTTTCTCAATTATCCCCCCCAAATTCCGACCTTCTTTCAAACCATTCATATACAGATTTTAGTATATAGTATAGCTACTATCATAATATTACTCTCATATTATATAAAGTTCTCAAGATCTTCTAATAACATTCTTATTGAAAGTGATTCCAGATCCATGACCCAGCTTTATATCTAGTTTAGTCTGCCTAAAATAAAAAGTCACCATATTACATCTTTACCCTGATTCGGGCTCCCTTATTTCAATTTAGTTCTCCTTTTAATATATAGAATATACCCTTTTACAGATCCCAATGATAAATATAAACATGTTTCCAATATTAAGGGGCCCTTCCTTGTTTTCCCTTTTTTTCATCTTTCTAGGTAATTCCCTCTCTGGTTCCTCTTTTTTCATTCCCTGCTATATCTCTAAACATGCTGTCATCTTTCATGTCCTCTAAAACCATTTTGTAGATCTGATTTATGTCCATTTTTTGTACTTGGTCTATCTTCAATGAGTCTTCCAGGCTTTTTTTGGTTAATTTTGCTGGTTTTTTCCCTTTGTCTTCCCTTGGTACTCTCCTCTGGTCCAAGACTGATGTTTCTCTTAGATTAACTTTCTTAAGCTGCTGCTTGGTTTGGCATGCATCATCTGTGATACTCCCATTTCCTTCCTTGTTGTTTTCAGTTGCTTGTGGACTATAGTCCTTCTGATATTGATTGGATAATTTTGCTTCTTCATAATGAGATGTCACGGTCGTTAATATTTGTTGAAGCATAAATTTTACTTCATTCCAAAATTGTCCTTGTTGTGCCATTCTGTTTCTGCTGCCTAGATGCTTATAAACAGATATTCCAAATTTCCAGAGTCATTTCAGGAGTTCCGCTTTGGCTATGTAGAGTTGAACCAAATTCGACCCAAGGAACAGTTTTTGAAATGTCCACTTTAGGGTTAATTCCGGCCAAATGCAAAGAGAAGCTCACGAGGAGATAAACAGTTTTTCAGCCTTAAGCAACAACAGAATGTCCAAGGCCACCTCTTCTGGGAATCATTCCAAACACTTTAGATAGACAAAACAATGTCCACACTTAATTTGCATGAAGGTCTCTTAAGCTCATAACGCCAGGTTGTAAATATTCTTAAAGTACAGTTTAAAAAAGTTACTATCTTCTGCTATCCCTCTCACCAGATTTTCTGCCGCTTTATAAAGTTACTGAGATAAGATAGCAATTCTTTTTTTTCCATATGTAGGGGTATGTAGGCAATTAGTTGCAAAAGAATTCTCACCCGATGGAAAAACAGCGATGCCAAGTGCTGTTCCTTGCTTCTCTCAGACGACTGCCAGCGACTTGGAAGCTAGCCGAAGCTGCTTATTTCTGCCCATTGGCTGATTAGGGAGTTTCCTGGATCGAACTGGGGTGGCCGCCGCCACCCGTGATCAACAGGCTTTCTCCCCCAGTTCGCCACCCCTCCAGGGTGGTTCCGACACCCTACGGTGTCCCAAAACGGGTCAGAATTCAGCCCAGGGGACAGAGCTCTGTCCTCCTGCTGCTGTCTCGTCGCGACATCAAGCCGGAAGTCCCATGCTGGTAGCTTTGATGACACTGTCCAACCATCTCGTCCTCTGTCGTCCCTTTCTCCTCTTGCCTTCACTCTTTCCCGACATCAGGGTCTTTTCCAGGGAGTCTTCTCTTCTCATGATATCACCAAAGTATTGGAGCCTCAGTTTCAGGATCTGTCCTTCCAGTGAGCACTCAGGGTTAATTTCTTTCAAAATGGATAGGTTTGTTCTCTTTGCAGTCCAGGGGACTCTCAAGAATCTCCTCCAGCACCACAATTCAAAAGCATCAATTCTTTGGCAGTCATCCTTCTTTATGGTCCAGCTCTCACTTCCATCCATCGCTACTTGAAAAACCATAGCTTTGATTATGGGGATCTTTGTCGGCAAGGTGATGGTCTCTGCTAGGTTTGTCATCGCTTTCCTTCCAAGAAGCAGGTGTCTATTAATTTTGTCACCATCTGCAGTGATCATGGAGCCCAAGAAAGTAAAATCTGTCACTGCCTCTATATCTTCCCCTTCTATTTGCCAGGAGGTGATGGGATCAGTGGCCATGATCTTAGTTTTTTTTAATGTTGAGCTTCAGACCATTTTTGCACTCTCCTCTTTCACCCACATTAAGAGGTTCTTTAATTCCTCCTCACTTTCTGCCATCAGAGTGGTATCATCTACATATCTGAGGTTGTTGATATTTCTTCCGGCATTCTTAATTCCAGTTTGGGATTCATCCAGTCCTGCGTTTCACATGATGTATTCTGCATATAAGTTAAATAAGCAGGGAAACAATATACAGCCTTGTCATACTCCTTTCCCACTTTGCTATCTTGCATTTCCTTTTCTTTGGGATGGTTTTTGTTGCTGCATCCTGTACAATGTTACGAGCCTCCATCCATAGTTCTTCAGGCACTCTGTCCACCAAATCAAGTTACTTAAATCTGTTCTTCACTTCTACTGTGTATTGATAAGGGATTTGGTTTAGCTTATACCTGACTAGTCCAGAGGTTTTTCTTACTTTCTTCAGTTTAAGCTTGCGTTTTGCTATAAGAAGCTGATGATAATCAGAGCCACAGTCAGCTCCAGGTCTTGTTTTTGCTGACTGTATAGAGCTTCTCCATCTTTGGCTGCAGAGAACATAATCAATCTGATTTTGGTATCGCCCATCTGGTGATGTCCATGTGTAGAGTTGCCTCTTGTGTTGTTGGAAAAGAGTGTTTGTGATGACCAGCTTGTTCTCTTGAAAAATCTCTATTAGCATTTGCATTGCTTCATTTTGAACTCCAAGGCCAAACTTACCTGTTGTTCCTTTTATCTCTTGATTCCCTTCTTTAGCATCCCAGTCCCTTATAAAGAGAAGAACACATTTCTTTGGTGTCAGTTATAGAAGGTGTTGTAGGTCTTCATAGAATTGGTCAGTTTCAGCCTGTTCAGCATCATGCTTGGTGCACAGTAACTTGGATTACTGTTATGTTGAAAGGTCTGCTTTGGATTCGTATTGAAATCATTCTATGATTTTTGAGATCATATCCCAGTACAGCTTTTCCCACTCTTTTGTTGACTATGAAGGCTACTCCATTTCTTCAGTGGGATTCTTGCCCACAATAGTACGAGATATGATAACTGTCTGAATTGAATTCTCCCGTTCCTGTCCATTTTAGTTCACTGACGCCCAGAATGTTGATGTTTCTTCTTGCCATCTCCTGTTTGACCACCTCCAGCTTCCCAAGGTTCATAGATCTTACATTTCAGGCTTCTATGCAGTATATTTCTTTGCAGCATTGGACTTTCCTTTCACTTCCAGGCATGTCCACAGCTGAGCATCCTTTTGGCTTTGGCCCAACCACTTCATTATCTCTGAAGCTACTAGTGCTTTCCTCCGCTCTTCCTCAGTAGCACGTTGGATGCCTTCTGACCTGAGGGGCTTATCTTCCAGGGTAGTATCTTTTAGCTTTCTCTTTCTGTTAATGGAGTTTCCTTGGCAAAGATACTGGAGTGGCTTGCCAATTCCTACTCCAGGTGGATCACGTTTAGTCAGAACTTTCCCCCATGACCTCTCCGTCTTGGGTGTCCCTGCACAGCATAGCCCATAGCTTCTCTGAATTACTCAAGCCCCTTCACCATGACAAGGCAGCAATCCATGAAGGGGGATGATGATGATAGGAATTCACATTCATAGCAGGTGCAAGTGTGGGGGGAAGACTGTATCATTCCTGATACAAGCCCATATGGCATGTAGATTAACAGAGGTGATAGGGAATGCTTGAGTGAAATCATATCCGATTATGGGTTTGTCTTGAACTAGAACATCTTATGCCTTTGAGTTATGTGCATTAGAATGCAACTGAGAAACAAACAGCTTAGTAGCATTAATTATTGATAGTCCAAATTCAAAGGTGCTAGATTAATTTTAAAAAGCAGAATTTAATGGCAAACCTTTTGGCATTTTTTAAAGCAATGCCACTCTCAAAACTTACTCAAGTGACTCCTTTAGTGAGAAATTTATTTTGTAGGATGCAGAAAAGTCAGTCAATTGTTTCCTAAAGTAAAGCATTGCCATGTGGGGTTTTTAGCAAACTGTGTAATGGAAGTAGTATTGGCTGGCTATTATTTTGCTATTATTCACTTAAAAGAAAAAGAGAGACTCATAAAAGCCGCCATTATCCCAAATGAAATACACCCAGAGTGCAAGTAGTTTGATGAGAAAACAGCTAGGTAAGGCAGAATAGCATTTATTCACTGTGGTGCATGCTGTTTTTTTGTTTTGTTTTCTGGTCTTACACTGTGTTTTTTTGTCTTATACAGTGGTGCCTCGCATAGCGAGGTTAATCCGTTCCGGATTAACCTTCGCTATGTGAAAACTTCGCTAAGCGGAAAGTAAAAAGCCATTGGAACGCATTAAACATCGTTCCGCTGAAAACTCCTCGGTCTGACAGCCATTTTCGCACCCTCGGCAAGCGAGGGGAGGGTGCGAAAATGCTGCGCGCGGCCATTTCGTGCATCTGGCGGCCATTTTGGAGCCGCCGAACAGCTGATTTTCAGGCGTCGCAAAGCGAAGATCGGTAAGCGAAACGCTTACCGATCTTTGCTATGCGAGTTTCGCCCATTGGGGCCGACCCTATGCCTCTGCATAAGCGATCCCGGAAAAGGGATTGCTATGCGGATTCGTCATTATACGGTGCACTCGTTAAGCGAGGCACCACTGTACTTTTATCATTTTTGCACCTACTCCTTCCTCTGTACTATAAACAATAATATGAAATATAGTTTTGTGGGTGATTCACTTGATAGCCTTCTTTTCTGCAGAGGGTTGTTTTTTCTTATGCATACAATGATAATGACCCATATAGAGGTCACTTTTCTGAACAGGTCACACAGAGATTAAGTCCTATTGACACTACCATACAGTTGTACAGACATAAGCCTTAGCCATAGGTTTTATGCAGCATGAACAGGTGTCTCTATGGGTGTGTAAGCATGTTTAAAGATTTGTTATATTAACACTCTTTTGTGGACACCAGAGGTCAAATGTCATGTAATTATTTTGCATGTTGGCTTCTAATAGGCAGTGATTTTGCTCCTGAAATCCCAGAAGCAGAATCCGCTCATTGGATGGTCTCACTGGGAGAAGGAAGGTGATTTTTAAAAATCCCTCCTTTCTCCTGTGTTCAACTCAATCTGTTCTGTTGAGGTAGAAGATCCTCTGGAAGAATGTAAGACGAAGAAGGGAGAGTGTGGCTGCAGATGGAATGGAAAATCAACAAAAAATTATATTCATGTTTTACAATGGAAGCTTACATTGAGTCCAAGTTCTTTACCCAAGCAGGAGTCCCTAGTTTCATGTAAGGGGGTTTCAGGATCCAAACAAATGAATGAGCAAATAGTACCTCTATGGCTAAAGGTATAAAATAGCCATAACAAATAGCCTGGCTAAGCAAAATTTGTCTCACACACTAAAACAATAGTTATCTTTTCATATTGGGGAAAAAAAAGGAATAGCTCTAAACTTTTCCAGATATTTATGTGATAAGATAGCAGGTGCATCTCCTCACTGCACATTGTATGTTATATAATTTTATTTTAAAATTAAAATTCACTATTAATCACTCTCAAAAAAGTAAAAATATATTGCTTCTTACATTTGGGATACCATACAAGTAGGCTTAAGGTAGCACATGCACAAGGTTTGGAAGCATATACGCGCACCTATACACAGCAAGAACAAATGGACAGAATGATCATTCAAACAAACACACAATGAGACTGTCCAATGCTATAGTACTCATTAACAGTTGATGCAAAAAAGTGAAGTTACCACTGTTGAAAGTTTTGTGCACTTGCTGAAGTTCTCATAAATCAGTGTAAAATGTGCAAAATCTCTCAGATCCTAAGAAAAATAAATAAACCTTGCTATCTCACAGCAAGGAGAAAATGTCTTATATTTACCATGAGATGACAGTTTATCCTGACAGGGTTTGTCATTTTTCACCATGCAATGGTAAACCAGCTGAAGATTTAAATTTATATCCCTTACAGCAACTTAAATTGAAATGAATTGTCACGTTATGATAACAAAATGAAAGGGTTTTCCTTTGTTTTACTCAATTTTTTTCAATTTTACTCCTTATTCTTGTGAAAGGTTTAATCTAACCAAGATAGGAAAATATAATAATAATTTCTTATGAATGTTTCATTGTAAAAAGGTTTCATATTTTTCTCCTCTTATGTAGAGGTCCTACAAAAGATTGAAATTCTATGTCCTTTATAATAAAAGAAAAATACAAAATGGAGCTGCATAGTAATAATTAAAATAATGTGTACTTTGCCCATTAGCTGTATTAGTACTGTATATGATTAGCTGCACATCATAAATAATATGCAAACTTTAAGCATCATTTCTACTACAGTGAAATTTTATGTTTTCAGGGAATTTTCCCCCCTGAAACTAGAGAAGTTGTAAATAGGTTAAAATAAAAGTATCCATTTAGTTAAACCATTCTCAGCATTCTGTATAGGGCATTATAGAGTTTTCTGTATAAAGTCAACTTTCTTATTTCGTTGGTTCCATAAATGTATATTGATGGATGGCATATATTGTATATAGATAATCAGAAAACTGACTTTAAATAATGGGTTTTTTCCCCATCCACTGTTTGTTGTCATCGGTGTCACTCAGATTGACATAACGCAATGCATTGTACCATTGGGACAGACACTACTGCTCAAGGTGAGGCAGAAAACAAAGTAAATAACATATTCTAAGTGAACAATCAAACCTAAACTGGAACATTAATCAAGGGAACCCACCGTGTAGGGCAGGTACAATAAAAGGAGGAGTTCATTAGCTTGTTTTAGCTGCGCTTGTTCCATCAATGATAGTCTTAGAGAGGTAATGTTCTTTACAGCCATAAATACTATGATTGATAGGATACTATATGATCAGTTTGTTGACCAACCCGGGGAAGGCTGCTTAACCCCAAAATTTCAGGGAGGACAAAGGTTTTGGATCTTATTTGCTCCAAATGTTTGCTTCCGTTTAAAGTGGTAACTTCTAACTGCCATTGAAATGCTTCAATATATGCACACCTTTGCATAATTGCATATAACTTAAACATTCCACAACTCACCGTATTAAACATTTCATCTTAGTGACTACATTCCAGAGACACAGTGCTATTATCCATCAGCATGTAACATCACCTTTCCCCCAGATGCGGCACCTCATTGACCAAAAGCACTATCTAATCATGATGTTTTAACTACTTCAAGAACCACTGAAGGAGGTACTACGAAGAATGTCTCCAAAGCTAGTAATGACTTCCATACATAGTATGATCTAACGTGAGAATGGTTGTTGCTTTTGCTTGGAGCAATAGCAACAGCTGTTTGCCAATGTGGGGAAAATGCCCAGACCAACGATTCTCCACAAACAGGTTCCTCTGCTTGTTTTATGAAGGCAAGGGAGATGGAGAAATTTGATGGATGCAGGCCATGGTCTCCATAAGTAAGGCTTCTACTTTTGGCTGAGCTGGAAAATATCGTAGTAAACAAAATGGATGACACTACTAAGAGGATAGTCTCTCCCAAGAAACATGTACAAATATGGCTGTTAGTACTTTCTTGACACACTCAGGCCACCAATAGTTTACTTAAAGATACAACTTTCAATAATGTTTTAATAAAGGAGAGAGCTTGAGCTCCCAAGAAATATATTGAAAAAGAAAGAGGATGACAATTTTCCTCAAGGATTTGATACAATGATATCATCATTTAATTTTGCTAGAGAAAGAAGTTGAGGGTATGTGTGTGGAATACCGGGGCCCCTTTGATTATAGATAGTTTCCAGAAAAAGAGATTTGCAAGAAGAAAAGATAATCCAGTGCTGATGCAGCGTTATCACTGCTGTGGGGGGTGGGGAGGAAGAAAGCCAATGAGCTGCTTTTTGAAAGAAACAGGCACTTTTCGAAAAGGGAAGTGATGAATGCAAATTCTAGGTTCAAAGTACTTTCAGCTTAATAGGAGAATTAAGGCTCTTATAAATTCACATATACAGCAAGAAGCATGGAAATTGTACATTAGAGGACCCAGTTTAACTTTCACATCATGTAAGCAGTAGAAATGATCTACTAAACCTCTCTCCAGCTCATGTGGGATTGGCTTGGAAATGAGCTGAGCTATTCTCCCCTCCCCAATTGGGAAATAACTCAATAAATCTCTGAACTGATCTTAATGTTAACTGTCTCGTGCTCCTGTTACGACTAAGGTTAGCCCTTCACACAAAGACAATCTATTGGTCTGAACATACTCTTGGCTTAAAATCTTAAATATACGAGCAAAGTTAATCATGCTTCTTTTTCAGATACAGCAACTACAAAAAGTCATTTTAACTCCATCACGATGCATTAAAAAACCCTGAGTCAGCTTTTATACAAGGTTATATCTCTGTATTAATAGATGTCTGAGAAATATGGATTTGACTGTGAATGAGACAAATGTTCAAGTGCATAGCTTGGAATAACGCCCCCTTTAAAAACAACAACCAAATAGGTTATTCTACTAACATGCAACAAAGCAAAGTCCAAATTTTATAATTATGGTGAATTGACCCAATTAGGTGGTGACTAGTTTAATATCTACCCACAAATTAATAGATTTAATAGTTTTAGTTCATTTGTTTTGCCAGTGTTCTAACCAACAGTGAAGGCATGGGCACGAGCCAATGGCAGGAGAAAAAGAAGGGAGACAATAGCAGCAAGTGATGAGGAGTCTTAATTTCCTCGGCTGCAGCACTATGATGGGTCTACTGTCTGGGCATTTGGGGCACTGCTTCCTGATTCCTAACACTCCCCATCAAGATTGGGGGCATAAAGTGTGCCCAGGAAAGGGCACTGTGCAAAGGAAGAATTTTAGTAAAATTTAATTTGGCTTACCCTTGGTCCCATCAGCTCCAGTGGGCAACAGCCATCACTAATGCGGCATAGGATTGCCGATGGGCAGTAGCCATGAAGAGTGTGCAGTGTCCAAGCTGGGTGTGTGTGAGAGTGACAGAGGACTTGGGAATCCCCTTTGGAGAGAATGGAGGGGGGGTGAAGAGGGATCACAGGAAACGTTAGAGCTTCACTTGGAAAAATGAGCAGCTTTGGAAAAATGCCACTCAGCTTTTACAAACACAGCCATGCTAATGCAATGTCAGCAGATTTCCACTTTGAACTACACTTCTTAAGTGTCAAGAGGTTGGGAAGGCAGAGGATACAGCTTTTCAGTAGTGCATAAAAATGTTTTGCATATGCTCTGTGACACTGAAAATATTTCTGATCAAGAGGTTTGCACGCTTATCAACTGAACTCTCCAGCCACTTATTGCACCACATCAGTGCCTTCTAAGTGAAATGAAAACATATGTCTTAGTGGCTTTTTTCAATCTAGACAAACAGTTCATTGTGTTTGAAGGGTGAATGAACAACATTAGTGTCACTAGGATGAAGTGGAAAGAAACGAAGAGAAATGCTTAATTAAATAGGTTTTTAGATACGTATTATAGCACAGGTTTTTCCGACTTGACACTTTCCAGAAATCCTGCCACTTAGCTAGCAAGTGGCTAGTGGAACTTGTAATAAAAGGCATATGGAAAGTGCCAGGTTGCAGAAATGAACTTGAATTAAAAAGAGCCAGACTGAAGGAGTTAAACAACATAATGCCACCAGGAGGTATGGTGTCAACTGCAGGAACATGTGATGTTTTCTGCGAGAATTTCCTTTAAAGCTAATTAATAACTTAATGGCTAGAATCCTATTGGTGTTTGTGTAACGTTTGCATAACTTGCCAAATGGAGACTAACTGACAAAGTGTTGGGGCATATTCCAGTTGTGCCATCAGGTGTGTGACAAGGCACATGACTGAAATGTCCCTTGACACCTTGTCAAACAGCACCAGCAGGTTACACATATTTTATATGAATGCCCATAGGAATTTAGCCAATTTTTATCTTAAGGAATTAAAAATGTATTTGCCAATATTATTTAAATGAAAATTATGGTTTGACATACTTTACATAAACCTTTAAAGAATCATTATTTCTTTCTTTTCTTAAACGTTACATCATTTGAAATGAGAACAGTCAGATACAATTCTTCCTTCTGTCACTCACACTCATAAGCAAAATTTGAATTTATAGGCCAAAACCCCTGTTGTGTTTTTACAGGGTAGCAAATTGGTGTAGGTTAAGAAGCTTGTGTAGACACTGTGCTGAGTTATGTGACTTGTCAAAAAGTAGCAAATATCTGCACTAACTTTCTAACTAGCAGCAATTTGCTGCCGAGATTTACACTAACTGTGTTTCAATAGTTGGTGCAAATAACAGGCTTTTGCCCACTGCTAGTTGCAAATATTATTTCATGGTTGCAGATCCAATTACACTTTGTCATAATGCAAGTGATTAGACATGAGGCATTAAGGTTGTATATTAATAAAATTGTTGTGGTTCCCTGGCGCTTAAAAACCAGCAAAGAGACAAAGGGTGTGTGGGTGTGCATGTAAGAAAAACATTGTTGATTAAAGGTGTCATCTTTACAGTTTAGGATGGAAATGCATTTTACTGTAGATCCAAACACATTAGCAAAGTCAATTAACTATTCTTTTTTCAATACACTTGCCTACAGATGTCCCATATGTCATAAATTGTATTTTATTTAACAATGAGAGACTGTTTCCCCCCCAAAAACTATGTATATCACCAAAACCAAATGGTCTTGTGCACAAATAGCACAAATTGTAAATATCAATTTATTGTGACACATAACTTTAACAAAAAGTAGTGAAGAAGGTCCCCTTCATGGATTGCTGCCTTGTCGTGGCGAAGGGGCTTGAGTAACTCAGAGAAGCCATGGGCTATGCCGTGCAGGGACACCCAAGACAGACAGGACATAGTAGAGAGTTCCGACTAAATGCAATCCACCTGGAGTAGGAAATGGCAATGCAACTCCAGTATCTTTGCCAACAATGCCCCATGATCAGGAATAAAAGGCTAAAAGATATGACGCTGGAAGATGGGCCCCTCAGGTCGAAAGGCGTCCAACATGCTACTGAGGAAGAGCGGAAGACAAGTACAAGTAGTTCCAGAGCTAATGAAGTGGTTGGGCCAAAGCTGAAAGGACGCTCAGCTGTGGACGTGCCTGGAAGTGAATGGAAAGTCCAATGCTGCAAAGAAAAATACTGCATAGGAACCTGGAATGTAAGATCTATGAACCTCGGGAAGCTGGAGGTGGTCAAACAGGAGATGGCAAGAATAAACATCGACATCCTGGGCATCAGTGAACTAAAATGGACAGGAATGGGCGAATTCAGCTCAGATGATTATCATATCTACTATTGTGGACAAGAATCCCATAGAAGGAATGGAGTAGCCTTCATAGTGAACAAAAGAGTGGGAAAGGCTGTAATGGGATACAATCTCAAAAATGATAGAATGATGTCAATACGAATCCAAGGCAGACCTTTCAACATCACAATAATCCAAGTTTATGCACCAACCACCATTGCTGAGGAGACTGAAATTGAACAATTTTATGAAGATTTGCAACACCTTCTAGAACTGACACCAAAGAAAGATGTTCTTCTCATTCTAGGGGACTGGAATGCTAAAGTAGGGAGCCAAGAGATAAAAGGAAAAACAGGGAAGTTTGGCCTAGGAGTTCAAAGCGAAGCAGGGCAAAGGCTAATAGAGTTTTGTCAAGAGAACAAGCTGGTCATCACAAACACTCTTTTCCAACAACACAAGCAGTGACTCTATACATGGAAATCACCAGATGGGCAATATCAAAATCAGATTGATTATATTCTCTGCAGCCAAAGATGGAGAAGCTCTATACAGTCAGCAAAAACAAGACCTGGAGCTGACTGTGGCTCTGATTATCATCAGCTTCTTATAGCAAAAATCAAGCTTAAACTGAAGAAAGTAAGGAACACCTCTGGACTAGTCAGGTATAATCTAAACCAAATCCCTTATCAATACACAGTGGAAGTGAAGAACAGATTTAAGGAACTCGATTTGGTGGACAGAGTGCCTGAAGAACTATGGATGGAGGCTCATAACATTGTACAGAAGGCAGCAACAAAAACCATCCCAAAGAAATGAAATGCGAGAAAGCAAAGTGGCTGTCCAACGAGGCCTTAGAAATAGCAGAGAGGATAAGGGAAACAAAATGCAAGGGAGATAGGGAAAGCTACAGAAAATTGAATGCAGACTTCCAAAGAATAGCAAGGAGAAACAAGAGGGCCTTCTTAAATGAACAATGCAAAGAAATAGAGGAAAATAACAGAAAAGGAAAAACCAGAGATCTATTCAGGAAAATTGGAGATATTAGAGGAACATTTTGTGCAAAGATGAACATGATAAAGGACAAAAATTGGAGGGACCTAACAAAAGCAGAAGACATCAAGAGGAGGTGGCAAGAATACACAGAGGAATTATATCAGAAAGATTTGGATATCCCGGACAACCCAGACAATGTAGTTGCTGACCTTGAGCCAGACATCCTGGAGAGTGAAGTCAAGTGGGCCTTAGAAAGCCTGGCTAACAACAAGGCCAGTGGAGGTGATGACATTCCAGTTGAACTATTTAAAATCTTAAAAGATGATGCTGTTAAGGTGCTACATTCAATATGCCAGCAAGTTTGGAAAACTCCACAGTGGCCAGAGGACTGGAAAAGATCAGTCTACATCCCAATCCCAAAGAAGGGAAGTGCCAAAGAATGCTCCAACTACCGCACAATTGCACTCATTTCACACGCTAGCAAGGTTATGCTGAAAATCCTCCAAGGTAGGCTTCAGCAGTATGTGGAACGAGAACTCCCAGAAGTACAAGCTGGATTCCGAAGAGGCAGAGGAACTTGAGATCAAATTGCAAACATGCGCTGGATTATAGAGAAAGCCAGAGAGTTCCAGAAAAACATCTACTTCTGCTTCATTGACTATGCAAATGCCTTTGACTGTGTGGACCACAGCAAACTATGGCAAGTCCTTAAAGAAATGGGAGTGCCTGACCACCTTGTCTATCTCCTGAGAAACCTATATGTGGGACAGGAAGCAACAGTTAGAAGGGGATATGGAACAACTGATTGGTACAAAATTGGGAAAGGAGTACGACAAAGCTGTATATTGTCCCCCGGCTTATTTAACTTATATGCAAAATCCATCATGCGGAAGGCTGGACTGGAGGAATCCCAAGCCAGAATTAAGATTGCCGGAAGAAATATCAACAATCTCAGA
The DNA here is from genome assembly GCF_051106095.1 of Pogona vitticeps. NCBI lineage: Eukaryota > Metazoa > Chordata > Lepidosauria > Squamata > Agamidae > Pogona > Pogona vitticeps. Next base: position 227,141,284 of record NC_135784.1, on the reverse strand, counting down.
TATGCAGATGATACCACTCTGATGGCAGAAAGTGAGGAGGAATTGAAGAACCTTGTAATGAGGGTGAAAGAGGAGAGTGCAAAAAACAGCCTGAAACTCAACATCAAAAAAACTAAGATCATGGCCACTGGTCCCATCACCTCCTGGGAAATTGAAGATATGGAGGCAGTGACAAATTTTACTTTCTTGGGCTCCATGATCACTGCAGATGGAGACAGCAGCCACGAAATTAAAAGACGCCTGCTTCTTGGGAGGAAAGCAATGTCAAACCTCGACAGCATCTTAAAAAGCAGAGACATCACCTTGCCAACAAAAGTCCAAATAGTCAAAGCTATGGTTTTTCCTGTCGTGATGTATGGAAGTGAGAGCTGCACCATAAAGAAAGCAGACCACCGAAGAATTGATGCCTTTGAATTGTGATGTTGGAGGAGGCTCTTGAGAGTCCCCAGGACTGCAAGGAGAACAAACCTATCAATTCTAAAGGAAACCAACCCTGAGTGCTCACTGGAAGGACAGATCCTGAGGCTGAGGCTCCAGTACTTTGGCCATCTCATGAGAAGAAAAGACTCCTTGGAAAAGACCTTGATGTTACGAAAGTGTGACGGCAAGAGGAGAAGGGGACGACAGAGGATGAGATGGCTGGATAGTGTCTGCGAAGCAACCAACATGAAATTGATACAACTATGGGAAGCAGTGGAAGAGAGGAGGCCCTGGCGTGTTCTAGTCCATGGGGTCACGAAGAGTCGGACACGACTAAACGACTAAAAGAACGAGTGAAGAAGGTGAGCAATGTGAATAACTTCCTATGTTAATGGAATACAGTGGTGCCCCACATACCGAGGTTAATCTGTTCCAGATTAACCGTCGCTATGGGAAAACATCGCTATATGGAACGGAAAACGCCATAGTAACGCATTATGCTTAATTTAATGCATTCCTATGGCTCTTAAACTCACTGTTCTGCGAAGTTTCTCCATAACGCCGCCATTTTCGCGTCCTCGGTAAGCGAGGGCAAGGCGCGAAAATGGTGCGGGCGGCCATTTTCTGCACCCGGCGGCCATTTTGGAACCACCGATCAGCTGTTCCCAAAATGGCTGCCGGGTGCAGAAATGATCGCAATGCGATGTTTAGCCTATCTAAACATGGCAATGCGATCGTATTAGCGACCGCAAAAAATGGGTCGCTATGCGGATTTGTCGTTAAATGGTGCGCTCGTTAAGCGAGGCACCACTGTATAGTTATTGGCTCTCTAGTGTGAGACATTTCAAGCAAATTTCTTTTTAATTTAATTTTTAATTTTAATTTTTTAAAATTTATATGCCGCCCACACTACCCAAAGGTCTCTGAGAACATATGGATATCTCAGTAGTTGAGGTCTCTGGCTGCAGGTTGGGAGTTTGATTCCCCATTGTGCTTCCTTGACAGGTGCTGGACTTGATGATCCAGAGGGGCCCTTCCAGCTCAATCCATGTAATGAGATGTTATAAACTTGTTTAAGCTGTTAAATACTTCTTTGCCTGTAATGTGGCTCAATGAGAAGATGAACAGTATGTCTTTGAAAACATTTCTCTTTTGCTCATGTGTAGCGTAGCCCAGTAAGGTCACTTTGTCATGTCTGTGACAAACCAATTGCAGTGTAAAGTAGGGGGACATCTGAATTCTTTCTAATACTTCTTTCTTGATATTGGCTGACAAACCATCTATTTGCTTCGTAACTGTGTCATTTGACAAAGGTATTAAGGAGAGGTCCTTGGCAGCTTTCTCGTTGATCAATGCAGAAACCATGAGAGAAGTTCTTCAGCTATTGTGCATGATTTTCTGGGTTTTGGTATAACTGAGAAACTTCAAATGAGGCCCTCACTGCATTTTCATTGTTACAAGCAGTTGCAAACTTTCCTGTGGATCATGCTCTCTTCTTTGGAAAAAAAAATTAATGTTCTTTATGGCATAATTTTTTTTTCTGTTCAGTATCAAGATGTTTTCATAATTTTGACAGTTTCATGGCCTCGGACAATATCTTGTACCACACACACTGTGGTAGTTGCTTGTCTTTGGGACCAGTACATGTGAAGCCAATCATATTCTTTGCTCATATAACATCAACACTTTTTAGGATGACTGGAAGAAACTTCTTTTTGCTTTGAACGAGATGCACCCTCATCAACAGCATCAGTTCAAGTCTATATTCAACTGACACAGAAGCTTTTTTCATGAAGCCGATGTGCAAGCATATGGTGTGTTATCACAGCTGCAGACTTGAGCCATTAACCTAAGAAACATTTCTTGTACAGTCTCCAAGTGGATGAAAACCCCCAGTATACTTTCAGTTGTACATGCATCGTCTCCACAATGTTAAGGAGGAAACATGCTTTTTTTGGGATTCTTGAACGCCTGGAGAAAAGCCTGCCCTACCTTTAGATATGCACAGAAATACCTTATTGGCTATCACCATGAGTCCAACCTCCCTAGCATCAATTCTAAATCCTGATACTGTGTGATCAGGCCTATAATGAACAGCAAAACAGTTCTTTAGCATTTAAGTAGCAACAGTAAGACTGAGTGTAAATGACAGTTGTTAGCAATCAGCCATGTTACATTTGCAAAGTAATCCTTGTTTAGTACTGCTTGTTTTTAACGTCTAATTTTGCCTCTTTCTGGTTCTTCGCAGAAGGAGAGGACATCTTCATGTCATTTCATTGCTATGACATTTTTATATGTTCAACAAAAGGCAAAAATATTGGTTTCTTTCTGCTTGATATTTGATGTCTCTGAGATTAGACCTAAAAGGGCATCCTGCGTTGTTCATATCGTACAGATGAGATGCAAGACTTTAGTTCTTTTCTGCCATTGCTGACAGGGATGATAAACATTTTCTCTTCACTTTCACATAACAATGAGTGAGGGTACTACTGTTCGTGCAGATTAATAATTGAAGTTGCTGCAACACTATAGAGATGATTTGGTTTAAGTAAAACTATAAAAATAAAAATTGTCAAAAGCAAAAGTTATATGATACTTAGGCAGCTATGCATATATGGCATTTTGCTTCCTCAGTCTTAGAGGAATGCTATCCTGTTCTGCACAACTCCAATAAACATGGTTTTGAGGTCTGTGACATTTCATATTGCCCAGATGTTTGACATCACACTTTATAATACTCAGAAGAGACAGGCGGGTTTACAAGCACTTAGTAGCAGACTTAATGGCTAACATTTCATCTTGCAAGAAGGGTTGGAAAGAAATTGTTCCAAGTGGCTAAATTAAATATCATTTGGCTTTATAGTTCTGCTGTGAAACGCCACAGCTTCCAGCAGAAAATTGTTTCTGATGAGTATACGCAAGAGAGAGAAAGATCAGAGGCATGCCCAATGACTGTAATGAGAGCTCTTGCATTGAAAAGTGGAAGAAAAGTAAGGCTTGCATCTACTGTTTATTAGACTACCATAAATACAACTTGAACCAGATTTTAGCAGTAAAGTCCTAGATATGTCTGCTTAAAAGTATGTGTTCCCGAGGTTCACTCTCAGGAAAGTAGGCACAAGCCTGTTCAGTCCAAATTTATTTCAAGAGGTTTGTTCCTATTATTGCAATTGAAACAGATGGGGTCTGAAGCAGCTTCAGTCTAGCCTCCAAAGAAGCTTCTAAAGTTCACCTGGGTGTGGTCCAGATATGCACTACTAGAGAACTCAAAAGACCACTGCAAAGTACAGATGAGCTTTTAAGGCCTTCCTTCAAAACCATATTCAAACTTTGTATAAATAAATAGTCAAAGTAGAAGCAGTAGGCATCCTTCAGTCTCAAGAAACTAAGATACTGAATAGAGTGTGAAGGATGAAGGGTTGGTTTCCTTCCCCTTCTCTCTCCCTTCCTCAATGCTCTCCTGATATCCTCTATATCACATCAGGACTGAAAAAGAGAGGGTCTTTGAGAAGTTCTTAAGTACATTCCAAATCATAAGCATTATCACTCATCGGCTAAAATCCTGCTGTGCAGTTACACAAAAGACATAGTGGTGCATTGCCATAAGTTAAGAAATTTCCATGGACATTATCTGTTGCACACCAAGTCATGTGATTCAGTAAGCAACAGATAGTACCTATGGAGATTTCTTAATTTATGGCAATTGACAACTAAAATTTAGATCTGTTGTGTAACTGCACAACACTGTTTCAGCTGTATGTCCCTATGTTATTCCAAGAAATATCCAAGAAAGGTGACCAATTCTGTGCATAAACAATCTCTGTCTAAATATTAATCTCTGCCAGGTCAGACCAGTGGAAAACCAGCAATGAAGCACTTTGGACCAACAATTATCTAGAGTAGGTCAGATAATTGATTTGCTGCTTGATTTGCTTTGTGGGTTAAACTTGATCATTTGTAATGAAGAACTAAGAGATTCTATTGCTTCTGCCTTCATACTGATGTCAACATAAACCTGATCCAAAAGAAGCCAGGTCTGATACTGTCCCACTTTCTTTCTCACCCTTCTTTCTCTTGTCCTTCTTTGAAAATGCTTTGCACAATTAAGAACCCATTCAGATTTCTAAAAAGAGAAACTAAGAGTACTACTTATAGCCAACTGTCTTTGTGAATGAATTCACACGTCAGATTTGTTATCATGTCTGAATTAAGGTGTCAGAAACTAAGTTTGGTTTCCCAGTGTCCGTCCGTCCCTCCTTACTTACTTTTTACTGTCTTTTAACCTGCTGGAGCTGCACTGCCAATTCACTGAATGGTGTTTTTTGTTGTTGTTAATACCTTCCTATTTGTCTGAGAAATTAAGCCTAATTTATATTTTTCCTGTCTCTTGGCCCAAGGACCTCCAAAGGACCTCTCTGCACCCAGTGAGAGCATTTCTCATCTGTTACAGAGGCAGCCTTCACTCTCTTTTTCAGAAAACCCTCTTTGCAAAGAGGATGCCTAGACCCATGGAGACAATAGAAACCTCTCTGTGACTCTGCTTTATGTTCCACAAATACTCCCAAAATCAGGACAAGTTGACTAAGAGTATAAGTTGTTCCATTTGAATTTCTCTTTCTGGAAGCTACCCCAGTTCACCAAAGAATGATTTTTTTTCCTTTGCCTTCACCTGTACAGCCAAAAAGCTGATACCAGAAAGGCCAGGGCTCTCCTTTTCCTGAAAGGTGTTTCAGTGATTTTTCCCCATAAACGTTATAAATTTCATTAGCTAATTGGTTGTTTTTCCTTTTATAGTATTTTTGAAAGCAGCTGACTTTGAGCTGATGTCTGCTCAGGTATTTAATAAATGTATTAAATAAATTGTAAATACATTTATTAAAGTAAGTAAAAACCTTGTTTACAATATTACAGAGTCTAATGTTGTCCACACCCATGCGCTATTCATAAGGGGTTTTCAGCAATTTTTCTTCATTAAGTATGCAACCTGGTATCTTGTCAGTGGAAGCAGAAAAGGGTGGGTGCCTTGCAGCGTGTTGGATGTACAGATACACCAGGCTGTCATAACTTAACCTAACCATTTCACAGCAAAGTTCTAACATCATGACGACAACGAAGTATGCATACTTAGCTCTTGTACTCAGGAATAGTGGGCCCTAGCTCAGTTTCCTTCTTTTACTCCCTGACATCACTTGGGTGGGTAGAGATGGGAAAGGCCTTTGTCTGAAACTGTGGAGACTCATTGCCAGTCAGTTTAGACAGAGCATATAAAACTGAGCTAGAGAGAGCAGTCAAGAGATTCATAAGGATCCAGAGCAGCTTATAAAAAGTAAGCAAATAAAGGTCCAGTAGACGGGGGCACACAATATTAAAACTTCAACTTTAAAGCAAACATTAATTAAAAAGCAGCCTGTGAAATCATTAACCACAATCATCATAGATCACAGCACAGTTAATCATGAACTCCCACTGCCAATGTTAAAACAATGGTTACCTTTATGTGCCTTCATTACTCATATGCCTTTTTCATTAATTGCCTTGATTATGAATCCCTCAAGGATGGGAATATGTCTGACATCTTTTGTTAGAAACTCTTGCTACCCACCTGAACTGAGGGAGAAACTACAAATTAAGTATTTCCCACCAAAGAGAATTCATGGCTTCAGGAAGATGTGTGCTTGCAGTTTCATAAGGCTTCTCTGTTTCTGACTCCTTTTAAAATACATTTCTGCCAGTGCAATCAGGTGTGGAGATTCCTACTTCCTGTGTGTGCACTCAAAAACTGCTCCAGAGATATGGGAACCTCTTCCAAGGCAGTTGTTTTAGGTGGCACTGAAGGCTGCAGCGGAAAGGGAAAAGGAAGACATTCACTAGAGTTCTGGTTACCAAATGTATGTCTGTAGCTGCTGTTGGATTGCAGTTTCCAAAATCCACAACCAGCATCACCAATAGTCAGGGATTCTGGGAGTTGTCAACTAACAACACCTGGGGACTCATGTTCAGAAAAAGACCAAACTGCTGCAGTGTATAATCTAGACCCTAAGTTCTTAACCTATGGTCTGTGGACCATAATTAAACACTGCCCCTACCCAAGACAATATGTGGCCTGTTTCACCCTACTCCTCCAGCCCATACCCACGTGATTATGGACATCAGGAACAGTGAGGCCTACATTGGTATTCCTCTGTGTACACAAGCTTCTGAAACCCAATCATACACAATTCTGAAACCCAAACATATGCAATTCCAGGACCCAGGAAAGAATGTGAGGGATGACTTCCTTGCTTGAGGTATCCATGCTACCGTTTCCCCGAAAATAAAACCCAACCTGAAAGTAAGCCCTAGTATGATTTTTCAGGATGCTCATAATATAAGCTCTACCTCCAAAATAAGCACCAGTTAAGTGAAACCCTACCCTCCACCACTGTGCAGCAACCAGAAGAAGATACATGAAAAAAATTAAACATGTCCTGAAAATAAGCCCTAATGTGTTTTTTGGAGCAAATATAAGACCGTGTCATATTTTCGAGGAAAACGGTAACGCTGACATGGGTCTTGGTTTGGGGAGCATTCCATGTCAGTGGGAACACTGGAATGTCCTACAGCTCCTTTAAATCACATGATGCCCCTCTATGCAAATGACACATGATGGGAGCTAAATGTGGATCAGATTCCATCAGATATCCTCCTGTACAGTATTTCTAAAATAACTGAGAGAAAATAGTGATGATAATGAAAATAAGAATTGTGTATCTACCATATAGGAATGGAGATCCAGAAAAAAGTGTGGAAGTATAAGAGTAAGCCTGTAAGCAATCATTCAAGATTTTTTTAAAAGAAAGAAAAACCCAAGGGTAGAAAAACTATCAGGAAAGCCATAAACCATAACAAATGAAATGTGGAAAAAGGAATGGCTTGCATCTGTTTTCTAGTGGTATGTTGGCAAACTATTTCTGCTGGACTAAACATCCTGAGGTACAATCTGGTCTTGGATATGATGATGTTGAATTTGTGCCAGCTGAGCTTCAAAAGGATATATTTGAGAAACTGTATATCATATATGGTTTTCTGAGTTTATAGAACCAGTCTCTGTTATTTCTCATCTTTGTATTTTTTCCCCCTGCTAGTGAACACATACCAGATCTTCCCCATCCCACATACTTGATCTAAAAAATTTGGTGTTCCTACTGCTTCACTTTACAAGAACAAAGTACAACTGCACATCATCATAACTATTGACCATAAAATTACACCTTAAGAACATCTATGTGCAGGCAATATAAACCCTGTGAAAGGGAATGGGACATTTCCCACTCACTCCAGTGAGCTTTGGATCATTTCTAAGCAATATACTGTCCACATTTATTTGTTCAGAACATTCACAGATGGTATTAGAGCTTCTATTCATGAGAGAAACTGGCAAGGCTATGATCTTTATTTAAGGGAGAGCATAGCTAGATATGTGAACGGAGTACCATTGGAGTATATAAACTTTTTATCTAAAGGTCTGCAGTAGCATGTGCTACAGTGAACACATTTAATTTTTGGTGGCTATATATTCCACCCTTTGGAATATGGATGATTTAGACAGAGTATAAACCCGACTCACAAATGTTTGTTAGTCACAGCACTTATAACTATTCATGTTTTGGCATGTTTCTGTACAGGATGTTGAATCCTTGGCACCATTTTGTTTTCTGAATTGAGAATTAACAGTGGCCAACAGGGGTGAGGTTTGAAACCTACACTCCCAGTGTGTGTTTGTAGCCTGCATTACTTTTAAGAAACAGACCTGGCATGGGCATCTACCATAATAGGTAAAGATAAAGGTTTCCCTTGACATTTACTCCAGTCGTGTCTGACTCTAGGGCATGGTGCTCATCCCCATTTCCAAGCCATAGAGCCAGTGTTTGTCCGAAGACAATTTCCGTGGTCACGTGCCCAGCGCGACTAGACATGGAACGCAGTTACCTTCCCACCGAGGAGCTACCTATTTGTCTACTTGCATTTTTACATGCTTTCAAACTGCTAGGTTGGCAGGAGCGGGGACAAGCGACAGGAGCTCACTCTGTCGCATGGATTCGATCTTATGACTGCTGTTCTTCTGACCTTGCAGCACAAAGGTTTCTGAGGTTTAACCCACAGTGTGACCACATCCCTATCTACCATAGATAGATATCTATCTCTGTGCAGAGACCTTTGGGCAATCTGGGCGGCATATAAGTTAAATAAAATAAAATAAAATAAATAATACCGTTTGAGAATTTTTATAGCTTTTGCTTTTATTTTGGGTTTTTTGCCCCCCCCACACCCTCAATGAAAAAATGCCCAACCAGAGGAAGACGTATGTGGGTTGAAAGCCACAGTTTTTGGTGTGTATATGTGAGATTCTTTTTAGTGGTTTAATAAAGATGTCACCTACCTTTCCTTTTGTATTTGCAGTTATTTCCAAAAATAAGCAAACAGCAACGCCCTATAGATAAGCTAACCCTTCTGACTGCAGGAAGGGGCAAGGAAGGAAAACCAATAAGGCCATTAAATATTATTATTTATTATTTATATACAATATTTTTTAGCCGCACCATTACCAGTGGCTTTTGGTAATATTAAATATTATTAGTTCTGCAAGAAACGTGCCCCTAAATCACATGAAAGTATATATGAAGAATCTGATCCAAGCTGAGAGAGTGGGTGTGCTAGCTTATATTTGCTATTTTGAAATAGTCATTACAGAAAAGGCTATACAACATTTTGCAAACCTTGCAGAACTTGAACATATAAAAAAGAAAATAAAAAAATTGTTAAGTGATATTTTTCAAACAGAGCACCTTACAATATGGTTAGTAGTGACCATCTTTCCCTGAAAGAAAACAAGTCAGATAAAATATGCCCCAGAGTTACAACGAAAGAACCTGGTATCACTTCATAATGATCTATATGGATTTTGAGAGCAATAAAATTGGCCTCCAAGCATTTATTGAAGCTACAAATGGAGGCTAAGGATTGTCTAGTAAAGAACACAGATGGAGACCTGAACATATTTGTAGGGGGAAAGACAAATAAAATAACCCATTCATTACCTGCTACAGTTTAAAACCTGAATTGGCCATTTCATGCTCATTTCATAGGAAAAGGTAGGCTTTAAAAAAAGCTTTTCCATACTACTTTAATTTCAATACTATTACATTCAATACTAGTTCAATTTCTTCAGTGCCATAGCTTTTATTTCATTTGAGTTGAAAGTGGTATGTATGTTCATGCCAATTATGGAATCTTTTGTTACTAAGATTATGGTTGTATGAGTTATGCACCAAAGGGCTTCTATAGTGTAATATTTGTCAAAGGCTTGAAATAAACAAACAAATGCTTATAACAAGCAATTAAATTAGATCAAATTCTCAAAATCATTAAACCGAGCCTCTAAATAAGTTACTTACTAGCAACTGGAGATCTAGTTAAAATAAATACATTGAACATGTGAAGACTGAATTCAAAAGCCAATCAAGAAAGTGTAATGTACATTCTTATAGGCATGTGCTTTGGATTTGAAAACCATTAAGAAAATACAGTGGAGTGGCATTATTTATCTGATTCTCAACTCATCCAAAATGGCACTTGAATCAAATTGGGGCTTTCTGGATTACCAAATATTGCTTCAGTCCTTCATGGATTTAAAAAGTTGAGGGGGGAATCCGCCACTTGTCTGGAAAACAAAAGTAATATTGTAACAGAAGAAAAAGAAAAAGTAAGCCCCAATAGAAGGAGATCGACAGTTCAAGCATAAATGGAAAACCCAAGCTGTTGTGGAAGTCCCAGTCAGAGAGTCCTTGGGAAGAAATGTCCCTTTTAACAGCCATTTTGGGAAGTTAGAATGTTAAAGAATATAGAGAAATGTTGTTTTGTATTGCTTTAGTTTAAGGAATGAGGTTGGAGAATTTTTCTTCCTTACTTTCTTCTTTACTTTGAGGCAGCTGCAGATCTCAGTCCAATTAACTGAGTCCCTTTTTTGTGAAATGTATGCCACTGTGAGGGATTTGAGTGGGGTAAGCAAATGGCTGTCCAACAAGGCCTTACAAATAGCAGAGAAGAGAAGGGAAACAAAATGCAACGGAGACAGGGAAAGTTACAGAAAATTATATGCAGATTTCCAGAGAATAGCAAGGAAAGACAAGAGGGCCTTCTTGAATAAACAGTGCAAAGAAATAGAGGAAAATAATAGAAAGGGGAAAACCAGAGGTCTGTTGAAGAAAATTGATATTAAAGGAACATTTGTGCAAAGATAGACATGATAAAGTACAAAATGGTAGGGACCTAACAGAAGCAGAAGATGTCAAGAAGAGGTGGCAAGAATACACAGAGGAATTATACCAGAAATATCTGGATGTCCCGGACAGCCCAGATAGTGTGGTTGCTGACTTTGAGCCAGACATCCTGGAGAGCGAAGTCAATTAAGTGATTTTCACCTTATCTCTTTCTTTTCTTTGTCCTTATGGTATGCCATCTTAGTAATGTCTTGGTTGTAATCAATTGCTATAATTGTAATTTTAACTGTAATTTTAAGATGTTACATATGCTATATTGCTGTTTTATTTGTAAGCTGCCCCAAGTAGACACTGTCTAGAGGGGCGGGGTAAAATTTTAATAAATAAATTAAATAAATAAATAAATAAATTGGGCTTTAGAAAGCACAGCTAACAACAAGGCCAATGGATGTGATGGCATTCCAGATGAACTATTTAAAAACTGAAAAGACGACACTGTTAAGGTACTACACTCAATATGCAAGCAAGTTTGGAAAACTCAGTACAGGTAGTGGTCAGAGGATTGGAAAAGATCAGTCTACATCCCAATCCCAAAGAAAGGCACTGCCAAAGAATGCTCCAACTACCATACAATTGCACTCATTTCACGGACTAGCAACGTTATGCTCAAAATCCTACAAGGTAGGCTTCAGCAGTATGTGGACTGAGAACTCCCAGAAGTACAAGCTGGATTTCTAAGGGACAAAGGAACTATAGACCAAATTGCTAACATGTGCTGGATTATGGAGAAAGCTAGAGAGTTCCCAAACTGGAATTACGATTGCTGGAAGAAATATCAACAACCTCAGATATGCAGATAATACCACCCTGATGGCAGAAAGTGACGAGGAATTAAAGAACCTCTTAATGAGGGTGAAAGAGCAGGGTGCAAAAAATGGTGTGAAGCTCAACATAAAAAAAACCCTAAGTTCATGGCCGCTGGTCCCATCACCTCCTGGCTAATAGAAGGGGAAGATATGGAGGCAGTGACAGATTTTACTTTCTTGGGCTCCATGATCACTGCAGATGGTGACAGCAGTCACAAAATTAAAAGACACCTGCTTCTTGGGAGGAAAGTGATGGCAAACCTAGACAGCATCTTAAAAAGCAAAGACATCATCTTGCCAACAAAAGTCCGTATAGTCAAAGCTGTGGTTTTTCCTGTAGTAATGTACATGTTACATACAGCACTGATGTTACCTGTCTGTCATGGGTTGGAGGGAAAGTTCCATCCTATGGGGAGTGGAAGGCGGGACATCAGGAGGAGGGGCTGTACTGTATATATATGTGGAGCTTGTGTGGAGAGCTGAAGGAGAGCTGGAGGAGAGCTGAGAGAAGAAGCTGGTGTGGGAGTCTGTGTGTCAGACAGGGTACTACTGTGTGTCAGTCAGTACCTACCTGATAGGTTCAGGTGTCTGTATGGTTAGCCAGAACTGATAGGTTCAGGGTCTGTGCTTTCTTTAAAGGTGTTCTGTGTGAACCAAACTGGTGTATGTATGATTGAGACTAAGCCACGTTACTGTATCTTATTCACTTGATCATTTTATTTTCCCTGTGTGTTATTTAAATAAACCTTATTCCTTTGTTAGTTAAAAATCCATCCCTGGTCTGTGTGACTTCTTATAGGGAATGGTTGGTGGCAGCTTAGTGAAACTGTGGCATATCCCAGTAGGTCTGGGGTTGTCACATTGATTGGTGTCCAGCGTGTGGGATACGACTGGTCCAGTTGTCCAGTGGTACAGCAAAGCCTTGGCAAGTGTGCCCAGAGCAAGGGGGGTCTAGTCAGGGACAATCTGAGAGCGCGCAGGTAATCTTCTAGGCTTACCTCACGGGGAGGTAGGCTAGTGGAAGAAGGTGTAACCTCAGATTGGGGACTAGATTAGGGAGCTCTGAGGCAACCTGTTTTGGCGGGAAAAAGCTGAGGCAAAGCTGAGTGAAGTAGCAGTGATCTAGCCTGTCTGCTGAGAGGCCTAGCAGAGGGGGGTGGACTCTGGCTGGCAACAGTTGCAAGTTAGTGCTGAAGAACAGCAGCAATCTATAGAAGGCTGGTTCTGAGGCAAAAGAGAAAAAAAAAGTGGTCGCTTTATTTTGAGGCTTGACTTTTGAAAGCAGCCTGTTCTGGGGGGGGATTATGCCCTTGACTCGAAGCCAAATGGCAGAAATGGGTGAAGTGAGGGAACCCCAGGTGGACCAAGGTTCTGAGGATGAATTTGGCTCAGTGCAGGATGAGAGCACGGGAGAGCAGAACCCAGAACTCAGGAAAATGCTCATAGCCCAACAGCATGAACTGAGGGTGAGGGAAATGGAGGAAAGATTAGAGAGAGAAAGAAGGCAATTTGAAATAGAGAGAATGGAAAGAGAAGAAAGATTGCAGAGAGAGAAAATGGCGTTTGAGTTAAGAAAACTGGAATTGATGAACCAGAATAATAATAACAATAGGGATTCTGAGGGAGGCCAATTGTCTAAAACTGACCTGAAGAAATTCCCTGTATACCACAAGGGAGATTGCCCTGAGGTGTTCTTTTCCCTCGTGGAAAGAGCGTTTGTGGACTTCTCAGTAAGGGAAACTGAGAAGATGACCATCATGCGATCTTTAATCAGTGGCAGCCTGGCAGAAGTCTATGCAGAGATGCCAGAGGAACTGCTAAAAGATTTCGCAGAGTTTAAAAAGCTGGTGTTTGCCAGACATGGGATAAATGCGGAACAGCTGAGGCAGAGATTCAGGTCACTCACCAAGAAACCACAGCAGACTTTTACCCAAGTGGGGGCCCAACTGGTGAGGCTGCTAGAGAAATGGCTATCTCAGGAGGGGACAGAGACCTTCCAGCAGCTCAAAGACCTGATAGCGCTGGAACAGTTTTATTCAGTCCTGCATGGGGAACTGAAGTTCCAGGTGAGGGAAAGGAAACCGAAATCTGTGGCAGAAGCAGCAGAGATCGCAGATTTTATTTCCCAAATAAGAAAGCCCTTAGGTGAGGGGAAATCGATAGGTAAACCTAAAGAAACCTACAGCAAGTACTCTCAGGGACCAGGGAAAAACCAGCAAGTGGGAGGGGCCCATGGTGAAGGGAAGCCCTCAGACATGAAACAAAGACCTCAGATTTTGGAGGGAAAACCAAAACCAGATGAGAAAGACTCCAAATACAGCAGAAAATGTTATTTCTGTCAAGGAAAGGGCCATCTAATCTCAGAGTGTGAGAAATTAAAGCAGCTAAAAGGAAATGTGCCTCATGATTTGAGTGGAACCAAGCCAAAAGCTGTGTTCTGTGTCCAGAAAGAGCAAAGCTCCTTGTCACTGAGGGAGCCTGTTGCCATGGCTACTCAATCTGGAACAGTGACATCTGCTGATCAGGCTGGGGAAAATGGTCCTCTTGTGGAGGTCAAGCGCTGCTTGCTAGTGAGAACAGATTCGCAGTTGTTTGAAACCGCAGGGGTGGACGTAGGAATACTTGACCATCAGTATAGGGGGCTGAGGGATACTTGTTCCCAGGTGACCCTGTGCCATCCAGATATTATTCCTAGGGAGTATATAATCCCGAATGAGAGCATAAAGGTGGCAGGGATTGAGGGACAGGTGATCTCGCTGCCAGTAGCGGAGGTACCTGTGAGCTTTCAAGGCTGGAGGGGAGTTTGACGGCTAGCGATTTCATCGACTCTGCCAGCAGCCATGCTCGTGGGAAATGACCTGGCTGAACATGTGAAACGGGTGCTAGTGATTACACGTTCACAAGCTACCACGGGGACAGTTCAGGGGGGTACTGATGAGCCCGAGACGGAAGCAGAGGGGAGTTCAGAAGCTGTGGTGGAAACTTTAACCACAGACAGCCGATTTGGCCAAGAGCAAAAGGCAGACGCCACTCTCCAAAAGTGTTTTGAACAGGTGACAGACGCCCAGCTAAAACCTGAAACCCCAGTGAGATTTCGAGAGAAAAAGGGAATTTTATATAGGGAGACCCTGAGGAATATCTCAAAAGGGGGAGATGGGATCAGAAGTCAGCTAGTGGTACCTGAAAAGTATCGCCCCATGATCTTAAAAAGGGGGCACTCTGACATGTTTGCTGTGCACTTAGGGGTGAACAAAACACAGCAGAGAATCACACAGAATTTTTTCTGGCCTGAAATAGGAAAGCAGATCAAGGAGTTCTGTAAACAATGTGATGTGTGTCAGAGGCAGGGGAATAACCGTGACAGGACCAAAGCAAAGTTGTGCCCTTTGCCTGTGATTGACACTCTGTTCAAATGTATAGGGGTGGATATTGTGGGACGTTTGCCCAAGGCCACAAAGAGGGGGAACCGGTTCATTCTCACCATTGTGGACCATGCCACGAGGTATCCTGAAGCCATTCCCTTGACCAACATTGAAACTAACACAGTGGCAGATGCCTTGGTGGGGTATATGTCCAGGATGGGATTTGCCTCAGAAATAATCACAGATTTGGGTGCATCGTTTACATCGAAGCTCATGAAACGGTTATGGCAAATCTGTGGAATTAAACATAAGGAAACCACTGCCTATCACCCTGAAAGTAATGGGTTAACGGAGAAGTTCAATGGGACTCTGATGCGCATGATTAGGGCTTACTTGGCAGAGAATCCAAACAATTGGGACCAGAAGCTGCAATCCCTTTTGTTTGCTTATCGATCAGTGCCACAAGCCAGTACCGGGTTCAGTCCTTTTGAACTTTTGTTTGGGAGAAGGGTGAAAGGGCCACTTGATTTGATCAAACAAGAGTGGGAGCAGATCACCCAGGATGACCCACAAGATGTTGTGATATATATAGACTCTTTAAGGAATGACCTAAAGAGAAACCTAGAGCCAGCAGCAGAGACCCTGCAAGCTCAAAAGGTCAGAAAGAAAGCTTGGGATGACCAGGAAGGCCGGGAGAGGCACTTTAACCCAGGGGAGGAAGTGCTTTGGCCTAGGCTCTGCAAAGAGAACAAACTGCAGCTGGGTAGCCCAGAAATAAAATACTTGGGTCACATGGTAGGCGGAGGAGTGATCAAACCCCTAGAGGCCAAAATAGAAGCCGTTCGTGATTGGCCTAGACCCAACACCAAGAAAAAAGTCAAATCATTTCTTGGGTTGGTGGGCTACTACAGAAAGTTCATCCCAAGGTTTAGCGAGATTGCGGCTCCGCTGACCGATCTGATGAGGAAGAAGACTGATGACCGCATCCCGTGGACCAGCGACTGTGAGGAGGCGTTCCAGAGGTTGAAGGAGGCCCTCATCAACTATCCAGTGCTGCGTGCTCCCGACTTCGACCGGGAGTTCATCATCTACACCGATGCGTCTAACAGCGGGGTAGGAGCAGTTCTTTGCCAGGAGGATGAAAATGGTGACCAGCATCCAGTGTCCTACCTGAGTAGGAAACTCCAGAAAGGTGAGAGACATTTGGCAACCGTGGAAAAGGAGTGACTGGCCATAGTCTACGCGATCCAGAAGGCCAAGCCTTACATCTGGGGAAGACATTTTATTCTGTGCACTGACCATTCACCACTGCAATGGTTAAAGACAATGAAAACCCACAATAGCAAACTTATGAGGTGGGCTTTAAACCTGCAAGACTATGACTTTGAAGTGAAGGTGGTCAGAGGGTCAGTGAACTGTGTTGCTGACGCCTTGTCAAGAAGACCCGAAGAATGAAGACGGCGGAAGGAACATGGACTATGTATATATTTTGGTGACCAAAAAGTTAAATGTACCTGTTGTTTATTAAACATGTTTGGTTTGTATGAATAAAGGTAACTTGATGTATTGTAAATGGTAAATGTTTAAATGCCTAATTGATATGTTTATCCTAGAGTAAGTATGGTATTGTATGTTAATGTATAACTGTTTTTGTATGTTTGGGATCCAGGTTGTTTTTTGGAGAAAAGTACTTTAGCTTTCCCCCTACAAAACAACTTATAAAGAGGGGAGGTGTTATATACAGCACTGATGTTACCTGTCTGTCATGGGTTGGAGGGAAAGTTCCATCCTATGGGGAGTGGAAGGCGGGACATCAGGAGGAGGGGCTGTACTGTATATATATGTGGAGCTTGTGTGGAGAGCTGAAGGAGAGCTGGAGGAGAGCTGAGAGAAGAAGCTGGTGTGGGAGTCTGTGTGTCAGACAGGGTACTACTGTGTGTCAGTCAGTACCTACCTGATAGGTTCAGGTGTCTGTATGGTTAGCCAGAACTGATAGGTTCAGGGTCTGTGCTTTCTTTAAAGGTGTTCTGTGTGAACCAAACTGGTGTATGTATGATTGAGACTAAGCCACGTTACTGTATCTTATTCACTTGATCATTTTATTTTCCCTGTGTGTTATTTAAATAAACCTTATTCCTTTGTTAGTTAAAAATCCATCCCTGGTCTGTGTGACTTCTTATAGGGAATGGTTGGTGGCAGCTTAGTGAAACTGTGGCATATCCCAGTAGGTCTGGGGTTGTCACAGTACAGAAGTGAGAGCTGGACCATAAAGAAAGCTGACCGCCGAAGAATTGATGCTTTTGAACTGTGGTGCTGGAGGAGACTCTTGAGAGTCCCCTGGACTGCAAAGAGAACAAACCTATCCATTCTAAAGGAAATCAACCCTGAGTACTCACTGGAAGGACAGATCCTGAAGCTGAGGCTTCAATACTTTGGCCATCTCACAAGAAGAGAAGACTCCCTGGAAAAGACCCTGATGTTGGGAAAGTATGAAGGCAAGAGAAGAAGGGGACGGCAGAGAGCGAGATGGATGGACAGTGTCATCGAAGCTACCGGCATGAATTTGACCAAACCCCGGGAGGCAGTGGAAGACAGGAGGGCCTGACGTGCTCTGGTCACAACGAGTCAGACACGGCTTAAAGACTAAACAACAACATAACAGTGTAAATGCGCTGTCCCCTCAAAATAATGCAACACACAGCCAATGTCTAAACCACTGGCCACAAAAGTGAGTACTTGTGTTGATATACTGTACATACAAATGCTTGGATAAAAATCAAATAGGACAGTTTCTACACTGACTCAAAGTGAATGAGTTGAGATTTATAAGGAAAATAATTTGGATCACATCAAAGCATATGATATTCACGCATCCTGCTTTCCCACATTGTATGTAGTTCATGAAGAAAAGGCAAATTAATGGAAATTATTATTAAATGCCCCCTCCCAATCATTGAAAAAGAAGCATTCACATTACCAAGCAAGGGCTAGACAAAGAAGAGAAAAAGGAAGTTCTAATAATTTTGTTTATTTTTGTAAACAAAAGGAACAAAACTTAACAACAAAAACATAAATAAAATACAAACATAGCTCAAAATATACAGTGTTCACCACCCTCGGGATTTTTTTTAAAAAAAGTTATTTTGCTTTGTTTTGTATCGTATTGTATTTTACATTATGTGCCTTGTCTCTTTTCAGAAATATAACAATTTTTGTTTTGGTGTAAACCCTTTTTTAAATTATTAAACAAATACATGTGTTAAGAAAGCATTCCATATTTCCATAAAACAACTTGTTTTAACAATCTTTCTGACCTTCAGTTCACAAGTTAGTTTATTATTAATAGCCATATTCCACATTTTTTGTAACAATCTTCAATATTAAACTGATTATTGTTCCAGTTCTTGCTGCTGTCAACATAATAATTATTAATTCTTTCTGTTCTAACTGAATATTTCCAATCATATTTAACAGAACTATAGTTGGACACCTTTGTATTTCAATACCCATAATTTCCTTTATCTATTTGAAAATCATTGTCCGTTCCTTCTCCCTCATTTCATGTCCACCACATATGCAAATATGTACCATTTTCTTTCTTACATTTCCAGTACAAGGACAATACTTCTCAGATCATTATTTTCAGTTTCATTCGAGTTAAAGAAACTGAATATTACTCTGTAAGAATTTTTCTTAACCCTTACAGACATATTCTTCATTATTCTTTTATTCCACATCTTCCATTCACTGCCACTAATTTCTTTATATTTCATCTCCAGACCTCTTTAAAATATGTTATTTTATATTCATCTTCTGTTAACATCTTGTAAATTACACTTATTGTTCATTTTCTGTTTTTATTACTTTAAATCTTCTTCTGTTTTTCTATTTTTTTTAATTTAGTCATCTCTCTACACTCTCATTTCTTCTTTTTCCATTCTTTAGTCCATTTTTCTAACTGCATTATTTTCAATCCTGTATCTCTCTCTTATCCTAAAAGTCCTTTTATTCACTCTTTGTTATACGTCTTCTTTATCCAGCTTTTTTTTATTTTTATAACTCTCTGTTCTATCATAATCTTACTTAACTTTCTCTTAAGGTTTTCTGGAAATTTTCTTAATTTTACCACTTAATGGAGAAATCTTCGGACTCAGTATTTTCCTATAATTCTCCCAAAATTGCAACAAATTACTTTAAAAAGGGATTATCTATTTTTTTACATATCTTAAATATTTCCCTTAAAACTATTTCCACACTTTCTTTGTACTGTACTTATAAAACTCCAAATCACTCCAAATTACCTCTTTTCTATTTGCAATAATCTCTGTAATGTGCTTCAAATGATTTGCTATATAGCATAATTTAATATTTGGTAAACGTAAACTCCTAAAAAGCAAGTTCTAAATGGGGTATTTCCAATATATTGTTCATCATTCATTCAATTAATTCTCTGTATCACTCTGTATTTGCTGTAATATCAACAAGTATGTTTCTGTAGTAGTTTTTCAACTAGCCGCACGCTCCAAACTAATTAAAACAACATTAGTACATGCCATCTGTAGATCTTGGTCACAATGTCTGTACTATCATTACATAGGATGATAAATGCTTAAAAGCAGTGAACCTTAGACTGTCCAAATGTGCTGGATTTGAGTTGGACAGCACATTAATATCGTAAAGAAGCCACAATAGTATTCTTCAATGAGTTCAAGATGTTAGACCATATGTTTACAGCCAAGGGCTGTGCTTGTTACATAGCTCAACTTTCAGCTGACAAGACTGCCATACCACAAATATAATCTGAACCAGAACTTTGGGTAGCTGACGTTATTTGAGGGTGTCAAAAGACAAAAAGTGGAAAAAATCTCCCAGAATGCTTGAAAGTTCGGAGCTATTTGAATCAGAAGCAATTTAAAACATATGCTATAAATGAAGTAGCTGACTTTGCATAGTGGTTAAGGGAACAAAGCCTGAAAGCAGACATCTGAACATTCATACCCTTGTGATTCATAAGCAACTCTCTATTGAGAACCCACACTGTATATTATGTGTCAGCTTCATTTCTGCACTTCATTAAAACAATATAACAGACAGCAGTTTTGGACCTCTTGGCATCAGTTAAGATGCTCTGAAAAGGTCACTGTCCTGTCATCTGCTCTCCTGTGTACACTTACCCACATTCTTAAGGATGTAGCCTGCTGAATTACATTGGTCTAATATATTTGTTTTGCAAATAGATCAAAACAAGGGAATTGAACCAATGTAGCATGAGTAGAGTTATTTTGTAGGACTGGATGGATCTCTCAGGTCATTGTCACTTTCACATGTATGGTTTGAATGCCCCAAACCTCACATTTAAGAATGTGGTTAAGAGTAGTTTATCCCAAAACATACTTTGCTGGATAGTTCAGTCATTTAGGTATCTGGCTGTGGAGTAAAAGTCTGAGAGTTTGATTCCCCACTGTGCCTCCTTGACAGGGGCTGGACTCAATAATCCAGAGTGGCCCTTCCAGCTTTGAAGTTCTAAGATGATGATGATGATTTCAAGGAGACGTGTTATCAAAATACAGTGGTGCCTCACTTAGCGACGTTAATCCGTTCCAGGAAAAACGTCGCTAAGTGATTTAATCGCTAAACGATTTAAAAAAGCCCATAGGAACGTATTAAAACGTGTTTAATACGTTCCTATGGGCTTAGAAAATAAACTTAAGCAAAATTCCTCCATAGCGGCGTCCATTTTGGGTGCCTCTAAAGCAAGGCAAAACAGCGGGCAGCCATTTTGGAACTGCTGATCAGCTGTGCGAAAATGGGGGCTTTGCAATGATCGCGGGGAAGCGATCATCACAACGCCCCCATTTTCGGCCAGCTGATTGGTGGGGCTTTGTGATGATTGTTTCCCCGCGATCATCGCAAAGCCCCGCCGATCAGCTGTGCTTTGTCTCTCTCTCTCTTTCCACCCCTTGTCACTCCAGCCTCGGCAGGGAGACTGACAGCCTCAGCAGGGAGACTGAGGCACCGCTGCCACCACCCTGGCCGAGAAACACCCTCTCTGTCTGCAGCAACCTTAAGCCAGGGCTTAAGGTTGCTGCAGGCACAGAGGGTCTCTCTCGGCCAGGGTGGCAGCGGCAGTGCCTCAGTCTCCCTGCCAAGGCTGGAGCTGTGAGGGGTGGAAAGAAAGAGAGAGAGACGAAGCACAGCTGATCAGTGGGGCTTTGGGATGATTGCGGGGAGGCGCTTCCCCGCGATCATCCGAAAGCCCCCACCGATCAGTTGTGTGAAAATGCCGGCTTTGGGATGATCATGGGGAAGCGCTTCCCCGCGATCATCCCAAAAATGGGTGCTTTGCAATGATTGCTTCCCCGCGATCATCGTGAAGCAAATTTTCCCCATAGGGGCCATCACAAAGCGATCACTCTTGCGATGGCAAAAAGTCCATCGCAAAGCGATTTCGTCGTAAAACGGAGTGATTGCTATGCGAGGCACCACTGTACACACTTTAAAATATTTTGAGACTTCTTTTGAATTGAGAAGTGTGAAAACTAAAAGATATTTTTGTTCTGATAGACATGATGTGCATTTATGCTTGGATACCATGGATATTTGCATGATTCAGGGATACAGGTGGGCAAATGAACCACTTTTCACCTCTGGGATTGAGCAACACCACATTGAATAATCAGTATCACATTAGACCATCCTGAGGTTAAAAAGAGGGATAGTGGTTTGCATGAGGAAAGGCAGAATTGAAAGCAATACAATATACTGAACTGCTACTAATAAAGAAGGCATGTGGTAGCTGAGTCTTCCCCACATCCAGATGTTCCAGCCACTGAGGCACCTGGGAATCCTCAGACGGAATGTTACCTTCCCTCTTTCTCTGCTGCTGCCTCCCAGCCATTTCATGGTGTTTCAGGTTGAAAAGAAAGACTGTTTAGGGAACCATTTTGCATTCTGGAATATTTTTCATTTTCTTTGAAAAATATTCAAAGAAATATTTCAATGTTTCATTGAAACATTGCTACATTAGTAGGATTGGTGTATGTATGTATGTAATGGAGGAGGAGTGGACATTGGTGGAAGAAACATCAATAATCTAGAATATGCAGATGACATTACTGTATCTGACTAACAGAAATCAGCAATGACTTGAAATGACTTTTAAGGAACGTGCCAAAGCAGGACTGCAGTTGAACATTAAGAAGATTAAAATCATGACTACAGAAGAATTACGCAACTTTAATACTGGCAATTAAGAAATTGAAATTGCTAAAGATTTTATATACCTTGGTTCAATCATGAATCCAAATGGAGACTGCAGCCAATAAATCAGAAAATGACTGAGTCTCAGAAGGACAGCAATGAAAGAACTAGAAAAGACAATAAAGTGTAATGATGTGTCACTGGAGACGAAGACCAAGATAATTCACACTTCTGTATTTCTGATCACCATGTATGACTGTAAAAGATGACAAGGGAAGATTTATTTGAAATATGGTGCTGGAGGAGAGCTTTACGGATACGCTAGGTAGCCAGCCAAATGAATAAGTGGGTCTTAGATCAAATCAAGACTGAACTATCCCTGGAGGGGAAAACGATGAAACGGGCTGTCCTGAGGACCTTTAGTTCTATTGGGCTCATTGGCTCTTTAAACTGAGGTGGGTTTCGTATAAAGCATTTTGTTTCTGTGGTAACGTACTATGTCATCATGGAGGGGGGCTAGGGGAGAGCTCACAAAAGTATATAAGGTAATCCCTATGCCCTTTATTCACATACAGAATAAAGCTGGAGGGGGGTGTACCCCGAATGGGCATTTTAGCCTAGTATTTTAGGACTAGGTCTCTTCACACAAGAATTCATACAGGAAGATTGAAGCCTTATCCAGGTGCTGACCTGAGCCCGTGAAGAGGGCTTTATTTGTAGCAGACGTGTGGATGTGCAGGAATCCCCATTATCCAATATTCACACCAGTAGTCAGTTAGACATTGGTGCCTGTATACTGTAAGCCTCTTTAGCTGAATGCAGTTCAGAACCGTCTTAATCAGGAAACCTGAGAAGTCATTCACAAGAGCTCTGTAAGTGTAAGTCCTCTTTTTAGATCGCAAAACTCAGTGTATCTGGGACTTTCCTGAGTGGTGGACTTTGGAATGGTGCTTATCTTCACTGAATATAGCCCTATTCATGCATTCAGACAATTCGAATCTAATCCAAGTGTCCAAGTGTCCACAGCATTTACTCACTGCATAAACAGTGGCATAATCTGTCTTGTATTTAGTAGTAGAAGGTTTTATACATCTCTCAATTGCAAAGAGAGCTCACCTGGATGACCTAGAATAGAGTCCTCAGTTTCAGAGTCACCTCTTATCACATTAAGGGGTCAGAGAGTACTGTGACTTGGGAGGCATGGCCCTATAGTCCTGCTCTATCTAAATAATGCCTGGAACAGCTGACTAAAAAGGAGAAGGAAGCACTTGAATAAGTAACAAATCTATTGATAGTAAACACACTCTAACACAGATAGAAAACATTTGCTGCAATCTAGCACTATTGATTGCAGCTCTTTAAAATGATAATCCAAAAAAGGCCCTTTGGGAATTTTCACTCCAGGAAAAATTAATCAACAGCCTAGCTCTGTCATCTTATCAATGTTATTAATTACATGACTGGAAGTATGTTGTCCTAGAATCTGCCTTAAAAATAACAGTTGTACTAAAATCTTCACTCTCAGAAGCAGTTTGTCATAATCATAATAGAATATGTTCAGCTCTGATGATAGACAAAAATGAGATTAAGGTCAAAAATTAGAAGAACAGTGATTTAATCCCTTTTGTGAGCCTTTCTAATAGTATTTTGACTAGTAATTTCCATTCTTGTCTGCTGAAGGATCTTCCTACCAGTGCCACTAATTTGCATATAGATTCTGGCACTTTTCAATAAAAATGATAATTTCTATATGGCTTTCTCCTCTGAGCAGCAGAGTTTTGAAAATGCTTGTTGACATATTTCATTTTATGAAGAATTCGAGGCTGAGAAATCCTTATCACTGACCCCTTTATGATACACAGACACCCTTTCATTACTACTCCACAATTTATTGCTTATAACTAAATGGGGGGCATAGCTGGCAATAGAGAGAATTTTGATGGATTTGATCCTATTCTTCAATAGAAGATCAGAGATTGCTTTACGGGGATTTTTATTTATAAAAATTGTTTAAAAGAGTTTCCAGAAGCAACAATGCTTCTTTCTCTGTTGAGGCTATTTTTGGACCCTAGGCACACAGATCACTTGGAGAACATGATATTTGGGAACCTAATATTGTAATATGAGATGGCCACAGCATTGTGTTTACAAGAGCTTGGCATGGCTGTTGAGGACAGAGCTCTTTGGAGATTGCTCATTCAACAGGTCACCATAAATCAGAGGCAAACTTCATGACACGTAACAACAACATTGTAAACCCACTTCATCAGAGGGTTGCATGTAAGTATCTCCATCATTCACTGCTTCAAATCATTACAACATTAAATATTTTAGAAAATCACAATGGAATGAGTGCTTATTACCATGAGGAGTGAAGAGGTTCATGCATTATTATTTTTAAAAAGCAACCCAGCTCATTTCAGCTTAATATGGTTAGTTGCTAATAAAAATTGTGGAATACTACCGTATTTTATTACTTTAGAGCAGAACAACTACATTAACATCATCCTAAACAGACTGCTTGATAAACAACTATCAATAAAAGCAAAAGGCTTATTTGATGCTAGAACAACAATTAATGACTTGAAAATATCAAAGCAATACTGGGAGCAATGACTTGATGTCATGTTTATGAAGTAGGCATAAGTGTGTGCAAATACCTAGGCTCTTTTCTCTGTTACTTCCACCCCATCCCTACTAGCCTTTAGATATGGATTAATGTCATGATAAAGAATGGTTTCACCTATATAACCTTCCCTCCTTCCCTCTTCTGTAAGGCACACTCAAGCACGTTTTGTTAATGACTTCCTGTCACATAACTTCACACAGGTAAGATAGTACTTATATATGGAAAAATAAAAGATTCAGTATGTTCTTTCTTCAAATCAATGAATACTCAAAGTGCTGAAGAAACAATCAGTTGCTTAGACAAATAAGCAATGCCACTGACGTAGAGGTTAGTGGCACAAATCAATACATGGAAATGCACATTTGGTGTGCTTGAAGTTCATATATCAAGGTCTGCCCCCCACCAGGAGTATTGTTTATGTTTGCCTACATGTGCAGCAGCTTTTTGCCTCATCACAGAAGATATAGCAATGCAGTCAGTCTCATATCTGACTACTTTTGATCTTCCTTGATCAGATGTTTTAGGCTCAAATGGCACATGATACCTGCTAGGAGGAGATACATGAATAATCTGACAGTAGTCTTATGTTTCAGATATCCAGGCTCAGATGCATTGTGAATTTGATTACAGCAGTGGTACAGAAGGAGGAAGAGATTAACCCTTTTCCTTGTGGGTCATTTTGCAATCAAAATTGCAATCAGTTCCTGCAGTGTTCTGTATTTTCCATGATAGGAAGGGAAGCAGCTAAGGATGGGGGATTTTGATGTTTAAAATAGCTTCTAGGCAAAGGGTTAATCACACCCCCACCAACGTTGCCTCTGTGATTAAATTTGCAACTCTGTAAGTCTGCATTTTATATACACAAATATATATCTACACACAGAGAGCAATGAGAGATTGATCACAATTTTCTTGGTGGCACCATGTGTATTTCGAGGCTGCCACCTGTTTGCATTTGAGAGAACAAGATGTAACTCTTCCTTCTGGAGAAAGAAAAAATGAAATTCATGATCCTTAGGAATCTGTGAACCATTTCAACCACTCAGCAACTGTGATTGTAAAAGCATACATCACATATTGGTGTTATTGATTCAGTCTTGTAATGTCAAACATATATAATTCAAAAGACGTTGTATATGACAAAAGCCAGAGAAATGTGGAAATCTACCATTACTGTATAACATGTCTGGCACTTGGAGACCTGTTTTTGCAAGCTGCCTTTAACATCCTTAAAATAAAAATCATAACACAAAGTGCAGAACACAGCTTAGTAAGTGTGGATGGCCATGTTCACCAGGTTCTCTTGGGGAAGAGAGGTCAAAAGGGTAAGATGACACATCAGTATTCAGATCACGTGATTGAGTCTTGGGCTCTTTTTAAGAAAGATGAAGGCAGGGGGATGGGGATGGCACCATATGGTATAATTAGGGTTGCTACATTCCACTTCTCCAAATCCATATTGTGGAGAGCAGACTTCCATATTATGCAAATCAATGTTTGTTTGTTTTTTAAATTCATGCAAATTAACCATACCTATTGTTACACAGTTTTTCTACCAATATGTTTTAGCTTTGGCATCATTATATAGCAGCCCTGGATCCAACAGCCCTAACGCAGAGTTAAGAATAAAGTTGCTGGATTTGAAAGAGAGAGAGAGACAGACAGAGAGAGAGAGAGAGAGAGAAACCAGTGTCCCTGATTCAAATACCTACTTTGTCATAAAAAGGTTACATGGTATCTTCTTCCTAGACAAAATGAAGTCAACTAGACACAAGGTGCTAATGAAAGCTTCAACATGGCAACTTGGTACAGTATGCCCATGAACAATCCTAAATGGGTATGAGAAGGAATTCCAGGAATCAAAAGATCCATAATCTAAAGGCATCATGCATCTAGAGATGAAGGCTGGAAACAGCCAAAATGTATGCCAGAAGAACTTATTCATATTTAAGGTGGCACAAGATGTTGCTGAGTGTGTTGCTGCAGCAGGCTAACAAGGCTAGTCCCCCGCAAAGGACCAATGAAAATAGAATTTCCTTGATGCAACAGAGAAAGGAACACATTTTTGCTAGAGATAGCACGTACAGCTTGAAAGTGATTAGTTACACATGTTGCATGTTATTAAGATATTTTAACCAGAAATGAATGAAGCTTACCTAAATTACATGACTCTGACATTACAAGGGGAAATGTAACTATTTTATAATGTAGTTACTAGGGTAGTGTAACTTCACTGCCTACAAGTTTTTTCAGCCATATGTGTTTACCATTCTGATGTTGTTTTAAAGTAATTAAAAGTAACTATTTTATTTTTGAATAACAAGAAAGTAATTTTTGCACAAAGTCGAGAAACGAGGGTGGGTGATACTTTTATTTATTTTATTTTTGTTTTTCATATTTAATTTTTAATGTAACAAATATAAAAACAAAAACATACATACCTAATAATGCAAAACAACATAAAACAATTATGCAAAACATACTCTCACCAGCACCATTTGGAGCCATTTGGAGATATAACCATTTCCCCCTCCATTTATGGAGTCCCCTTCCCCTTCCAAAATCGCATTGATTCTTGTGAAGGTTCACCACCCTTTCCCTTTATTAATACAAAATCAATATATTCTCCCCAAATGTCTATAAAATATTCTTATTCATCAAAGTCTTTACTTTAATATTACTTGTTAACTTACCACAAAGCTATATTCCACACCTGTTTATATCATTCATTTAATTGAGAATTGTACTTTGTTTTCCATTTCCTTCCTACCATTAACCTTGCTGCTGTTAATAAATTTAAACTTAATTATTTCATTGTCCATTTCCAGTGCTTCTTATCAAATATTGCTAAAAGCACTATTTTAGGACATATCTCTACATTTAACTTATTCCATTTATTTCCTTGAAAACCAACTGCCCAAAATTCAACATATTCTCACATTCCTACTACATATTAAAATATATGAAGATGTTTTCTGACATCTTCTTCAACACAATTTAGAATAATTTATATCTATTTTATTTAATTTCATTTGAGTGAAATACCATCTCCAAACTAATTTATATTTTTCCCCTTTATCCTTACTGGCATGAATTTCAATATATATATATACCCCCTATATTATTCTAAACCTTGGTATTTATCTTTTCTTCCAAATCATATCTGTATTTTCCTTTTGTAATGCAATTTCTTCAAATTTTGTGAGTTCCCTACATTTACCATTTATTTTTACCTCATCTTTTCTTCATTGTTCCAGTAGAATAAGATTGAACCAATATCAGCAGCAGCAGCATCTTAAAACTGTAGTGCTTGATGGGACCATCAAGTCCAGCCCCTGTCAAGGAGGCCCAGTGGTGGGGGGGAAGAAAGAAAGAAATGGAGCACCCTCTGCCACCTTGACATGCCATGGTAATCTCAGAAGTATAACCCAAGTGAATTCTAAATTCAGCTCTGCAAATGAAGCTGAAAAACGGAAGCCTCTTTTATGGAGAAATATATTTATTTTTTAATTAAATGTATACCCCGCCCATCTAGACCGAAGTCTACTCTGGGCGGCTAACAATAATAGATATAATAAATACAAATAATTAAAAAAAACAGTAGTAATATGGTTCAAGATAGGAAACAAATATTCAAGTGATCATGGGAGGGAAAGCCTGCCTAAAGAGCCAGGTCTTGCTTGCTCTTAAAAACACCCAGTGAGGGAGCCAGACAGATCTCTGGGGGCAGACTGTTCCAAAGGCGAGGGTCCACTGCCAAGAAGGCCTGGTTTCTTGTTCTTTCTCTCTGGGCCTCCCTCAGCTTTAGGCCCCTCAGCTGCCCTTCCTGGTGAGAACGAGTGATTCAGGTAGATCTAGGTGGCATTCCACTAGATATCAAGGCCCTAAACAGTTTAGGGCTTTATATGTCATCATTAACATTTTGAAATCAATGCGGAAACAAATGGGCAGCCACGTGTGTCTTGTGCACCACTGTATCCAGGAGGGGTCACCACCTGGTGTGGTGTAGTAGGTAGAGTGGTGGATTAGGACCCTGGAGACCAAGGATGAAAGGCCATTTGGCCATAGAATTTCATTGGGGGAGGGGTGAAACTGGTAAAACCACTTCTTAAATGTCTAATTTACCTTGAAAGTTCAATTAGGGTCATTATATGTCGGTTCCGACCTGACAGCACATAACTAATACCCAGGAGGACTTACTTTAGTTTAGCAGGAAGAGGTGATATAAGTTGCTGTTGCAATCCTAAAGTCTTTAAGTAAGAACAGAAATGGATCAGAGTCTGAAACTGTTCTGTCTTAATCAAAGATGATTTAAAATATGTTGGTGATAAGTGCGAGGCCTGATAATGTAAAGAAAAGCATGCTCATTATACTGCTACAGCAAGAAGTTCCTTAAACTTGTGTTGCACAGCTTGACACTTCAGCCCGTAGAAGTGCTATATTGATTTTGAAATGAATAGAGTAATATGAAGATTTGCTGAAGGGCATTTTTTAAACAACTTTGCAGCTGTCTCTAAGGATCCTTCTTTTTATGAAATTAAAATGAAACCTCGCAGTAAAACCCTATGGCTCTGCCTAGAGGTAAAAACATTAAATATGTTTACAGTTTTGCAGAACTAGGTGTCACATACAGAACTGCTGCTTTTTGTTCTAATGAATAACAAAGCTGCTTTAATACTAGGTGAGAAGCTGCCTTCAAATACATTTCAAAAGATCAATCCATTGTATTTCTTTTGGTAGTGCCATAAAAAGTAAAAAAAGCGCCAAAGATTGCACATAGCGTGTTATGTTTTGATTGTCTAGTAGTTCTGCACATGCCTACTTAGAAATAAATCCTGTTGAGTTCAATGAGACTTATTCATAGCTATTTGAGCACAGGCTTGCAGCCTTTATTGCGGGGAGTCAGGCTAATTTATTAGCTTCATAACTAAGTTTTACCGAAATATAGAAAAGGTATTTGGGCAGTACAAACCACTGATGTTCACTGGCACAATACAAAGACAACATGGATTCCTATTTTCCTAACCACTTGCCTTTTTCTCCTAATAATACCTGTTCTGAGTACTTATTGCATAGATGAAAGCCCCTGTAGTGACTGTGATATTCTTTGAGCAGTAGTTGCTATTAACCTTTTGACTAATTGATTCCAAAGGAAAGTTCCACACACTGCTAGAAAGAAGACTTGTTAAATTCCTTGTTCTCATTGGTTTTGGCCATCTAGATGTAATGAAATTCATTGGTGAGAAACCGTAAAGTCCTGCAGGATTCCTCACCTCTAGTTGAGAACAAGAAAAAAAAAGAGTTATTTTCACTTCAAGTAATTTGTTTAAAACATCTCTATTCTTTCCCCTCAAGAAAGAAACCACACTCACAGATATCAAGTACGGCAATGCTGGATGATTGTAAGAAAGTTACCAACAATCCTTTCAATGCTTCAATATATATTTTAAAATAAAACATCCATCATCCAAAGTTATACAATTTGCCTAATATTCTCAAATTGTGCAGTCTTCCAAAAAATCAGGAATTCTGTGATAAACAGGCAGTTTTGCAGAAAGATGGGCATGTTTTGTGTGCTAAACACCATTCGCAACATTGCAAGAATACTCATTTATTTACATGATTTGTTTGAAACATTTTTACCCCACCTTTCTCCTCAAAAGGACCCAAGGTGGTTAATGAAAGCCCCAGAGAATTCCTTGTCATTCTACATGGAAAGGAGAAGAATGTTCCAATACTTTTTCCATGCCTGTGAGGACAAGTGATACTCTACATTCCATGTCTCAAATAATTCTATGAGAACCATTTTGCAGAAGGTTGCCTGATATTTTTGTACATTACTGATGATATAGGAAGATATGGCAGTTCCTTTGAAGCCACACTGATAAATGGCTTACCACACAGAGGCAGGGTGGTCAACAGCTGACACATGGGTCACATACAGTTTCACATCCTTTCCTGTGGCCCATGTCATCCTCTCACCACAACTGTATTACGGAAATTATGTGTGACAGCAGCAAAACAAAGCTTAATTTCCTTTGAAAACAAGATTCACAGAGAGGGTGTATCTTGTTTTAAAGAATTTTGCCCTCAGAAGTTTAATTTTGCTTTAAAACCTAGTTTTCTATGAAGGCTGTTTTCAAGGGAAATGGTGATAGGAGAAGGCAGTGCCCCTCTGTGTGTTTTGAGTGAGGAAATTTGTTCCTTAGACTCACAAAGAGTCAACCAATATTGAGAACAGTGTAACATATGTTCCACATGGTACTTCTTCATCTTAAATAATTCTCATATTGCTCAGAAGGAGATAAAGCAGAAGCATCAGCAAATATATTTGGTTCTATCATATTTGGTTCTATCTGATGGATATTTCTGTGGTGGTGTTACTAAACAAAGTGAACCTAACAGGAAAAGAAAAGAAAGATAAAACAAAATTTGTCATATTTAAATATATGAGAAGAAGATACGGATCTGCAAATTCAGCTTCCCAGCTTACCACTGACTTTCACTGGAAAAACAAAATCTCTCTCTCTCTCTCTCTCTCTCTCTCTCTCTCTCTCTCTCTCTCTCTCTCGCATTGATATATGTGAATCCAGAAACAAGATAAGACTCTGAAGAAAAGGATTACAGTAGTGCCTTGACTTACAAACATCCCTACTTATGACCATTTCGAGTTAATACCAGCTCTGGATGCAAAATTTTGCTTCTACTTGCGACCGGAGCTTCCACTTACGAACAGAAAAAGGCAGAGAAAAAAGGTGGGAAATTCAAATTTCTAACTGTAGGTGGTGACAAGGCTGCTCCTTTGTAGCTCTTTTGCCCCAGCAGTTAGAGAGTGTGCATCAGAGGAGGCTTAAGACTTCCTCCTTCTGCTTCTGAGTGAGTATGTGTGTGTGTTTGCAGGTAGGTTTCGGGCTGCCTGGTAAGGTAAGGTGCTGTTTCCTGCTTTTGAAAAACTGTTCTGGGTGTTTTTGCAGCGTGGTTTTCAGCTGGGGGGGGTTATGGTTCTGTGCTGTGAGGGTCTTGGGGGGTTTGTTTGTTGGTTTTCCTTCCCCATTTCTGATGGGTCTTGGGGGTTTTTGTTGCTTTTTGGAGTGTTTTTCCCCCATTTCCGATGGGTCATGGGGGTTTGTTTGTTTGTTTGGTGTCCCCCCCCATTTCCAATGGGCATTGGGGGGTTGGTAGTTTTTTTGCCTTCCCCCCCCCCATTTAAGGGGATGTGGTGGCGCTGCGGGTTAAACCACAGAAGCCTCTGTGCTGCAAGGTCAGAAGACCAGCAACCATAAGATCGAATCTACGTGACAGAGTGAGCTCCTGTCGTTTGTCCCAGCTCATGCCAACCTAGCAGTTCAAAAGCATGTAAAAATGCAAGTAGACAAATAGGTACCACCTCAGTTGGAAAGTAATGGCATTCCGTGTCTAGTTGTGCTGGCCACGTGACCATGGAAACTGTCTTCGGACAAACACTGGCTCTTTAGCCTGGAAATGGAGATGAGCAACATGCCCTAGAGCACTGGTTCTTAACCTTGGGTTACTCAGGAGTTTTGG
Organism: Pogona vitticeps; assembly: GCF_051106095.1. NCBI lineage: Eukaryota > Metazoa > Chordata > Lepidosauria > Squamata > Agamidae > Pogona > Pogona vitticeps. Next base: position 227,109,003 of record NC_135784.1, on the reverse strand, counting down.
ACTGCAACTCCCAGAAGCCTTCACCACCAACTGTGATGACTGGGGTATCTGGGAGTTGCAGTTCAAAAGCATCTGAGTAACAAAGGTTAAGAACCACTGCTCTAGAGCAGTGGTGTCCAACCTTGGCCCCCCAGATGTTCTTGGACTTCAACTCCCAGAAATCCTGGCCAGCAGAGGTGGTGGTGAAGGCTTCTGGGAGCTGTAGTCTAAGAACATCTGGAGGGCCAAGGTTGGACACCACTGCCCTAGAGTCAGACACGATTGGAATAAATGTCAATGGGAACCTTTACCTTTACCCCCCCATTTCCAAAGGGTCTTGGGGGGTTGTTTGCTTTTTTTGGGTTTCCCCCATTTCTGATGGGTCCTGCATGCTTCCCTTGCTTTTTCTTTTGTTTTCTTTGCATTTCCAATCTGCCCCCTTTGTTCTCTGTGCATTTCCGATCTGCTCTACTTGTTTTCTGTGCATTTCCAATGGGTCTTGCATGCTTGATTGTTTTTCTTCCCCACCCCTTCGGCCGGAAGGGAAGAATTGTGTTTCCAATGAGTCTCATAGTGATTTTTCTGTTGACTTTTTTCTTCAGCTGGAACGGATTAGTTGCATTTCAATGCATTCCTCTGGGAAATGGTGCTTCGCCTTATGACCATTTTGAGTTATGTCCATCTTCTGGAACAGGTTATGGTCATAAATCGAGGCACCATTGTAATCTGCCAAATTTCAGTTGGTTTTCAAGGGTTGATATACTTTTAAGAATAATGTTTAAAATTGACCTTTACAGTACGGGCTTTTATTTTTAACTTAAAACCAAACAAAACCAAAACAGTTTTTAACACCCAGATGAAGAGACTTGTGGGTTCATGTTTTTTTTTTTTTGCCCTCTCTATCTAATATTGGCAGCAACTTCCTAGAACTCATAGATAACCCCCCCCCCAATTACAGTTAAAAAACTGCACCAAACAAAAGGCAGTTTAAAAAAAGTAAGCAAGCAAACAAAAATAGTGCAGTGGGCACTGAACAAGCAGAGAGGCAGGCAGCAGCGCTTGGCAGAAACTGTCAGACGAAGACAGGCAGATAAATCAAAGATAACATTTCCAGACAGAGTTCCCTTGCTCAGGGACACAACGCTACATTTGTAAAGAAAAACTACAATTTATACTTCAGAGTTAACATATTATTGACCTGCCTATTGCAAAAATGTGTATTTAAGTGAAAGACAGAGACAGAATTTATTTCTAAAATAAAGCATATCAAGAAATTTAATCTTTTGACTAGGGCCAATATGGTGTGAGGACAAAATAAGATTTACTATCTAAACTGCACACAGATTCACACAAAACAAACAAGATTATGCTACTCAAATAAATAGATTAGAAATCCAAAGGGAGTATTAGACAAAAGGCTACTGATGTCACATTAGCAACAGATAGGAATTCAACTACAGTAGTTCCCCCATACCCACAGAGTTAGTATCCACGGTTTCAGTTATTGCAGTCACCCCTGCTGCAACCCAGCCTACAATGCACAAGCACATTTACCTCTGCTTCTCACCTTTCCCCCTCCTCTTGCTTTAATGACTTCCCTCGTATCCACAGTTCTATATATCCACAGTTGATCCTGGAACAGATCAACACAGATACAGGGGGACTACTGTACTCAGTGCATCCCTAATGCTGAGAGCTGGAAACAGGAAATAAGCCAAATGAAATATGAAAGTTGGTCAACACTGAGCTTGAGTTTGAGTTACACATTTATCTAGCTTTGGGCAGCTCTCTTGTATAGCTGCAGCTACTCAACCAACCTCTCAACCAATACAGTGTAAGCTATACACTTACTTTAATGACATCAGAATACTAGACATTGTCCAAGGCATTTTAATTTTCTAATACAACAATAAAGCCATTGGTGCTGCAGCTTTAGTCATTATGCTTTTAATGTTCCTAGCCAGATCTTCAGTAATTTTCTCATTATTTTACTGAAAACTGAAAAAGATGGAAGTTTAAAAGATGAAATGAAAGAGTCATGCTTCCAAAGAAAAATGCCACAGAGTGAGTACGGAGTGGTGGCACAACTCTACATTTGAACTGTTTGCGCTTTTCTCCTGCAGTCAAATCCTGATTTTCATATGTGCCACACATTTCTGGTGTGTAATGGCAATGTAAATTACCCACCTAAGCAACCTGTATATAATGGAAAAGCCACACATTCATTTCCCCAAGCTCTCAAAGCCATCTCCAATATTAGAATCCTAAATTTCAGCATTTTTCCAGCGTCATATGAGTCAGCTGTTAGATGCAGCGGCTATAACTGCCCTGCTGTATGCTTTATCTGTTTGTATACAGCTGACAAGAAACAGATGCACAAAACAGAAAATGCAAAATACAAGCATAAATTTTAATTGCATCACTGGAAGCACATGCATATGTGAAGTGTAAAATTTAATGAGTGTGCTAAATATGTAAGTGTTAGCAGAACACTCCACCACCTGCCTCCTGACAAATATTAAAGGCCTGCCCTGTGAACTGTTTCCTAAAGGTGCTGCACCAAACAAATAGTCATTTTCAAACAAGATACATTCTCTCTCTCACACACACACACTGTTTAGATAACAAAGTCCAGGTTTAAAAATCATGTTTATTGTGTATTTGTAACTGTAAACTAAGCAAAGTTCAGTTTTAAGTTAGGAACTTAATGCAAACCAAAGGGTATATTTTAATTCCAGAAGTAAACAACAACAACAACAACAACAACAACAACAACAACAACAACAACAACAACAACAACAACAACAACAACAACAGTATTTGCTCACACAACTGCATATTTAGAAAAGAAATATAATTTACTGAGCAAAATCCTTTTGAGTAGCTTTGTACTGGAATAACCCAGATTGGGTCCCAGAAGCAAATAGCTTAAATTGATTGAAAACTTCACATCCCTCTCCTTTTAGATTCCAAGGCTCCCTGGGAGCGATTTTTTTTATTTTTTACTAGTAAAAGCTCCCCCTTCCATGTCCCAAGGCTCCCAAAGGCTTCCCCAGGGCAAAAGGGAGCCCCAGGGAGCTTTGGAACCTAAAAGGAGGGGGATAGGAAACATTTAATTACTTCAAAATGTAAAGCTTCTTGGGCCCAATATAAGTTATGCTGCACAAAATTACACCAATTGGATTTTGCTCATTATCACAGAACTGAAAAGCACAAAGGAATGGCTGCTTTCTGATACGAAAGACTGGACATTCTCACCATGAGTCAGACTCAGCCAAACTAGAAATATTACATATACCTTTTCCATTCAGATGCAGGGCCGTTAAATACTGCAGTGCTTTAAAGACTAACACATTTATTTCAATGTGAGCTTTTGTGGGGCGTAAGTGCAATGCCTCAGTGTGTCTGAGGAAGCAGACTTTGATTTTATGAAAGCTCATAGTAAAATAAAATTGTTAGTCTTTAAAGTGCTACATTTCTCCCACTTTCCTTCTTTTCTTCTGCCATCATGCTGAGACAGACTAACAAAGCTACCTTCTTTTAAAAAATGGAAGTATATAGTGTCTGAATTGGACTTCTGTAGCTTCAAGGAACCATCTTATCCATTTACTCTCTCACATGCACATATCTAGAGGAAGCAAACAGCTGGGGCTGTTCCTTAGCACTATACACCTTCAAGCACAGTGCTGCTGCAGTATTGACGGAGAGACAAGCCTTCGGGATGCCTTTTCTGCAGTGTTGTACAACAGAAATTCCATGTATGCAATTTGTATACTTGTGTGTGAGAGAGATTCAATGAGAAAGAAAGAAAGAAAGAAAGAAAGAAAGAAAGAAAGAAAGAAAGAAAGAAAGAAAGAAAGAAAGAAAGAAAGAAAGAAAGAAAGAAAGAAAGAAAGAAAGAAAGAAAGAAAGAAAGAAAGAAAGAAAGAAAAAGAAAGTGTGAGTGTATTATCCTGGATATCTGAACAGCTTGCAGAGAGGTTGTTGTCGGTTTTTCGGGCTCTTTGGCCGTGTTCTGAAGGTTGTTCTTCCTAATGCTTCACCAGTCTCTGTGGCCAGCATCTTTAGAGGACAGCAGAGCACAGAGTGCTGTCCTCTGAAGATGCCGACCACAGCGACTGGTGAAACATTAGGAAGAACAACCTTCAGAACAGGGCCAAAGAGCATGAAAAACCCACAACAACCATTAGATCCCGGCCATGAAAGTCTTCATGAATAACTTGCAGAGTCTTTGCAGGTGAATTCACCTGCTCTCCTTGCATTGAACAGTAATTCACCTGTTTCTTTTGCATTGAGTAATTCCACTCATTGTAGTGAGGGTGGAAGGACTCACAATACCTACAAAGTGCAGGGTATAAATCAAATCAATCAATCAATCAATCAATCAATCAATCAATCAATGTGCAAATGCCATCTATTTATATTATTTGTTTAAAATATTTACCTTTAAAATTATTTTTCTCGAAAATAGCAACTTGATTCTACTTGATTTGTACCTTGCCCATTTCTGTTCCTACTTGAAAATTTCAGCCTATTGCTATGTATCTATGTTTTCAGAATAGTTTAAAAATATGAAAATTGGGAAAATAAAGAGTTTTGACTGGGGAGGGGGAGTAAAATTCAGTGTCGTCAACTACTGCTCAACATCCAGTGTGCAGGTAAATCTCCCACCAGTTTCCTCTCCTCCTCTCTCTCCACCTCTACAGGAGCCATGCAATTTACTGTTTGCCTAGATCTGTCCCTTCTGTGCATCCATCCTGCATTACCTGTGCACTACTGCACATCTGTCAGGCACCTCTGAATCCTTTGAAATGAGTGCTGAAGTCTTAGATTATTAACCTCCAATTCAATCTAATCACGGCTTCAGCCTGCTTTCCCTCACTTTGGATTTGTCTGGAGGCAAATAAATATCCCTGCTTCCCTACATTTTTCAAATAAGTTCCAAATCGAAAACAAATCTCTAATTCTCACCTCCCATTTTGTTCATATAAGGTTGTGAGACTTTGGTTTCCAAAATCCCACATGTAAAGGCCATGCACATTATTATGCAAACATATTTGTTTGATTAAATCACGCGTGTGTGTGTTTTTCCCCCCATCTATATTAATTTTAGCAATTCCATCTTCTAAAATACATGGATTTGTGTGCATTATATTTATCCCAGTGCAATATAACCTTTGTAGATGTGTGATATTTTGAGGCAAGAGCTCTGTTTCATTATTACCTATGTGGAACCCACACACAAGAGGAGTATGCTGCTCTCCAAGACACAAAAGGAGCAGCCTGAAGAGCAGGAGACATTTTGTAACAAGTGAAGTAATATCTCCTTTTAAAGTGGGGAGGGCTTCATAAGATAATTACATTAAGAGTCCATTATTGCCTAACAATACCATTGGAGGCAACAGGTTCCAGTAAGGTTCTAGACTTCGCACAGTAACCCAGCCACCATGCCCTATCTAGGGAGGCAGTGTAACTTGACTGAGCCCTGCTTAAACTGTAGCCTTAATTTATAAGCAAAGCAGTTTATAGGTTTAAGGAACAGGACTTTCTCTGACACACTATTTACTCACAGTATCTAGCTTAATACACTGCATTCAGAGGAGTGAAACAGGCCCTGCTTACCAAGCAGAAGCGCTGTGATAGCGACAATGCAAGCAATGTCATTTTCTTTTATGTTTAGCATTCTGTTGTGCTGCTAGTGTCTTCTAATTTGATTATAGCCACACTTCCTGACTGGCTCAGCTCATTACAGAGACAAATATCAGTTAGTGACAGGTAACTTTTCATTCTAATGTGCCTCTGCTACTGATGTCTGTGCTTCTGAGATATTCCATTTTGCACCAGAAATTAGTTTCTGTGTTACAGCTCCAGACGTGTGATAAAAAAAGATACTGTAATTTAGATAAACTCCACTAAATGGCTTGACTGAAATAGAGCTAAAATGGAGGTATAAATGGCTGAAGTGATTAAGACTGTCAAGTCCTCTTGGGTACTGTAAGAGAATGAAATAGCTGATGGATTATTATTTATCCCTGAATGTGAGTTTTTGGGATTTAATTAAAGATGTTCTATTATATTTCTGAAGCCTATTTGAGACTGTAAATCAAAAACCCACACAGAGTGTGCAGCAACTAATAGGAAAAATGAAATACAAAGCACTCTGGAAATGTCTGTACACACACACACACACACACACACACACACACGCACGCACACACACACTTTTTTAATTTTGCAAGCTGGATTTTCTTCTAGCCAAAAAAATCAAGAATCAACTCATTTCTGAATGTTACTTTTTGTTAGACAATTCCCCACTGGTTATTGTACAATATAAAATGCCTAAATGAGAGAGAAAGGTAACAAAAGAATTTAAAGCTCTGTACTCATTGCATGGCAATAATTAAGACTGAGCAAAGGAAGATGCAGTTTGCCAAGAAACATGTCTTTCTTTATCTTCTTCTGTCCATTTTCAACTTTTCTAAAGATACTGGTGATCCGGAAAGAATTCCTTAGGATCCTTATGTACTTAGGTATCACCAGCCTTCACCGAGGTTAATTACATTTAAAATACCTTTCCTTTAAAAGGCTTGCCTTCAGTCACAAACATATGAGCCCAAGTGGTTTTAGAATGAAACATATGAGAGTTCATTATTATAACCTAACATCTGGTAAAATAAAGAGTTCAACTTAAGCTTATAGTGATATACTAGTACAATTACACACCAATATTTTCAAAATACTTGGATCTACATACAGAGGCTCTAACTGCAAATATTGCAATTCTATTATGTGTAAATTGGGTCATAGTAATAAAAAGCTCAGTTTCTCTGAGACACTCCTACTTTTCACTATAAAAAGCTGTAGATATTTTTTCACTTATTTCACTATAAAAAGGAAATCAAGCATATAATGGGCCAAATCCTCAAGGACTGGATTGCCACAAACACAGTCTATCTCCTATGGGGATACCTTGAAACCTACCCCATTTCATCATGGAATCTATTTGTTCAAATCGTAAACATGTGCATGCTTTTCTATGCTGCATTTTCATTGGGACTGGGAGATCTTATTTAGCGGGAATTGGGAATTGGAAAGGAAAGCTGAATCACAAGAAAATGAACCAATGACATAACGAGGACAAAGTAGGCTGCAAGGTATTGTCTGATAAGCAGATATGTTTAGTTATGGCTAGGTTAAAAAGTAATAAAAATGTACTAGCACCCAAAGTTTTAGCTGTAAATCCCACACCCTTAAAAGTTAAATCATGGACTGAAATGATATTTATTTATTTATTCTGTTTATATCCCGCCTATCTGGTTTAGCAACCACTCTAGGCAGCTAGGTATAGTTGTTGTGGGTTTTTCGGGTTGTTTGGCCGTGTTCTTAAGGTTTTTCTTCCTAATGTTTTGCCAGTCTCTGTGTCCGGCATCTTCAGAGGACAGGAGTCAAAACTCTGTCTGAGTTAGATATATAGAGGATACTGAACTGGCAACAGTGGCAAAAGTCGGAAATGATGAATTCCAAACAGGAAACGTAGAGTTCCCCACTATGTTGAATGTTAGCACAGTAAATCCATAATTAGAGTTGATTGAAGTTATGGAGGAGTTGGAGGTGGGTGTGACAACCCCAGACCTACTGGAGTATGCCACACTTTAATTAAGCTGCCACCAACCATTCCCTATAAGAAGTCACACAGACCAGGAATGGATTTTTAACAAACAAAAGAACAAGGTTTATTTAAATAACAAACAGGGTAAATAAAAAGATCAAGTAAATAAGATACTGTAACGTGGCTTAGTCTCAATCATACATACAACAGTTTGGTTCACACAGAACACTCTAAAGTAAAGCACAGACCCTGAACCTATCAGTTCTGGCTACCCAAATAGAAACCTAAACCTATCAGGTAGGTACTAACTGACACACAGTTGTACCCAGTCTGACACACAGACTCCAACTCCTCTCTCCACACCAGCTCCAAATATATATACAGTACAGCTCCTCCCCCTGATGTCCCGCCTTCCACTCCCCATAGGATGGAACTTTCCCTCCAACCCATGACAGACAGGTAACATCAGTGCTGTATGTAACACCTCCCCTCTTTATAAGTTGTTTTGCAGGGGAAAAGCTAAAGTGCTTTTCTCCAAAAAACAACCAGGATCAAAACACACAAAAACAGTTATACAATAACACAATCCCATACTTACACTCTAGGTTAAACATATCAATTAGGCATTTAAACATTCATATTTACAATACATTAAGTTACCTTTATTAATACAAACCAAGCATGTTTAATAAACAGGTACATTTAACTTTTAGTCACCAAAATATACATAGTCCATGGTTTCTTCGCCGTCTTCACTCTTCGGGTCTTCTTGACAAGGCGTCAGCAACACAGTTCTTTGACCCTCTGACCACCTTCACTTCAAAGTCATAATCTTGCAGGTTTAACGCCCACCTCATAAGTTTACTATTGTGGGTTTTCATTGTCTTTAACCACTGCAGTGGTGAGTGGTCAGTGCACAGAACAAAATGTCTTCCCCAGATGTAAGGTTTGGCCTTCTGAATCGCGTATACTATGGCCAGGCATTCCTTTTCCACGGTTGCCAAATGTCTCTCACCTTTCTGGAGTTTCCTACTCAGGTAGGACACTGGATGCTGGTCACCATTTTCATCCTCCTGGCAAAGAACTGCTCCTACCCCGCTGTTAGATGCATCGGTGTAGATGATGAACTCCCGGTCGAAGTCTGGAGCACGCAGCACTGGATAATTGATGAGCGCCTCCTTCAACCTCCGGAACGCCTCCTCACAGTCGCTGGTCCACGGGATGCGGTCATCAGTCTTCTTCCGCGTCAGATCGGTCAGCGGAGTCGCTATCTCGCTAAACCTCGGGATGAACTTTCTGTAGTAGCCCACCAACCCAAGAAATGATTTGACTTTTTTCTTGGTGTTGGGTCTGGGCCAATCACGAACAGCTTCTATCTTGGCCTCTAGGGGTTTGATCACTCCTCCCCCTACTATGTGACCCAAGTATTTTATTTCTGGGCTACCCAGCTGCAGTTTGTTCTCTTTGTAGGGCCTAGGCCAAAGCACTTCCTCCCCTGGGTTAAAGTGCCTCTCCCTGGCTTTCTGTTCATACCAGGTTTTCTTTCTGACCTTCTGAGCTTGCAGGTTCTCTGCTGCTAGCTCTAGGTTTCTCTTGAGGTCATTCATTAAAGAGTCTATATATGTCACAATGTCTTGTGGGTCATCCTGGGTGATCTGCTCCCAATTTTGCTTGATTAAATCAAGTGGCCCTTTCACCCTTCTCCCAAACAAAAGTTCAAACGGACTGAACCCGGTACTGGCTTGTGGCACTGATCGATAAGCAAACAAAAGGGATTGCAGCTTCTGGTCCCAATTGTTTGGATTCTCTGCCAAGTAAGCCCTAATCATGCGCATCAGAGTCCCATTGAACTTCTCCGTTAACCCATTACTTTCGGGGTGATAGGCAGTGGTTTCCTTGTGTTTAATTCCACAGATTTGCCATAACCGTTTCATGAGCTTTGATGTAAACGATGTGCCCAAATCTGTGATTATTTCTGAGGCAAATCCCATCCTGGACATATACCCCACCAAGGCATCTGCCACGGTGTTAGTTTCGATGTTAGTCAAGGGAATGGCTTCGGGGTACCTCGTGGCATGGTCCACAATGGTGAGAATGAACCGGTTCCCCCTCTTTGTGGCCTTGGGCAAAGGTCCCACAATATCCACTCCTATACATTTGAACGGGGTGTCAATCACAGGCAAAGGGCACAACTTCGCTTTGGTCCTGTCACGGTTATTCCCCTGCCTCTGACACACATCACATTGTTTACAGAACTCCTTGATCTGCTTCCCTATTTCAGGCCTGTAAAAATTTTGTGTGATTCTTTGCTGTGTTTTGTTCACCCCTAAGTGCGCAGCAAACATGTCAGAGTGCCCCCTTTGTAAGATCATGGGGCGATACTTTTCAGGTACCACTAGCTGACTTCTGATCCCATCTCCCCCTTTTGAGATATTCATCAGGGTCTCTCTATATAAAATTCCCTTTTCCTCCTGAAATCTCGCTGGGGTTTCAGGTGTTAGCTGGGTGTCTGTCACCTTTTCAAAACACTTTCGGAGAGTGGCGTCTGCCTTTTGCTCTTGGCCAAATTTGCTGTCCGTGGCTAAGGTTTCTACCACAGCTTCGGGACGACCCTCATCTGCTTCCACCTCGGGCTCTTCAGTACCCCCCTGAACTGTCCCCATGGTGGCTTGTGAGCGTGTAATCACTAGCACCCGTTTCACATGTTCAGCCAGGTCATTTCCCACGAGCACGGCTGCTGGCAGAGTCGATGAAATCGCTAGCCGCCAAACTCCCCTCCAGCCTTGAAAGCTCACAGGTACCTCAGCTACTGGCAGTGAGATCACCTGCCCCTCAATCCCTGCCACCTTCAAGCTCTCATTTGGGATTATATACTCCCTAGGAATAATGTCTGGATGGCACAGGGTCACCTGGGAACAAGTATCCCTTAGCCCCCTATACTGATGGTCAAGTATTCCTACGTCCACCCCTGCGGTCTCAAACAATTGTGAATCTGTTCTCACTAGTAAGCAGCGCTTGACCTCCACAAGAGGACCATTTTCCCCAGCCTGATCAGCAGATGTAACTGTTCCAGATTGAGTAGCCATGGCAACAGGCTCCCTCAGTGGCAAGGAGCTTTGCTCTTTCTGGACACAGAACACAGCTTTTGGCTTGGTTCCACTCAAATCATGAGGCAAATTTCCCTTTAGCTGCTTTAATTTCTCACACTCTGAGATTAGATGGCCCTTTCCTTGACAGAAATAACATTTTCTGCTGTATTTTGAGTCTTTCTCATCTGGTTTTGGTTTTCCCTCCAAAATCTGAGGTCTTTGTGGTTTCATGTCTGAGGGCTTCCCTTCAACATGGGCCCCTCCCACTTGCTGGTTTTTCCCTGGTCCCTGAGAGTACTTGCTGTAGGTTTCTTTGGGTTTACCTACAGATTTCCCCTCAGCACCTAAGGGCTTTCTTATTTGGTAAATAAAATCTGCGATCTCTGCCGCCTCTGTCACAGATTTCGGTTTCCTCTCCCTCACCTGGAACTTCAGTTCCCCATGCAGGACTGAATAAAACTGTTCCAGCGCTATCAGGTCTTTGAGCTGCTGGAAGGTCTCTACCCCCTCCTGAGACAGCCATTTCTCTAGCAACCTCACCAGTTGGGCCCCCACTTGGGTAAAAGTCTGCTCTGGTTTCTTTGTAAGTGACCTGAATCTTTGCCTCAGCTGTTCAGCATTTATCCCATGTCTGGCAAACACCAGTTTTTTAAACTCAGCGAAGTCTTTCAACAGTTCCACTGGCATCTCTGCATAGACTTCTGCCAGGCTGCCACTGATCAAAGATCGCATAATAGTCATCTTCTCAGTTTCCCTTACTGAGAAGTCCACAAACGCTCTTTCCACGAGGGAAAAGAACACCTCAGGCAATCTCCCTTGTGGTACACGGGGAATTTCTTCAGGTCAGTTTTAGACAATTGGCCCACCTCAGAATCTCTATTGTTATTATTGTTCTGATTCATCATTTCCAATTTTCTTAACTCAAACGCCATTTTCTCTCTCTCCAATTCCATTTCAAATCGTCTTTGTTTCTCTTCCCTTTCTATTTCCCTCATCCTCAGTTCATGCTGTTGGGCTAGGACCATTTTTCTGAGTTCTGGGTTCTGTTCTCCCATGCTCTCATCCTGCACTGAGCCAAATTCCTCCTCAGAACCTTGGTCTACCTGTGGGTCTCTTACTTCCCCCATTTCTGCCATTTGGCTTCGAGTCAAGGGCATAATCCCCCCCCAGAACAGGCTGCCTTCAAAAGTCAAGCCTCAAAATAAAGCGACGACTTTTTTCCTTTTGCCTCAGGAACAGCCTTCTATAGATTGCTGCTGTTCCTTCAGCACTAACTTGCAACTGTTGCCAGGCAGAATCCACCCCCTCTGCTAGGCCTCTCAGCAGACAGGCTAGATCACTGTTACTTCACACAGCTTTGCCTCAGCCTTTTCCCGCCAAAACGGGTTGCCTCAGAGCTCCCTAATCTAGTCCCCCCAATCTAAGTTGGCACGTTCTTCCACTAGCCTACCTCCCCGTGAGGTAAGCCTAGAAGATTACCTACGCGCTCTCAGATTTTCCCTGACTAGACCCCCCTTGCTCTGGGCACACTTGCCAAGGCTTTGCTGGACCACTGGACAACTGGACCAGTCGTATCCCACACGCTGGACACCAATCAATGTGACAACCCCAGACCTACTGGAGTATGCCACACTTTAATTAAGCTGCCACCAACCATTCCCTATAAGAAGTCACACAGACCAGGAATGGATTTTTAACAAACAAAAGAACAAGGTTTATTTAAATAACAAACAGGGTAAATAAAAAGATCAAGTAAATAAGATACTGTAACGTGGCTTAGTCTCAATCATACATACAACAGTTTGGTTCACACAGAACACTCTAAAGTAAAGCACAGACCCTGAACCTATCAGTTCTGGCTACCCAAATAGAAACCTAAACCTATCAGGTAGGTACTAACTGACACACAGTTGTACCCAGTCTGACACACAGACTCCAACTCCTCTCTCCACACCAGCTCCAAATATATATACAGTACAGCTCCTCCCCCTGATGTCCCGCCTTCCACTCCCCATAGGATGGAACTTTCCCTCCAAACCCATGACAGACAGGTACCATCAGTGCTGTATGTAACAGTGGGTGATAGGGGTGAGCAGAGGGAGTTTCAAAAGATTACAAATTGACTGTGTGTACCTCAGGAGCTAGATATGACTGAACAACCAGATGGCGCCCCAATAGCAAATTCTATTGCCCTACGTTTCCAAATCAAATTGCTCAAACAAATTAATAGGTATTGTTTCTTGGAACACAGCTGGGTGGAAGGTGAGAGGAAATAATATGAAGATGATTCCCTTTTTATCATAACACTCAGTATTAGCATTTCAAGAAACATGGCTCCTAGAGAAGGAAAACTTAGTGGTGCCAGGATTTAAAACTTCGGTAAAACCAGCAGATAAATTAAATGAGAAAGGTAGAGCCATAGGTGGTTTAGTGGTAGTACTGAAGCAAGATTTGGGGTGGGAGGGTAGCATGGTTGAGACAATTGCATCAGATAAAAATCTACTAATAGTTAAGATAAAGACCTAAAAACTGATGATTATATTGGTAAATGTGTATATTCCACCAATTTCATCCTAGTACTTTAAATATGACTCCCTGGAAAAGACCCTGATGTTGGGAAAGTGTGAAGGCAAGAGGAGAAGAGGACGACAGAGGATGAGATGGTTGGACAGTGTCATCGAAGCTACCAACATGAATTTGACCAAACTCTGGAAGGCAGCGAAAGACAGGAGGGCCTGGCATGCTCTGGTCCACGAGGTCACGAAGAGTCGGACATGACTAAATGACTAAACAACAACTTTAAATCTGATGTCTGGTTACACCAGGAACACCTGTTAGAAGAGTTGAGTGTAAGGTTTCCAAATGCAATGCTTATATTACTGAGTGATTTTAATGCTAGAATTGGGAATGCTTTGTCAAACGTTCCAGAGAAATGTGGGATTCTTGATGATGATTCTGTAGATTTGAATTACTGGAAATCACAGGATTTAAAGATAAATTGTGCGGGTGTAAACCTATTTAGGTTAATATATATGTCTGACCTGAAAATACAGTGGTGCCCCACATGATGACGATAATCTGTTCCAGCAAAATCGCTGTAAAGCGAAATCATCATCATGCAAAAGTAAAAAACCCATTGGAATGCATTAAAAACCAGTTAATGGTTCCAATGGGGGAAATACCTGCTCGTTTTGCGAAGATCCTCCATAGGGGAAGCCATTTTTTATTGCTGACTTCCGGAAATAGGTCCGGAAAACATTGGGGAGCCATTTTGAAAACCCGACGATCAGCTGTTTCTAATTGTCGTGCAGCAAAAAACGGTTCCCGAAGCAGGGAACTAGTCATCATTAAGTGAAAAAACCCATAGAAACTATAGCGATCGCAAAAACTCATCATTAAGCCATTTCATGGTGAAACGGGGTCATCGTCAAGTGGGGCACCACTGTATTACAAAATAATGACAATAGCTCACCATACCCATATACCTATTTCTCCCAAAGGTCAAGGAGTATGCTAGATTACATTTGTGTTCTAAGAGTTTCTGTTTGCTCATTTTCTAGTATAACTGTACACCCTAAGGTGGACAGTGAACATCAACCAATAATGTGGAAGTAATAGCTAAAACTGACCTGAGGAAAGCTTGCCTACAAGACCAGTGGCTAGCACATAATTTAAAAATACAAGGGAAAGGCAATTGAAATTAAAGTAAGTTAGATATGATATAACTGAGTTAAATAACACAGTTAAATAATTAGGGTCTAAGTAAACCAGATAAATATAAAGGATCAGATAGTGAATAAAATGGAGTAGACAGATAGATAAGGGAAAGTCCTAGTCATGAACCTGAACCCAGCCCCCCCCAAGGGTAGGAGTAAGTTTCAACCGAGGTTAATTTTTCTATGGGGCAGTATATAAGCAGCATGCTTTAGTGAGAAGAAGGGGGAAAAAGAGGGATAGATATGGGGAAGTCTGTAGAGTGTGGGGCAGGGTTAAGGACTGTGATGGTCAGCTCAGAACACTCCTGTCAGTCAGGTCAGAGCTCGGATGTGGGAGCCTATGACATGACAAGGAGGGGTGGAACCAGAAAAATAAAAGGAGAGAAAAAGAGACAGTTAAGGACAGTTTAGGCAGTTAGGGCCGTGGTTGTGTTAGAGAGAAGAGTAATAGAGGGATAGAGAAAGGGATAGGAATAGGACAAGCCTTGGAAAGTTTATTTGGTTAAGATTGGAAAGAATTAGTGCTAAGAAATAAATAAATAGTTGAATATATAAATACCTTGATTAAAGTGAATCTACATAAGCAAACATAAATGTAATCAGAGCAACATTTAGTGAATGAATAATAAAAGACAATCCATGATTTTCTTTATGATTTACCTACAAACCCATATATAAACATTGTTATATTGGATAACACTGATCTAATAGTCATATTTGGTACAGAGAGGAACATATCCTCTGGTGGCAGCGAAAAAGGGTGAAAAGTATATGTCGTGCCCCAAAGGGAACCTGTGTGTGTAGAAAAACAAACAGGGGAACTGGGTGTGTGTGACAAGGACACATAAGGGTGGTGGGTATATTTTAATTTTAAGTTTATGTATTGTTGATTGTGCACAGGTGGGAGGAACACAGATTGGGACTACAGAAACTGAAATATTAAATGACAGTGGTTAAAAATATAAAAATTGCAACATGGACTGTGAAAGGCCTAGGGTCTAAAATGAAAAGAGCTAAAATCCAGAGTGTGATAAATAAAGGGCATGCTGATATAGTGATTTTACAGGAAACACATCCAAAAAGGAGGGAGAAAATGAACTTAAAGGTAAATGGATTAATATACATAAAAAATCATTTGGCAACTCAAAATCCAGGGAGTAGCTATAATAAAAATATCAAAAAATTGTGAATTTCAAACAAAAATAGTGGAAAAAAGACCAAGAAGGTAGATATATAATGATTCAAGGAAGACTTAAAGGAGAAGAATGTACACTGGTTATTGTATATGCACCAAATGATAATCAAAGAAAAAAATTTACAACTGTGTTGGAAGAAATAGATAAAATTCGATCAGGTTATGTTATATTGGCTGGAGATTATGATATGGTTATGGATAAAATTAAAGATAACACGAAACTACAAAAATAAATTGAAATTGGGACAAACATTATTGAACAAATCAGTTAGTAAAACCGATCTGAAGGACACCTGGAGAGTATTAAACGGAGATGAAAGAAAATTTTCATATTACTTGGCAGTGGATAAAACATTCTCCAGGACTGACTATATATTTGTTTCAAATGATTTACTTTCATGAGTAAGCAATATAGAAATAGAACCTAACAAATATCTGACCATGCAAAAATTGATATAGAGTTTAATATGAAGGCTGATTATAGAGAAGCAAAAAGACGGAGAATGGATACCAATATATTTAGATTAAAGGAGGTAGCTGACAACATGAAATAGAATTTAGAAGAAATATGGAATATTAATGAGGAAGGAGGAGGTCAACCTGGAATGATATGGGATGCTATGAAGTGTGTGGTATGAGGCTTAAGTTTAAATGAATCATATAAATTAAGGAAGCAACAGGTAGAAAGGAGTAGAGTGTTAGAAAAAAATATGAAGAAATTAGAAAAGTTTTTTATTTTATCTAGATATACAGTGGTGCCTTGAGTTACGAACGCGCTGACCTATGAATAAATTGACTTACGAACAGCTCTGGTCGCAAAATTTTGCTTTGACTTGCAGCCAGAGCTTTGACCTACGAACAAAAAAGGCAGGGGAAAGGGGTGGGAAATTAAAAAAAAACTATTGGTGGTGAAGAGGTTGCTTCTTTGTAGCTATTTTGCCCCAACGGTTAGGGAAAGGGATGTGGTGGCAGTGGTGGAAGTCCAGCCGACAGGCGAGGACCCATCCCTGCCAGGCTCTGGCTCCTGGCTGGACCCCCGGGCAGATCCCCACCCGGGCGGCTGACCATGGCCGGGAGGCTTGAGAGGAGGCTTTGTGGGGAAGTAAGTGTGCTGCTTTTTACTGTTTTGGGTGGCTTTCGCAGGGTGGGATTGAGCTGGTGGGGACGATAAATAAACAAAAAAAAAGCTAAGACGCCAGGATCAGATGGAATAGGTCCTGAATTTTATAAGATGTATAAATATCTGCTTCTACCAAAAATGAAGAACTTATTTAATAAAATATTAATAGGGGAAGAAATCCCAAAGTCTTGGGAACATTCAATGACAGTATTAATCTTGAAACCAAATGAAGATCCAATGAATATGGATTCCTACAGGCCAATTTCACTGATCAACTAGGATGCAATTTTAGCACAAAGATTGAATGGATTTGTTAATAAATATATAGGTAAAGACCAAAACGGTTTTATAAAGGGTAGACAAATGGGAGATTTAATGTAAAGTACTTGATGTAATAGATATAACTAAAAAGATAAATATAAAAAGTAAGTATACTATCATTGGATATTTTTAAGGCATTCAGTTTGGTGGGATGGAGAGCTTTAAATATATTAATAAAAGAATTAGGGTTTGGTATATATTTTAGAAACACTATGCAACAACTATACTCCAAAAACATATCTATAATTATAGTAAATGATGGAATGACAGAAAAAATAACGCTAGGTTGAGGAACAAGATAAGGATGTCCATTATCACCAATACTGTTTATTTTGGTAATAGAACAATTAGAAAATGCAACTAGAGAGGATATCAAAATAAAAGGAATAGGGAACACCAATAAAATTAAGGTCAATCTATTTGCAAATGACACGTTGTTAACAATTGAGGATCCAATAGATTCTATAAATATTATTAAAATGCATTTAAAAATCTTTGAGGCAGTTACAAGGTTAAAGGTAAATTGGAATAAATCAGAATGTATGTTAATAAATTATGGGAATGATGGCAAGAGTAAAATGAAGCAAAAAATTGAAGAGAAGATAAAAAATAGTATCAAATATTTGGGAATAAAAATTATTTGGAAAATGCAAGAAATTATGAAAACAAATCTAGATAATATGAAGAAACAAATCAAAGAACAATTTCGAGATTATCATAGATTGAAGATATCATGGTTCGGAAGAGTTGCAATAGTAAAAATGAAGATAATCCCTAAAACAAAAGAGAATGTAGGGCAATGACTGAATTTGAAGAAATTATTGAGAAAAGAGATGAAAGATCAATACCAAAGAAAAGGGATAATAAGTGTAATATATAAGATGTTACTTGAGGATGAATATAAAATGACTGCATTAAAACAGATATGGCAAGGAGGCTTTAACAAAGAAATTAAGGAAGTAACTTGGAATGTGATATGGGGGAAAGAATAATGAAAAACATGACAGTGAGAGTAAAAGAAAATTGCTACATAGTTATATGGAGATGGTACTTAAAACCAGTAAATCTGTATATGATGATTAAAGAGGTATCACCTCTATGTTGGAGATGTAAGAAGGAAAAAGGAACATATCATAAGTGGTCGACATGTGAAGAAAAACAAAAGGAATGGAAAACGGTATTTAGTGAGATAAAGGAAATTATAGAGATAAATATAGAAAAATGTCCAAGGAAAGTTTTGCTAAACATAGTTAGGTAAAGGTTCCCCTTGACAATTTTTGTCCAGTCGTGTTCGACTCTGGGGGGCAGTGCTCATCTCGGTTTCCAAGCCAGCGTTTTTGTCCGAAGACAATCTTCCGTGGTCACATGGCCAGTGCGACTTAGACATGGAACGCTGTTACCTTCCCACCAAGGTGGTCCCTATTAATCTACTTGCATTTTGCATGCTTTTGAACCGCTAGGTTGGCGGGAGCTGGGACAAGCGACGGGCGCTCACTCCATTGCATGGATTCGATCTTACGACTGCTTGGTCTTCTGACCCTGCAGCACAGGCTTCTGCGGTTTAGCCCACAGCGCCACCACGTCCCTTCTAACATAGTTAGAAACTGCCAAATAGAAAAAGGGGTAAAGGAACTGATTGCAATTATGGTGACAACTGCAAGATTAATAATGGCAAAGAACTGGAAAAATAACAAGCAGTTGAGTTCAGAAAAATTGTCTGATGGAATTTAGCCATCAATGACAAACTGACGTGAACTGAAAGTTAGAAAATGGCAGTTGAAAGAGAATGTTTTTAGTCAAATTTGAAACTAATTTATAGAAAATGTATTTTTAAAACATAAAGGATATACCCCACCAGATAAATCAATACAGTTCTGGAAGGAGACAGGATGCACAAGTGAAAACAAGAAACGAAATTCTGGAAACAATTATAGGTACAAGTAGTAAATGTATTGTTATATAATCCTGAGGGTGGAGGGCAATATAGCACGAATGTGTTGTGGGGAATATATGTGATATTTATGTTGCAATTTTATATAATAATAATAAAAATTAGAAAAATGTGTAAGTTAATAAAATTGTTAAATTACAAAATTCAATTAATTGCTCAAAATTAAGAAATACAATTCTATCCCCAGACGTTAATATAAATATAATTTTGGCACCATGTTGACAAATTTGTGAAAACATAACACCTTTTTAAACAACAGACATTAAACCAAGGCAGACAGAAAATCCAAGGTTCCCATGGTTTGATAAGGAATGCGGAATATTGAGAAGACAGATGAGGAAAATGCAATCAGTGTACAATAAGAAGACATACAACTCCCCATTAAAACTTAGGAGTGAATATACACAATTAACTGCAGCAAAAAATGCAGTATCAGGAATTTATGTGGGCAGAGCTTGAATTAGCTGCAACAGGGTGAAATGTAGTAAAGTTTTGGCAAATGTAACAAAGTTTTGCAAAATTTGCAGAATTAATGAAGTAAAGTCTGTTTTTGATTTTCCTATCACAGCTGCTACATGGGAATCACATTATAGGAAATTGTTTAAGGAAGAGAGAGCTGTAACGCAGCCAGACAAACTTTCAGGGATGAAGAATGGAAGCCTACTAACTCAGTGGCCACCTGTAACAGTGCATGAGATCAAACTGCTTATTCAGACACTGAAGAACAATAAAGTCCTGGGGAGGACTCTCTACCCCCCCCCCCCCCGAATTATTTAAAAGTAATCTAGATTGGTGGACTCCCATACTGTCTGGTCTGTTTACATATATAAACAGGACTAACTGTATATCAAAGGGCTGGAAAGTGAGTATTATCATTCGACTATTTAAGAAAGGTAATCAACAAAATCCCAACAATTACAGGCCTATTGGCCTAATTGATATTCCAGCTAAAATTTATGCAAAGCATCTCTTATATAAATTAGAGGACTGGGGAGAAGAAAACTCCATCTTTGCTAAAGAACAGTTAGGATTCAGGAAGGGACAGTCTACTCTAGACAATTGCTATACATTACAACATCTTATAAACAAATATACCATTACGGGTGGACAGTTATTTGCAGCCTTTATCGATCTAAGTGTAACATTTGATTCTATAAATGGAGGCCATCTCTGGGAAAAATTGACTAATAGAGATATAGGTCCAAAATGATGATGATGATGATGATTAAAAGCACTGTACACAGAAACTGAATTGAAATTGAAAACAAGTTTAAATTTTGCCCTTACAGATTCTATCCTAACATACAAAGGTGTTCGCCAAGGTTGCATCCTAGCCTCTTTCTTATTTAATTTATATGTTAACAATGTGGTGACATTTGTACACAGAGTTATCATATGCCTAAGATATTAAATAGAGAAGTAAATATATTATTATATGCTGATGATATGATATTGCTCTCAACAACCCAAGTGTTATGAGAAGTCTCTTGAAATGGTTTAATATTTATTGTCTAGAAAACAATCTATGCATTAACATCAATAAATCCAATGTGGTTGTATTTTGCAAAAAAAGAAAAACCCACTGTAGTGGTCCACTCTGAAGCCTCTGCCAACTCAGGCCTCCAGGACTGCTCACTACTCTTCTTCAACTGCTGCCACCACTTCTATTTAATATTCAAAAAAGGATAAGTGTTTCCTCCAAAACAAAACTTGTTTATTGATTTAACAAAAGAAAATGGGTAAATCACATGTAGTAAATCAAGTTGTTAATCACGGTTTCTCATTCACTATAGCACACACAGACTTCTCCCTCACTGACTATTTGGTTCACAGGCCTACTAACATGCTAATCACTAACTCAATCTCTCAATCTCTCAATCTCCTCATCTCCTCACACATCACAGACCCCTATATATATTCCAGCTCCTCCCCCTTCTGCACCACCCTCCATCCCCTCATTGGCTAATGTTCCACTGCCCAGCTGTGCACAGATGATTTATAAATTCTAAAGAAGTACAGCAGGTTAAATACTATAGCTATCTGGGCATTAAATTTTCGGCATCAGGATCATGGGCACTGCAAATAAGTAAAAATGAATTAAAAACAAGGACCTGTAAACAGTCCTTAAACTTTTAAACTACAGTAGTGCCCTGCATAGCGACGATAATCTGTTCTGGAAAAATTGTCGCTATACGGATTCGTCACTATGCGGAACAAAGAAGCTCATAGGAATGCATTAAAACATGTTTAATGCATTCCTATGGGCTAAAAACTCACCGTTCTGTGAAAATCCTCCATGCGGCCACCATTTTCGCTGCCCGGTAAGCGAGGAATCTGGGCAAAAACACAGCGGGTGGCCATTTTATTTACCCGGTGGCCATTTTGGAACCGCCGATCAGCTGTTCTTAAAACATTGCTATGCGAAAATTATAGCAAAGCGATGTTTTACCATTTAAAACATCGTAATGCAATCACAAAAACGATCGCAAAAAACACATCACTATGCAGATTTGTCGTTAAACGAAGCGCTCATTATGCGGGGCACCACTGTATAATTATCCAGGCACCTTAAATCCAATTTTAAAGATTTTTAAAGCTAAAGTGATTCCTACATTAATTTATGGTGCTGAAATATGGGGCTTTGCAGACCTCAATAAAACTGACTATGTACAAAATCCTTTATCTATTTTCATTATTAATTCCAGACTCAGACTGCATCAAGGGTTGAATTTGCCCCTGAGCTTGGGTCATTACACACGCATTGTTTACATGTCTGGCCAGATCATTCCTTATTAGACATGGGGATGGAATATTGTAAGTGACAGCTCTCCTCCAAGACCCTGTCCAGTCCGTATACTGAACATGTACATTGGGCATAGGTACAGAAAATGCTGGTGCTTCTAACCCTTTTAATAGGACACTTTTGTGAGGTAACATATTTTCCTTGGGTAACACACATGGATGACACAAACATACTTGTGAGCATTTATCTCTCACACCCCACACAACTTTGTCCTGAATCTGAATTCTCTCTCCATATTCTTCCACTAACTCTGTATTTCTTCTATCAAGCAATCAATGTTTCACTTCTTGCCTTGGACTATCCTCATTCAATTCTGACAACTCTTTCTCCATAATAACCAGCCTGTTAGTGTCTCCATTTAGTGAGTGGTTGAACTCTGAATTCCAAAGTTTTGAAATGGAACAGCACTACATATTCAAAGGGTATGTTCTAACTATAACATTTGAGTTAGATTTACAGTAGACTAATTATTAAATACAATTAAATAGTATACTTTAAGATATAGATACATAAAACTAAACATTATAAAAATGAAAACAATCAAATAAACAAATAAATAAATAAGAAATTTATGACAGCTGTAGTATATAACATGTGTCCAGATAAGTTAGAGAAGTGATTAGTCAAAGATGAGAGGTACTATAGCTTTAATGCTGAGGTTTAGTGGGTCACTAAACTGTCTCTTCCCGTGTTAAACTAACGGGTCTTGTTTTATTGGCCACTGAAGCGGGAGGATGTGTAACATTAAAAACATTTTTAAAAGGAAACAAAATAAAACTACTTAAATATCTGTGGATGAAGATGATAGACCCCCCCTATCAATGCTGCACAATATTGGGCCTGCATTGCCAGTGGGAAAAAGCATGCCAACTTTTACATGGCAAAGGGCAGCCCCAATATTGTCAACACCAATGGCAGCAGTGTTGGTCTACAGGATGCCCTCTTGTGCTCAGTACTGTTTACAAAGAGAAACCAAGCTAGGCAAAATTCCAGAACCTGACTCCTTTTTGTTCATCAGTTACCCAAACACAAAGCAATTGTCAGGGCTGTTCTTCAACATTAGCTGACAATGTGGTACAAAAGTAACAGTCTAAGCTTGTGAACTGTTTACTCAGAAACAAATGTTAGTGCTATTCCATTGACCTCACTCCCAGGTACAAGTGTATCGGATTGCAATGCAACAGCACATATCTACACAAAGTAAGTTCCACAGCATTCAGGCAAGGGTGCATAAGACTGCAGCTTTAATTTGCAATATTGCTCAGAAAATAATCTGCATGCTTAAAGAGGAGGCTTTCATCTCAATTTGATGCGAACACAATATGATTTGTTATTGAATGTGCTGCAGTTAGAAAATGGCATGGTTAAATATTGGCAGAATTCTTCCATTGTATATATGTACATGGCATTATGTGTATTTCTGTTACCACTTCTTAGATAGCATCCATAACAACTGTAAAATACAAAAAAGATGGATGCTCTGGCACTGTTTAGAGATGCCATTCTTTCTTGATAGTATTCATTTTCTATTTCTGTTTATGGATATTGGCAGAAGACATTTATTTTAAAATCTTCAACAATCTTTGTTCTAAATATTTATCTTGAATATAGCAAATAATAATAATAAAATAATGAACTCCAAATCTAATTCCACAACAGAATAATTTAGGTGTGTGATGAACAGGATACGAGAATGATGACTATCTTTTTTTCTAGTTGTCAAAATAACTCTCTGAGAGGGTGGGTTAAGCCTGAGACTTCAGAATAGCTTTAGAATTCCATCTCCCTTTATTAATTCAACACATTTCACAATAACTTTCCCAATTATCAAATCACAACCATGAAGACATCCAAGGCCATGACATAATTTTCTACTAAAACCTGCTTTTATTCTGCTTTAGCCAAAGCTGCAATCTCGTACAAATCCATACAAAACAAAAACAAAAAAACCCACAAACATATTTTGGGTTAGTAATAAATTAAAATTAGTGCCACTAAGCCAATTCTGACATGTTGACACTTCCAGAATATTCTAGACATAAGTTACACCCTGAAGTGATTTACCAGTTCCTCCCACTGGCAGTGTTAATGGATTGTGCAGGATACACATAGACATAGAACTCCATCAGCCACAATGCTCTGGGTGATTATGGCTGGTCGCTCTCTGAAAAGACACGGAGGGGGGATTTGAACTTGGTCCCTGGCGCCACAGCCATGTGCTCCAACCCACTGCGCTATACTACCTCACATTTCCTTGTGACTAAAATCCCATAGTCTTTCGAGACTGAAGGATGCCCAAAAATCCCACAGAAAATGATGGGGCTTACTTCTGAGTAAAAATACTTAGGTGTTCAGTATATATTGCTTTCTTCTCAAAGCATGGTGCATGCAAAGTTCCAAGGCTTTTTCCTCTCAGTCATGGAAATATGTTGCTTTGGTATAAAAATACAGTTATTATGCTTCTAAAGAAAAAACTCAAACAGTGGTAAAGCAAAATTATCACTGATTTACCCTGTACTGCTAATCAGCAATCTCTAGTGGACACATTAGTTTAGTAACATGTTCTATAAGAGACAGATTTTTCATCATGAATAGTTCTTAGCTGCTATACAGCAATCAAACAAACTTAATTTTCCCCCAATTAAAACCAACACACACACTGTATAAATTATGCCAAGAGAGTACAAATTAGCATACTAATCTTCTGATATAAATTAACCATTAAGGGTGCATTATGCTACTTATGCTAGGGAATACCAAAGGAACTCTCAGCATGCTTAAATTGAATCCCACTGAATTAAGCTGTCTAACTAAAAAGACCAGAATTTCACCAGGCTTTAGAAGTTGCATTCTTTGTTACATGAAGAACATGTAGAATTAAGAAATGTAGTGATTCAACGGAAGAACAGGGACAATGGCACTGGCACTGCTGTCAGTGGGCCATCTCAGCTTTCCTTGAAACCCATGGAGTTCCTGGGTGGACCTGGGAGAGAGACATTGCTGGCTGAGGACTTCCTTAAGGAAGCTGGACTGCCAGAAGATGTTCTTGGATGAAGCGGATTATCTAGGTTCATTTCAGTCTGGATTCAGGCATGGTCAAGGAACTGAGACAGCTTTGGTCACCTTGGTGGATGATCTATGCTGGGAACTGGACAGGGGGAGTGTGTCCCTATTGGTTCTGCTGGACCTCTCAGGAGCTTTTGATATCATTGACCTTGATGTCCTTATGGGTGCCTTTCTGGGATGGATCTTGGAGGTATTGTTTTATAGTTGTCTTAATCCTTCCTGGGTGGCCAAATTCAGAAGGTGGTATCAAGTGGATTGTGTTTGCTGCCCTAGCCATTGGTCTGTGGTGTCCCTCTGTCTCCCATGTTATTTAACATCTACATGAAATCACTGGGATAGGTTATCTGGAGTTTTGGGCTGTTGACACCCAACTCTTCTCTCCTGATTCCAAGGAAGCTGTTCTGTGCTAAGATCAGTGTATTTTGTCAGTGATGGACTGGATGAGGACTAACAAACTGAAACTTAATCCATATAAGAGAGAGGTGTTCCTCGTCAGCCACAAATCAAATCAGGAAATAGGGATTCAGCCTGTACTGGATGGAGTTACACTCCCCCTAAAATATCAGGTCTGCAGCTTGGGTGTTCTACTAGACTCAACTCTGAGCTTAGATGCTTAGGTTTCAGTGGTGGCCAGGAGTGCCTTTGCACAGTTAAAGATGATGCACCAATTGTGCCTCTTCCTTGAGATGTCTGATTCGGCCACATTGATACATGCCTTAGTTACATCCCATTTGAACTATTTATTAATTATTTATTTCTTAAATTTATGTATTGTCCCATTAGTGCAATGTACTACTCTGTCCAGTTCACAACATGATTAAAACTACTGTACTGTAATATGCTGTATATGGTACTGCTTTTGTAGAGTATTCAGATGGTTCAAAATGCTCAACCAAACTGTTGTCTGGCCCTGGTTATAGGGAGCATGTAATTCCCTTGTTACAACAGCTTCACTGGCTGCCGGTATGTTTTTTCTTTAAGCAGGCCTTTAAGTACTGTAGTAAGTTATGTTAGGATTACTGGTTTTTAGCTTATAGGTTTTAAATGTTTTAAATTGTTTTAATACTTGATTGTTTTAATCTTAATATATGTATAATTGGTTTTTTTAAAATGTCGTATTTATATAGTGTTTTAAAATTTATTATTTTAACTGTTGTGAACCACTTTGGGTCCCCTATGCAGAGAAATGCAGCTTATAAATAATTCAAATAAATAAAATAAAGAAGCCAGCTCCCAGGATGAGAGAATTTGCACAGAAAGAGTGATCCTGGGGGGTGGGGAAGGAACCCCTCAAACCTAAGGGTTATAAAAGAGGGACTGCAGGCAAAGGTGGGAGGAGAATGTAGAGAAGAGGACAAGGAAAAGGTTGACCAGGTGGTAAACACTGGAGACTTACTTCCCAATGTGGTGGTGGAGGAAGAGGGTTCTTGGGCAGATACAGCTGAAAGCCCAGAGGAGATTTACCATCTGGTCATAGAACTCCCAGAAAAGGACTGTAAATATATTTATAAGGATAATTTGTGGACTCGAGAGCTGGTCGAGTTCTCAGTCGCCAAGGATGAGGTAGACAAATACCTCTTCCCCCGGGTCTCTGCATCCTGCTTATTGGGGTGGAGAGGAAGGTGCGTTGCCGCCAAGTCCAGGAGGGAGCTCATGCAGAATCGATGGCAACTCAAGCCTGATGCTGGCAGAGAAAGCAGCAGCAAGCCCACCAGGCACAACAAGCTATGACCCGAGGGGTAGCAGGAGCCAGAAACCTGGCCTAGTGTTCTCACAGTGGGCATATAAGCCATCCCTGTTGCGGAAGCCACTGGGCAGCTTAGCAGGGATGAGCCCATTAAAAAAGACAAGACAGAAAACCCTCCCAGTGATGTCAACCAGAGGTTCTACAGACTCTAAACTGAGAGACTTGGGACTTGATACTCAGGCATTGCTAGAACTAGTCTGGGACAGTTTCAAATCATTGCTGTTGTTGATTCTTCTCCTGTTTTAATAAACCCAGTTCTGTTGAAAATACCCTTGTCCTCTTTGATGGGGCAAAGAATGGAAGAAGGTTTTTTTGTGTGTTGACCCACCAAGGGCTGATGAGACTCAGACCCAATAGCACTGCTTTTATTCAGATGTTATTACAATGGTTTTAATTAATGAAATGCCATTTTGGTTAGAATAAGAATGCAGAACAGAAACAGTTCCCAGGATCTTGTGGTTTGTTTTTCTAAAAGCAGAGATTCGAAAACCCTCCAGATATTTTCCACTTCAGCTTCCAAAAGCCATTTGACTATTCTGCCCAGGACATCTGGGAGTTGAAGTCTAAAACATCTGGAGGACCAGTAGTTCAGAACTGTTGGCCTAAAGAGTGGCAGAAAGGATTGAGAAAGGAAAGTAACATAAAACAGCTTCCTTCATGAATGACTTTGTGTCAGCTTTCTCACTGTTTGCCTTTGACTCCTCCCTTAAGAATTAGCTAGAAATAGCACTTGTCTCAATACAAGCCCATGGGGAATGCCACTGTCTACATTATTGTGAAAACTCTCAGCTGATTCCTGGCATCTGGTTCCTATTGCTATGTAGCGTGTTATTGCCCCTTAACTCTAGTTTTTGTCAGGAACCATGTAAAAGTTTAACTTGAGGTATAATCAAATAGTAACTCCTATTCTTGTGCCAGGATGTTTATGTCAGTGCAATTTAATAATTTTGCAGTTAAATTTGTGTTGTAAGTACACATCTGACTGCAACCATAAATACTTTCTATATTTTATTTACAACCATATGACCCTATATGGAATTCTAGATCTTCCTCCCTGAATCATAAGAAATGGACTGTATATTCATGGTAGTTGATGCTGTAAGGAATTTATGGGTGCCATCAGATTCTTTGTTATATGTCTAAGGTTTCTTCCATCAACAGGTCTATTAAGATCCTCAAAGCATTCTAAGAAGTGAATAGGAAAAGATTTTGAAATAGACAATACAGTGGGGTCTTGACTTGAGAACTTAATCCGTATTGGAAGGCGGTTCTCAAGTCAAAAAGTCTGTAAGTCAAGTCTCCATTGACCTACAGTGCATTGAAAAGCGATTAATTCCATAACAGGCCGTTTTTGTTCCATTTTGGTTTTTTTCTGGTCTGTAAGTCAATTCTCAGGCTGCAAGTCAAACCTAAATTTTGCGGCCAGAGAAGTCTGTAACTCAAAAAGTCTGTAAGTCAAGCCGTCTGTAAGTCAAGCCGTCTGTAAGTCAAGGGTCCACTGTATCTAAAACGGGCTTTCAGGAACTGAATATTGAAATTATATTATTTTTATCTGTGTGTATTGATTTAGATAAAATATGCAATATGAAATATCATTTAGAAATTCTCCTAATGGCTCCAGTCCTTTAAGTCATTTTAACTGAATCTGACAGTTCTAAAAACTTCCAGATAGAAATGACATATACAGAACTCTGCTCTTTATGTTTTCTATATTTATTTAATTTTTAGACTTCCAAATATTTTAAAAATACCAAAGGCTAAATCTAGTTATGAATGCAGCTGGAATAGACCTGTTGAATCAAGGGGACTTCTTTCCTTTCACAATTTAAAATTGTAGACGTATATGAAACATAGCAAAAATTCGAACAAATGAAAATGTTAAAATTATTTGTCTGTTTTTGATCAGAAGTGGGCTACATCAATAGCTTTATTTTGATCATTTACTTGATCTTCTTTTGTACACATAGTAAGGCACACATTGTATGCACACAAATGCTTCATTGATTGTATTTGAAGGCAACTTAAAAGTCCCATTCACTTAGTGAGCTTCTTTTAGTTGGGATTAATAATTAAGTTTTTTCCTAAATGTTTCATTTAAATGTTAATTGTCTTCTCTCCCAATGATTGCCCAAATGACCCTCAAGGATAAGAGATAGGGATATCATTCCCTATATAGGATAAGTATCCTTCTTAGGTGGAGTGAAGGCCACAACAGCCCATGGTAGGGATGAGTGCAGTCCATGGTCCAATATGGTCATCGTTTGTCAAAAAACTGAATTTTGAGCATGGTCAACAAATTTTAGCATGTTAAGAATATCTATATACTACTCAGTTGAAAGATCCCTATCCCAGTCCGTAGACTGGATTTTGAGTTTTGAAACTGAACCACAATGGTCATCAAATGGAAGCAGGAATCATTTCTGGTGGAAATGACACTCTTGTGGAAAATCAAATGTATCCTTAGGTCTAAACGTGATTCTTTATTTCATTCAATATTATGTTTAAATGTAAAGTTTATATAGGAGGAAAAGAGGTTTTGTTTTAAATATATTCAGGAAATAGAATAGATGCTCGTCTAAATTCAGAAAAATTCCGCCGCCCCCCCCCCCCCCAGCTTTTGGTTACTCAAGTTGATAAACTAAACTGATATTCAGGAGCTGCCTAGTTTCCAGGAATGCCATCTGGTATTACCTGGCCAGCATTCATAACTTTTGATTTAAAAAGCAAGTGCTTCTTAAAATTTCAGAAATGAAAGCAGAGATGTGTAAGCACATCCTGCCCAGTTTGTTGAGTAGCATACAAGCTTTGTCTCACATTCTTTCCAAATAATAGTGGAATCCTACATAGATGTGCCATCATGCACATATTCTGTCTCCTTCTGTTGACTTTGTGATCTTTTACTTCTGTGGGGTAGGATGTGACACAGGAGGAGGACATCCTATGACAGCAAACAACACTCGTTTCTTTTTACTATTTTTACCCTTACTATTCTAAATGGAGTGTATGTGGCTTCACAAGGGGGGGGGGTAGAGTTGTCATAGGTAATTCTTGATGGCCTCTAGCTTGCCACAATTATATGCTGGAGATTCGGGAAATGGCACTCAAAAAAGTAACTCTTTGGCGCTCTGGCAGTTGCTGCAGAAAAACAACTCTATTCCTGCCATCACCACTATTGATGTCTTGCCCCAGGTAGCAGCAAAACTGTATTTCTATGTCTTAGTTAAAAATAGAAAAAAAGTGCAGAAGCTGCTGTTGAGATAACACCAATCTTGCATTCACTAACACTGGGTATCATGGAAGGTGATTTTACAACCATTTGATCCAAGGCCCTGCCCTTTATTTGTGTTTGTTTGCTTGCTTGCATTGCTTTGTTGATAGTCTCTTCTTTCTCTGATCTCCAATCAAGCAAGAAGCATGGAGGTTTCGTCTACATGGAGACTCAATGTAATTACAAATGGTAACTGTAAATAAAGATTTCCCCCCTATTTTCAATGCTTCTTGAATGACTTTTTCATACAAAGTGCTAGTTTGTGTGGAAAAGAAACTAAAGGGATGGAGCAGGGTGGTGGTCTTATTAGACTGAGCTGATCTCTCTCTGTTTCTCTGTGTTGTTTTTTTTTCTACCTCATATTTGGCTAACTAAAAGGAATTACACAAGTCCCCAATACCCATCACTATCGACCACCATAGTAAATACCTCCTCCAAAATCATTTGAACAATGACATGCATTCATGCCGGAAACCAGTTAAATTATCTCACCATGAAAATGAGGTGTCAACTTTCAGTCGATTTTATTCATCTTGTCAGAGACTCTCTCTCTCAAAGATTAAATGAAAAGAACCATATCTTTCCTTTTTAAAGAAGATATTCCTATATATTTTTTCATTCCACAGCTTCAGATGTTGCTTGTATTCATTCACACCAGCTGAAAGCTCAAACAATTTTCATGTTTAGCTGGTGGTGCTTTTTAATGATACTTCATGCAGAGAAAATGTGCAAGCTGCAAAGGTAGGTAAAATCAAAACAACCTTCCCTCTGAATGATATGAGAGGCATCACCATTACAATAGTCTTCATGTTCTGCTTTCCATGATTCTTCAACTATGTATGAAGCCATAGTGTCCTTGTGTACATTGTCCATTAGATTAATAAATTACACATTAACAGGGAGGATAACGCTAAACACAAAGCATGGAATTATTATTTCATTTCATTTTAAAATGATAAATTAACCATGCTGCGATTAATGGATAATCTTAATTAGAGATGTCAGAAAAATATGTTTCTTTTGATTGCGAGAGAACAAAGCTAGGTCAAATCATATATAAAGGGGACTAAGGAATTTGGTTATTAAATGTTCACAAATTGGAGCAATTAAGTGTTGCCTATGCTGAAGACTCTTCATAGGGCAAAGCACTAGAACTTCTGCATAAACATTAATAAGTGTTTAATTCAGCATTCATTTGATAACATCTAAGAAGTTGAACAAGTATCTTGAAACAAAACAGAATACTAATTGCTGCCCTAGATTTTCTACATTTGTGCTTTTAATGTGAGCCAAGTTCTGAACAGATCGTGAAGAGTGATGGATGAACTGCACCCCCCTGGACTCATATTTGGGTCAGCAATTATGGATATAACTGGAGAACTCTTAACAAACATCTAAATACATGCATTCCTACCTACAAAGGAAGAGAAGGTCAACCGGTTTCATTCCCTACTCTTGCCTTACTCTTACATTAGTTCTAAAGTAGTTGTGAGTGAGGATTGGAACTATTTTGGAGTCAATAGTCACCTAGTGCGAACACTCTCCAGTAATATTTAGTTAAACAATATCATTCAATTACTCGCTAGCATCCTGTTTATCAAGGCTGTGGCCCCAAGACAGCCTCAAACCAGCACAAACATTTATTTTAAATTTGGAGGGGATACATGGTTGGATTCCCACCCCAATCCCCATATGAACAGGAGAACCAAAGTACAATAGCAGTCTCACTCTTTCTGGTGCTTGAACACTGTTTATGAACAATAAATGTGACAGCTTATTTTTTGCAGGGGCTCAACTACTCAAGAGTCTCAGTCCTATTTTACACAATCATTTACACAAACAATATTTTTTGACTAACCTAGTTTCAGTTCTGCATTATTAGGCATGACTAGCTGAGCAGAATGCAAATTGGAACATCCTACCTCCATTAATGTAAAACTGCCCCCCAGCCTAAGTATCTAACCCACCACTACGTCCATGAAGGAGGCAAAAATATACGCAGTTTCTCTTGATTCAGATACCTCAAAGAAAAAGATGAGTGTTGTCAACATACTGAGGACACCATCCTTCAAATCATCTAGATATCTTTTGTCCAGACAACCTGGCTGAAATTTACTAGCTTTCCATTCCAGTCAAAGTATTCCATTCTTCATCACCATTGAGGAAAATATATTTCTGTCCTAAATGAGCTTCAGTTCTGCATTGTTAAGCAATGCTACCTGAGTGGAATGCAGCTTAGAAATTTTTATCCCTGTTAATACAATACAAGGCCAATGGACAACATTGGAATTCATAGGTGCATCTTATTGTGAATTTTATCTATCTGCACTGCAGTCCTTTTAGTGGGCTTCATGGATAAAGTATCAGACAAGAATTCAGGAGTCCTAAACTCAATTACATTTTCATCCATGCAAACTCACTGGGAATTGGCAATGCGAGAGACTACTCCTTGAACACCTCACACATCTTGAAAGGCCTATAAGAGTTGCCCTAATTTGCAGGCAACTTGATGGTGCATTAGAACAGGAGCCCCTTTCTCCCCCGTTGCATTGCCATGGGACAAGTTACCCTTCCCTTTTTCCACACCTCTGGTACAGACTGCCTCTCCTGAAAAAGTCCACAAAATGCACATCTCCCTGTTACAGCTCAGCAATACATTGGAATTTATGGTTTGTGGCTGCTAGAAATATTCTCACACCTATCCCCCTCTTAGCTCAGACTTATAAGGGGAGTGTGCCTCATCTTTGTGAGTGTGATTTTCTGTCCATTTGCAAGGCAGAGAGACCTCTGTGTTTGTATCTATTGTTGAGCTTCTGAGAAATTCCAAAGCAATCAGCTGATACAGATTTAAGCAGAAGAACTCTGAGGATAAAATTGCTGCATTCATCTGTCATACATCTGGACATGCATATTCATGTTACTGCATCACTTTATGCTATCATACCTGAAAAATACAAGACAAAAAATGAGCTCTTTCAAACTGATGAATTTGTGTGTGCATGTGTGATTCAAAAAACATCTCTCACAAAAGTGAGAAACAGAAGGTAGTTGATTATTTTTTCTCTATAGGCTCCTTGATTTTGCTTTCTTGTCCAGGATTACATTATACAGTAGGTCATCAAAATTATTAGTATAGTACTGATATAGTGTATTTTACAATATGAGACCTTGAGCACAAGGTGGTTCCCACCTTCAGAAAGCTGAGCTAGAGTTCAACAACTGGATAATTCAATGGGTTAGGTATCTGACTAAGGAGCCAGAGATTGGGAGTTCGATTCCCTACTGTGCCTCCTTCACAGGGACTGGACTCGCTGATTCATAAAGTCCCTTCCAGCTCTGAAGTTCTAAGATGATGATGACAGTGATGATTATATGGCACTGGGAGTAAACAATGCTCCACATTCAGTCCTTGGCATTTCTAAAGAGTATCTGAGAAAACTCTTACCTAAAACTTGGAGAACATAGAAAGCATAAAAATGAACTGTTCTTGGCCATGATTTACCTCTACTATTAAAATAATTATCCCTGAGCTGATACTTAGTCATTTTATCTTTACTGACTGCAGTATAGCGTTTGGATTGTTCCATTCAGTGGTGCCCATCAAATAGCCCAATAAGGACAGAGTCTGCTGTATCCAATAAAGATGGCATCTGATGTGAATTTATCTAATATGCTCTCACATTTGCTCTCAGGTGGTCCTGTTTTCAAGCTCCAATGTTACATTGGGCATGTGGATTGGACTACAGATGTATGACCTATGGAATGGAGTTGATTACCCATCAAATGAAGTAAAAGATATATGTCATAAACAGCATGGCAGACTCCTTACTGATAGAAAAGATGGTATTCTCTTGGTCTGGACTCTTGGATGATGGAATGATTAGTAAGACAGGTACATGGTTGATGTGGCCACAAGGTCTATAACAAGGTAAAAGACAATGGAACAGTATGGTCAGCCTGTGTCATTGGATATATTCAATGGCTCTGTGCCCAAAATGAATACTGGTAAGGTTATAAGATAACATTATTTGCTCTGAGGGAAAACAAGTTTCATAATGCATTTCCCCCCTGACTTGCTATCTATCAGTACAGAAATACACATAAGCTTGGGGCAATGCACATTTCTCCTAAGAAGGAAACTGGGAAATGAGTACATAGGAGAAACATAGATTTGTCTATAGATAATAAGATTCACAATTTCTGATAGATATAAAGAGATACAAACTATCAAAGTCCAGTGTCCAAGTTTATGTAAAGTGAAGTTTTGTGGAACTGACCATTCTTATCAATGGCCAAGGAAAGGTGACTCTTGGGTGACATGTCATTGGAATGTGGGTACAGCTAGACTAGAATGGAAAACCCAGGGAAGGCCTAACTGGCTGATGAGAACAAGGGGCAGGAGCTCTCCTCACTGTTGTATTTTATTGCAGATCTCAATGGTCATCAAAAGTTGATTTGTATTTATCCATGAATAATATAATCAGCTCAGAAATTCAGAAAGCTGCAAAAAGAAGTCTCACTGGATGGAGGCAGACAAGGTTATTACTAGCCCACTCATATATCAGCAAGAGAGCTGGTATAACAAATTGAAACACATGGTGTCTTCTGTTTACCTGTAGTCAATTAAATGCTCATATGAGTTCATAGCTCATTTTTATTTGTTTTCTAAAATAAATAAATAAATAAATAAAACAACTTCTGTGGCTAGCCATTATTCAGTTTTTTCTTTGTTGCTGCTAGAAAAATCCAAGTGCTTTCTTTGGGTTTACTTTAAATTCAGCTGAGCAGGTACTAAAGCCATGGGTTTGTTTTCAGCAGGTGGTTTTCTAAGGTGTTAGGTAGAAACTTTCTAGCAAGTCTAACACCTCTGCTTTGTCAAAAAGATCAACAAGATAACCATAAAAATAAACAACCTGACACTCCTGCCTGAGATGTTCCAGCATCAGGAGGATAACAGAGATGGAACATAAAAAATGTGAATGGGGAGGTTTTGTGATAAAAGGCATTGTGCTCAGCTTCAAAAGATGTACAGTGGTGCCCTGCATAGCGATGATAATTCGTTCTGGAAAAATCGTTGCTATGTGGATTCATTGCTATATGGAACAAAAAAGCCCATAGGAATGCATGAAAACACATTTAATGCATTCCGATGGGCTAAAAAAACTCGCTGTTATGCGAAAATACCGCTGCCCGGTAAGTGAGGAATGCGCGTGAAAACACAGCGGGCGGCCATTTTTTACCCAGCGGCCATTTTGGAACCACCAATCAGCTGTTCTAAAAACATCGCTATACAAAAATCAGTAAGCGAAACAGCGCAATCGCTTTTCTGATCGCAAAAACTTAATTGCTATGTGGATTCGTCGTGAAACGGGGCGCCCGTTATGCGGGGCACCACTGTAACTCTTAATTTTAATGCCACAAAAATAGAAGCCTAGTCTTTCCAATGAAAATATTATTTTTCAAATGGTAGGTTACTTGCCCATGGCAAACTAAGCAAGCACTGAAAGCACTTAAAAAAACACATTTTGTTAGTTTTTCACTCCATCTACATTTGATTTGTGCTTGTCAAACATCGTGTTACATGATTTGCTTACAATTATTTGATTTTTACACCTCAGTGTCTTCCCAGTTGTCCCCCTAAATTCCAGACATCTTTCAAGCATTCAAATCATTCATGTACATATTTTAGTATATAATATGGCTACTATCATAATATTACTTTCATAGTGTACAATATTCTCAAGGTCTTCTAATAACATTCTTAATAAAAGTAGTTCCAGATCCATGCCCCAACCTTATATCTAGTTTAATTTACCTAAAATGAAAATCCACCATATTACATCTTTACCCTGATTAGAGCTTCCTTATTTCAATTTAATTCTCCCTTTTAATATAAAGGATATGCTGCTTTACAATTCCCGAAGTTAAATATATACATGTTTTTCAACATTAAGGGCCCCTTCCTATTTTTCCTTTTTTCATCTTTCTCTTATTTATCTTTTTTTCACTTTTTGTTTCTGTCTCTCTAAACATTCTGTCATCTTTCATGACCTCTGTAACCATTTTGTGCATCTGATTTATCTCCACTATATCTTTATGCACTTGGTCTATCTTCAATTGATCTTCCAGGCTTTTAAAAATTAATTTTGCTGATTTTCTCCCCTTGTCTTCCCTTAATACTCTTCTTGGATCCAAGATTGAAGTTGTTTCTCTTAGGTTTTCCCCATTAATTTCCTCCAGCAACTCTTTTGATTGGCATACATCATCCGGAACACTCTCATTTCCTTCTTCATTATTCCCTGTCTCTTGTTGATTATAATTCTTCAGATGTTCATTGAATAATTTTGCCTCTTGGTAGTGGAATCTCACTATTTCTAGGATTGTTTGAAGGGTAGATTTTGCTTCATCCCAAAATTGTCCTTGTTGTGCCATTCTGTTCCAGCTGCCCAAGAACTTAAGCCAAGATTCAAAGCCCCCAAGTCTCACAGTCCTATCTGTGTCCTAATTGATCCCTGGCAAATTGATGCCAGCTAAACAGGTATTCCAAGTCTCCAGAGTCAGTTCAAAGAGTCTGCTTTGGCTAAATAGGCCTGAACCAAAATTAAAACCCCCAAAGTACCAAGGTACAACGCAATGGTTGTATCCACCGCCTGATGGCCTAATTCTCACAGGTTTACGCCAGCTAGTTAAACACAAACCCTTCCAGCTCCCGGGGCAGTTTCAGAGGATCTACTTTGGCCAAAGAGGCCTGAACTAAGGTTCAAACCCCCAAATATCACAGTCCAATTCAGTGTTTGTATCCATGTCCTGGTAGCCTAGTTCCTGCATTTCTGCATTGGCCAAAACTGAAATTCCAGGTCCCTGGAGGTGGTTCCAAAAAGTTCACTTTGGCCCAATATATTAATTCCCAATGTACAGTTTAAAAAGATCTACTTTAGGGTTAATTTGTTTATGTTGTTTTTTTAAAAAAAAATAAAAAAGAAATAAAAAACAGGTTTCCAAGCTTTAAACAGCAGTAGAGTACTCAAGGTTACTGTTCTGGGCATTATGCCAAAAAACTTCAAGTAGTCAAAACATAAGATAAGTCCAGACTTAACTAGCAATAACTTACGAGAAAATTTCTTAAGATTTATAACGCCAAATTATAAAATTCTTAAAGTATATTTTAAATGTATTTAAATGAGTAGTTAATGTCCCATAAATCTTTAGATTATTTTCTTTGTATCAACTATCCCTCTCTCCAGATTTTCTGCCGCTCTATGATTGATGAGATTGACAGAAGGTTCTTTTGTCTGTATATAGGAATTGTCTTCTCCAGGGGTAATCATAAGCAATTAATTGTAAAAATATATCTCACTCAATAGAAACACTGATGTTGAATAGCTGATTGTTGCTTTGCTTATTGCCAGCTGCCGATGAGCTGCCGATGACTTGCAAGCAAAAAAAATGCTTGTTTTTGCCCGTTGGCTGATTAGGGAGTTTCCTGGATCAAACGGGGATGACCGCCGTCCCCCCTGTGATCAACAGGCTTTCCCCCAGTTCACCACCTCTTTGGGGTGGTTTCAACACCCTGGGGTGTCCCAAACAGGTCAGAATTCAGCCCAGGGGACAGAGCTCTGTCCTCCTGCTGCTGTCTCATTGCAGCGTCAAGCCGGTCTCTCTGAAAGGATTTTCAAATGTACATAGTAGCATGGCATCGGATATGGATGAGGGATGTGATGGAAAGACTGCAATTGCTCAGAAAAGCCATTGGATGCACATTCCTTTTTTTCCTATACATGTGGGAACAAATGACATAGCCAAGAAGAGCTATGAAGAAATAATGAAAGACTCTGGAGCTCTGGAAAGGAAACTCAAGGACTTTGAGGTCCAGATAGTCTTCTCGTCCATTCTACCAGTACTCGGAAGAGGAAGAGGAAGGGAAAGAAAAATATTCTGGGTAATCAGCTGGCTACAAAGGTGGTGCTGATGTGAGAGATTTAGACTAGGGGAACATAGGCTATACTTCCTGGAAGATGGCCTGCTGGAAGGATATGGGTGGCACCTCACAAGGAGTCGGAAGAATATGTTTGGCCACAACATAAAGAACTTATTCAGGAGGGCTTTAGACTGAACTGGAAGTGGGATGGAAATGAAAGCTCAGAAGAAAAGACAGATGAAGGTTTACACACATAAGAGCAGACCTGGGCAAAGTGCGGGCTGAGGGCCACATACGGCCCGCGAGCCACTCCTGCCTGGCCCGCTGGTTGTCGCTCCAGTCCGGTGTTCAAGCACTTGTTCAAGCCCAAGACAGGCTGAATTTCTCTCACTGAACAAGTAGAACATCAAAACCATTTATAGCTTTTTGTCTAAAGTTGATCAGTTGCTTATCTTTAACATACCACAAAAAACCTTCTTAGTATTAGTGAAGATTAACAAGTTTAAAATAAAAACAATCATAACACCACTGTTTCATTTTATTTTTAAGTAAAGCTGGTTCGGCCCCCGAACACAGTTCAAATTTTTCATGTGGCTCCCCTATAGAAATTAATTCCTCACCCCTGCATAAGAGGAACAGACCACACAGAACTAAAAGGGTCCACTAGTAATAGTCATTAAAATGTATAGAGGAAAGCAGGGCACAAATCACACAATTCTCCTCTGCCCATATACAAATGTCAAGAGCATGGAGAAGGAATGAGAAGAACTAGAAATCTTAATTCAGGAGGGCAAATATGACTTGACAGGGATAACTGAAACTTGGTGGGATGAATTCCATGACTGGAATACAACAACTGAAGGATATAAATTGTTCACAAAGAACAGAAAGGGAGGCAGAGTTGCATCAAACATATTTATTGATTTATTGATTGATTTGATTTGATTTGATTTCTATCCCACCTATCTAGACCAAATGTCTACTCTGGGCTGTTTACAAATTTAAAAAACAATAAAACGAAAAACATATAGGTCCAAGATGGCAAAGTATAAAAAATTAAGACATGACAGGAGGGAAAGCCTGCCCAAGTAACCAGGTTTTAAGTCTATTCTTGAAAACACCCAGAGAGGGAGCCAGGCAGATCTCCACTGGCAAGTTGTTCCCAAGGTGAGAGCCATTGCCGAGAAGGCCTTATTCCTCGTCCTTTCCCTCTGGATCTCCCTTGCAATTAGGCTCCTCAGCTGCCCGGCCTGGCTGGAATGAGTGACTCTGGCAAAACTGGGTGGGAGATGGCGCTCTGCCAGATATTGAGATCCTAAACCATTTAGGGCTTTATATGTAATTGTAAGAACTTTGAAATCAACACAGAAATGAATGGGCAGCCAATACAAGGCAGCCAGCGTGGGGAAAATATGTTGGTACCTTTTCACCCCTGTAAGAAGTCTGGCTGCCGCATTTTGTACCATCTGAAGTTTCCACGTGAGTCTCAAAGGCAGCCCCACATAGAGCGCATTACAGTGGTCTAACCTTAAGACTATGAATGCATGGACCAAATGGTGAGCACCCCCACATCAAGACAGGGACGCAGCTGGGCAATCCGCCGAAGATGGAAATGTGCGGAACAGACTACTGACGACATCTGGGTCTCCATGGTGAGTGTCGGGTCCAGATGTACACCCAAACTGTGAAACAGCATCCACTTTTTTTGGAAAAAAGGAGATGTAGAGCTGAGTATCATCAGTGTACTGATGACATGAAGCCCCACATCCCCTGATGACTCCTCCCAGCTGCCTCATATAGATGTTAAACAGCACTGGAGAGATAATCAAGCTCTGCAGAACCCCACAATTGAGGCTCCAATCTGCACTATCTGGGGACGGTCCTCCAAGAAGGAATGGAGCCAGCCAAGAACCAGGCCACCAATTCCCAACTCAGACAGCCTCCCTAGGAGAATACTGAGGTTGACGGTATCAAAGGCGGCTGAGACATCGAGTAGCACCAGCAGAGACATTTTGCCCCTGTCGGCCTCCCGCAGTAGGTCATCAAACAGGGTGACCAATGCTGTTTCTGTGTTGTGGCATAGCCTGAAGCCCAACTGGAATTGATCCAGGGCATTGGTTTCCTCCAGAAGAGCCTACAGCTGATCAGCCACCACCCTCTCAATTACCTTGCTGAGGAAAGAAACATTCGTGACAGTCCTATAATTACCAATATTGTCTGCTGCCAAGCTCAGTTTCTGCCTAATGGGCCTAATGAGTGTCCTCCTGGAGGGACCCATTAATTATTGCCGTAGCCCATTCAGATGTTCTAGGCCTGGCTGCTTTGATTAGCCAAGTCGGACAAGGGTCAAGGGCGCAGTTGGTGGCATGACAGCGATCAAGCATTCTGTCCACCATATCTGACGTCACAGGCTGAAA
Organism: Pogona vitticeps; assembly: GCF_051106095.1. Classification (NCBI taxonomy): domain Eukaryota; kingdom Metazoa; phylum Chordata; class Lepidosauria; order Squamata; family Agamidae; genus Pogona; species Pogona vitticeps. Next base: position 227,068,804 of record NC_135784.1, on the reverse strand, counting down.
GTAGTTTATTTGTTTATTTGTTTATTTGTTTATTTGTTTATTTATTTATTTATTTATTTATTTATTTATTTATTTATTTATTTATTTGATTTGATTTGATTTGATTTGATTTGATTTGATTTGATTTTTACCCCGCCCCTCTAGACCATGTCTACTCGGGGCGGCTTACAAAATAAAACAGAACAGTATAAAAATATATAAAATCATAAAATTACAATTACAATTTCAATTTAAAACAATTAATTTAAAGAGAGGATTACCAAGATGGAATAGCAAAGAAAAGAAAAAAGGAGACTCATCGGGCAAGACAGAGTGCTGGACGTCTCAGATCAAATACACATTCTGACACAGAAATAAAGGAGGAGAACTTGTTTCTCTCATTGAAAGCATATGGATTAATATAATAGGAGCAGGGGGAAAAAGGAACATGGTAGTTGGAGTATAGTACCAACTGCCCAATAACGGAGAAAATGAAGATGATACGTCTGAAAAATAAATTACAAGAATTTCAAAGAGACATATGTAGTACAAAGGGGAGATTTCACTTATCCTGATATCTGTTGGGAGACAAATTCTGCCATACGGCCATTTGAATAAATTCCTGACTTGGGTTGCTGATAATTTTCTTATACAAAACATGGATGAAAGGAGTAGCTTGTCTTTGACTTGATTCTAACCCATAGAGGTGACTTGAAGAAGTGATAATAAAGGAAACTCTGAGGGAAAGTGACCATGTTCTAATTGAATTCTTGATTTCAAAGGAAACAAAAGCAGAATGGAGCCACACATATATGCTGGTCTATTAAGCCCTGGTCACACAAAGGAAATGTTCTCTAGTTATCCCCCAGTTAGGTCATTGCTTTCTTAGTTCCTGGTCACACGATGCACAGTCAAGATTGAAACATTTTCCCAGCCAGTGGTGTAACCATGGTTTATTTTCTACTCTCCGGGAGGTTTCTGTTATTTTGTACCTCTGTTGTATTGGTGCATTCCTTACTGGAATTGCTTTTGTGCACAACCTGACCCGGTTCTTTTCAGAATCGAAGCCAGGAAGGTGGCTGCTATTATTGAGGTGCATATAGATTTTTTTAAAAAAAATTTCATGGCTGGTACATATTGTTAAAAGCGTGCCACAGAATAATTCAAGCCATAGTTGCAGTACCGACATTTCAATACACAGCTTTTTGCCAGTCATTGTGAGGAGACAGTCCCAGGGGGTGGGGGTTGCAGAGGGAAAAAAGGAAATGGCAGATTAAGCTGAAAGGCAGAGGAGATGGTGGGAGAAGTAGATGGAGCAATGTGATTCTGCAGGAGCAGCCAGTGCAACAGAGGATATATTCCCAAATCAAATCTCCTTCCTGATGTATCGATTGATCGATCTATAAAAATCAAGGGGCTTGAAGCAAGAGAGAAAATTAACCAATACGATGGTGTAGTCACCCATAATGATCCAAATAGGAAGAAATAAATAGTTACTGCTAAAGGTTCTCCAGACATTTGCTCCAGTATATATATCATGTGACCAAGAATGAGTACAACAGAGGTATGGAAAGTATTGGAAGAATTAGAGAACATTACCCTTGTACGACCAGGGCCTTATTTTCTTGAACTCGTGGAGTATGGGTGAAGCGCCAGATGATTAGAGAACAGCTAACATTATCCCTGTGTACAAAAAGAGCAAAAAGGAGGAACCTGGGAACTACAGAAAATATGATGGATTTTAGGAAAGCCAATTTTAATAAACTCAGAATTATAGACCAGTCAGTGGTCATTCTGCAAAGTTCTGCATCTGGGGAGAAAAAACCAAAACACACAATTACTAGACGGGGGATATTGTGCTCAGTAATACAGCATCATGGAATTGTTATAAATCACAAACTGAATATGAGCCTTGAAATGTGGCTGCAAAAAAGGCCAATGGTATTATAGGCTGCATTAACAGAAGTAAAGTCTCCAAATTGGATTCCTGCATTGAACAGACGTGATGGCCTTACAGGTCCCTTCCAGCTCCATTATCCTATGATTCTATATGAATCTACTAACCCCCAATGTCCAAACCCTCTTTGCTATTTTTATGCACTATCAAGGCACGTCTGTCTTACAGTAACTCTATGAATGAGTAATTTAAAAATTGCCCTATCAATAACAGCCAGAAGGAAAGGGACTCTTGAGAACTTCCAGTGCCATAATTTGGCCAGAACCTCCCAGGCAGAATTATGGGAATGAAAGTCCCCAAATCAGAAGATGTCAGAGGAACTTCTATACCTTCATGTTCTTCTTGTGCTGCTGTTGCTTCAAATGATCAGATAAGTGTCTTGCTGCACTGTGGGTGTCCCAAGGATCCCAGTGACTTGCAGTGGACTTTAATGCAATTTTTGTTCTTTTCCTATTTCTTTTTCCTTTTCCAGATCTGCAAGCTCTGCAGTGAAACAGTTTGTTCAAAAATTAGTATGCCGGAATCTCGGTTCTTTGGTTCTCTGGTGCCTAAACAGTCCCTAACCATTGAGGCAAATAATAGGAAGTAATAGTCTCCAATTAAAAGGAAATAAATATTTTGTCTGAAGTGATAAACAATATTTATTTACTGAACAGCTTAAAATAACTCAAATATACATGAAAATAAGTTCAAATATACCTTAAGAAAAGGTCCTATGAAGCCAGGATAATAGCGGGGAAGCTGTACTCCAGCAGCTTTTAAAAAAACATTTTTTTTTAATCATGTGGAATTTCAAAAATGGTTTTAGGGGTGCCAAATGATGCCCATCACTGATTTACAGCAAAGGTAGAAAAACCTCTTTCAGTCTAGAGTTTGGATTTAGTTCTGAGGAGGTTCTCAGAGCTTACATGCCAACGCTGGATGGGCCCAAAGGGGAAAGTATAGGGTTAAAAATACCAGTATATTGTAGCTTAGAGCTTCCAATCCCAGCAACTAAGCCTTACATGAGACATTTCATACATTCAGAATGGGGGAAAAACAGTACAAAATCTGAAAAATCCCCAAACTGTAGCATTGATTGAGAAGCGGGCATGGCCACCTGGTGAACCAGGTAAATTTTGACTTATTTTAAAGCAAAGTGTGCTGCTTCAAGCACTCTCTGGGTGGTTTACAATTTATCTATGCAGGATAAACATTGCCCTCCAGCAAGCTGGGCAGTCAGTTTATCAACCTTGGAAGGATGGAAGGCTGAGTGGATTTCAAGTCAGCTACCAGGGTTTGAATCCAGGTTGTGAGCAGAGTTTTGCCTGAAGTACAGCAGTTTAACCAGTGTGCCATGAGGCTCTTGGACTGTGATCCCAGGAAGGCCAGATTTAATGCCAGGGTGTGAATCTTGTTCTACAGCACCCTTGTCATGTGTTTGATTTATCACTACTGTATCTTCGCTGCACGTTGCCTTAATGCTTTTCAGTACTGCAGTCATGTAAGCATTGCATACAGTGTTTGTCAACCTCATTCAACAAATTACTTATGCTTCTTCTGAAATACATTTTCTCCAGGAAACTTGTGTCAACCTAAATGCTTGAATTCTCTTTTTAATTTTGGGAGACAGGGACAGGGTCAGAAGGAGGAAATGTCTTAAAATAAAATATAACCATGTACTGAAAAAGCAAAACTATAATGGCAAGGTAGTCATGAGAATTTCTTAGACGTGTCTTCCCATGCTGCACTGCTTCATAAAATAATGGGTTTCAAAGGAGGTATTCATTCCACAGGGTATTGGACAAGATGTTACTTTTCTGAACCTTTTATGATGCCTCATTTTGTTTCTGTATCAGTAGGAGGGATTTTTTTTTTAAAATATTCAGCAGAATGCACTATTCCATTTGCAACAGATCACAAACAGAAGTAGATGGTTCTTGGATTTTCACTGACAGTTGTGTTCTGCTTTATTGGCACCGGATGATAAAATTATTCCTCAGCTTTTGAACAGGTACAGCTTGTGTCACAAGAAGAGTACAAATATTTAATTTCAGAAACTTTTTGTAGGGTATGTAATAAGTAAACAATTTGTTGTGCAAAAGCATGTTACATGAACAGAAGCTTTATTACATGAGAAGCAGGCACTGAAGGAAGTTGTCGAATCTGTGAGGTTCTACCTTCATTTCACAACAAGATATGGAGCATCTTTATTGCTGTCTTGTTGATTTGGCTTTTCAGAATTTGAAAGTATTTGTTGCATGCACAAATGCAGAATGTGTAGTAAGGGTGCTGCAGAAATAATATCCATCTTTATTTAAAGCATCTTTGATGGTGCTAAGTAGGGAAGAGTTTTCGGGATTACAAAGACCCTAATTCTCCATTCTGGGAATTCTATCTCCCTTGCAGATATCTTACAACCACCTAAATCTGATGCACATGGGAGAAATACATCAATTGGAAGGCTTTGAGATTAGGCCTAGCTCTGTCCAAGCTTCGTGTACCTGCTGTGGTGCTAGTAGGAAGCTTTCTTTCTGAGCAGAACCCTTGGGCAGCGTAACTAAGCCTCAAAGCCTTACATTTTAGGAATCAGTGTAGTGAGACTCCTGCTCTCCAGGTGTACCACATGCACATTGATGTAGCACTCTAAACTCTTTTTTGTTCATGCTGGTTGTAAATCTGCGTATTTTGAGTTTGTTATCTATACCTCCAAACAATCTTTTCCTCCAAACAATCTTATTCTGAAACCTTAGGTTTGTATCCATTCCGTTCCCTGTTCCAGTAAATTCCAAACAATTTCCAACATAAAAGGAGAAACAGCTTCCAGCAATGGGGCTGGCTGTGCCACCAAAATCATTCTTTAGTTTGAATTATCACTGCAAATGCATTCATATTAAGCAGAAGGCTTCTTACAGATATATATTCTTATGAAATACCTTGTGGGGTGATGGTACAGAATGAATTAAGGTAGTACAGAGACAGCAAAGTATTATTGAAATCAGAAGAAATAATAACTCGCTCTCTATAAATGCAGATTAAAGTATCATGGACAAATTTGGAAGAGGAGGGGAAGCAAAATTCTCTAAAGAGGTTATTTAATGCCACAGAAGGGATAGCCTCTCTTAATATATGCCAAAAATCCTGCAGTTGAACAAGAGTATAAAGGAGTTACAAATCTGCTACATTTGTGCATCAAAAAGAACAACTGAAGCAAAACTCTCACTGATTCTTCATTGAGGCGGAATGAATCGCACACACTTCATTTACTGCCCCTCTTGTACGAAACCCAACCCCTGCCTCAGAAATTTTGGATAGACAAAGTCAAAGTCAAAAACACTGTTAATGTCAGACATTCGAAAAAGAATAGATGGTGGAGGGATAAAAAAAAACTTGCCTGAGGCCCCAGTGGGATGTAGAAAGCCAAACTATAAACCATGGGAGGGAAAGATGGTAGAAGATAATGTACACTGACTCTTTCTCTCTTATTCTAGCTTGTAAATACATGATCTTAAGCAAGTCAAATGTTTCTATTTAGTCCAGCTGTCTTTTAAAAGGTGGGCTTCAGAAAAATAATTAATATGAGACTCTTTTACACGCTGAGACTATATAACCTTCCCAACTACTATGATCAACTTGGAAGTGTTGTGAGTTTTCCACCCAGTGTAGCCCATGGCCCAAGTGGAAAACCAGAAAGGCCTCTGCAAAGTGCATGGCAACCAATTATTTTATTCAAACAAATAGACAAACAAAAAGCCCACATCCTGACACAAAATACACAGTTGTTAGAGTAATTGAAATAAAAACCATATTCTCAAACCAACTCCCCCACATTGCCGTAAAGCATGACAACCTCTCCTTCATTACGACAGCATGTCAGACGGGAATCTTCTCCAATCAAAAGAACTAGGTGATGCCCACGTCACATGAAATACTGAACTGAGGGCCTGTGCAATAAGAGAAGCCTCCAAATTTTATCTAACAGTCTCTAAAAAATCAACTAGCATTCTCTAGGTGTTTTCTGTGCTAGATCTTACTTACAAAGGACAGACTGGTCAAAATGCCCCTACACTTCCTTAATGATCTGAGAGTATGACATTATATAAAGCATAACTATTTAAGGAACCATTTTTTGGCATTACAGAAAGGCCTTCTTCTGCATCCCACCATTGAGTACAGTTCATTATGTGGAGACTGGAGGCAGAGGGGCTTTTTTTTTGCCATAGTACCCTAACTGTGGAATACCCTAGCCCTGGAGACTCAACTGGCACTCTGGCATTATTCTGGTCAAGGCATATTTATTAGAGGCTTTAAATAAATAAAATAAATACATACAATAAAGAATAAAACTGTACTAGGACCATTGCAAGCCTAACATCTGGTAACTTGTTGAAGGTCTTCCCCTTCCCCTTATTGGGAACAGGGGCAGGTATACAAGAAACAAAAGGAGAAAGCTTAGAGGAAACAGTGAGATGAGGAGGAGATGTGGGGGAAAGCCCTTTGAGACCTCCGGAGGCAAAAAGGCAGGGGAAAAGGGCAGGAAATTTGAATTACCAGCCCTTTCCCCCTGCCTTTTTGCCTTTTTTCTTCCCTTGGAATGCATTGATCCTATGGGAAATGGTGCTTTGGCTTACGAACATTTCGATTTAAGAACGCAGTCCCAATATGGATTAAGTTCTTAAGTCGAGGTACCACTGTACTTGGGCATAGTCTTTCATGCCTTGGATTCCTGGGCCCCCCACATAAAGCATGCAGCATTGAATGCTCACAAAAGTGCAGCGGCATTAACAAGACATTTTAATATCAAAGGGGGTCACCACATTCCCTCAGCCGGTTCAGGTTTTTAAGGCTAAAGTTGTTGCTCAAGTGCTCTATAGGTGCCAATTGTTTGCCTTATCTGATCTACATCCTCTTGAAGTAGTTCAAACCAATTTTTTAAGATCTATTCTGACTGTACCTCCCTGTACACCTAATGTAGCCCTTCACTTGGAGGCTCGCCTAATTGCCATAAGAGCATGTGCCAAAGTCCTTACGTTTAATTACTGGGTAAAACATATCTTCACCACTGAAGGCTTGGCACAGATGTCACATTTTGACTCCTCTCAATCAGACTGGAACCTCCAACTCACAAAAGAAATAAGGCAAATGGGTTTTTCCACCAACGCTCTCTTGGCGATGGGTTGAATGCCAAAGCAGCATTCAAACAAAGAACCTGGGACATAGATCTTCAAGAGCATATGAGCCAGTCAGGCAAATACAGTGTTGTTACTAATAATGCCTTTACAATATCCTCATAAAACTAGCATAATGACAACAAAGACCAGAAGAGTCTTCACATTAGCAAGACTTAATGTTTTACCATCTAAGCTCATGGAGGGAAGATTTCAATGTATGCCTATCTCGGATTGCCTGTGTCCGTGTAATGATGGCCAGCTGGAAACTGTAGGTCATGTTTTACTGTACTGTCTTTTTTACAGAGATCTATAGCCCTTCACGGATTGCTGCCTTGTCGTGGCAAAGGGGCTTGAGTAATTCAGACAAGCTCTGGACTATGCCGTGCAGGGATGCCCAAAACAGACATTTCATAGTGGAAAGTTCTGACTAAATGCGATCCACCTGGAGAAAGAACTAGAAAACCACTCCAGTATCTAAGTGCAATAAATAAATAAATAAATAAATAAATAAATAAATAAATAAATAAATAAATAAATAAATAAATAAATAAATAAATACAAAAACACGCAAATAAGAGCTGAGTCAGCAAGTTTAACAGCAGCTCTATAGATGACATTTTAAAACTAGTAAAAAGGATGCAAGAATTTAATTTTAGGATTATAATGCTATAAGTGATTTGGGATTCCTGGCCTGTGCATGGAGCTAAGATATATAAATTTAAAAGGGGGAATGTTACTTGCTGAATATAACAATAGAAATTATGGATTGAAAGGCACACATTTATATATAAAACTGATGTGGTTATATACTGTAAGCAATTCTGATTATGTTTGGATTTAAATGGTAATTAAGAATTTCTAACTATGTAATCTGAAATGTTTATGATGAATATAATATACAATAAATAATGTATATATGAATTGTAATATGATTAAGTAAATAAGAGTAGATATATATATCTTTGTCTTCTGAAATGCTGATAACATTTGAAACATTGATATGAAATATATGTATGCATAGATGCATATTAGAGTGAACACAATATTGGAGATTATTAATTATAAGGCACTCACATAGAGATATTAAGCATATATGAATTATAATATGATTATGCAGTTAAGGTTAGATAAATATATCTTTTTTTCTCGTGATTGTAAAGCATTGATATCCTGAGATATAATTGGTTAGCTAAGAATGCAAGAGAAAAAAATCTATAAAAAATAAATCACTAAAATTATTATAACTTTAGGACAGTTCATATTGAACTAAATATTTAAGAGCAATAAGGTTGATGCAGTCAGATTTATATAATGGATAATATTGTATGGAAATGCCCTCCGCCGCCTATATGTTTTTGCTTGTTTTGTATCATTTTTTGGTTGGTTTTGTATGTCTATATGTGTTATAAAATAAACATTAAAAAAAGCAGTTTTAACAGCAGCTCCACCCACCTAGTCCTGGAGAAGCAGCCTGTCTCTCCCTGCTCCCTGATCAGTCAGTCTCTTACAGATACAGGGGAGCCTGGGGAGGCTTCTACTGTGCAATTTTCCTCTGCAGCCTGTTAAACAAATGGTTCCGACCAGAAAATTGAATGTTTTAAAAGGTTACTGACACACATTAAAAAAAAAACCTAAAAGAATAGGGACTCAAAAATGACTTGAGAAAAAAGTCCAGAAAACAGATGAGTCAGGTCCAAGTTGGTGTGACTTAAGTGCAACTTGATAAAAGTCCCCATCCCTTGAAATCCTTCTGTCTTGTTACACATGTGGGTGGCAAGCAGTGTAACACTCAGTTGCTTCCAGCTGGCAATGAATGAGTCTCCACAGGGATTCCCAGTGGTCTGGGCATCCCCTGAATTGATGGGAAGGACCTAATTAATTGCCTGCTAGAAGGAACTGAATACTACATCATCTGCCTTCCGCACGGATAAAAAAGCAATAGGATTTCAGCCTGTGGAAACTGAAATAATATCTTGGAGAAACCAGAATCACTGATCCTTCCAGAACCATTCTGAATTAGAATATTATCTTCAGCTTCTTACTAGGTTTCTGAAATAACTGCTACATCTAAGTTATGCTGAAACTAAGGGAAAATAATAGAGCTAACGGGAAATAATATAGCTCAATTATGTTTTGGTACTGTGCATGAATATATATGCAAATTCAATTTCCTTGTTTTTCTTCCTTACTGTGTTCTGTATAAAATTTCATATATTCAAGAAAACTCTGTAAAATAGTCTGAGTGGGTAGACAGATAGCTATGCTGCCAGAATGTAAATTATTAGCTTAATGATAGATGTACTTCAAACAACTATGAAAATGTATAAAGATTGATTCTGTTAAAAACTGTATCAATTCTGTATCAAAAACTCTATTGAAAGATGCATGCCTTAGGTGACTTCCCTCCACCCAAAGAGAAATGTTTCAGGAAAGTTTGTGAAAAATCAATTTACTGTAATTTTTAAAGCAATTATGACTGGAAATCTATAAGCATTGTTTCATTAATTAATTCCCTCTGAGGAATATTTTTAAAATACACTTCGTAGCAAAATAAGTGAATAATTTTATCAATATAACAACTGTTATGTACTTGAACAGGTAAGTGGAGCACGTTATAATCTAAAATTATATACCCAGAATAACCACAGAAACCAAACTGTTTGTAGAACAATATTTACATAGAAATCACAGTGGAAACACTTTCTTATCTAAAATTTAATGCAAACAATATAACACTTCCACATACAACAGTAAACTGAAGCTATAGAGGCTAACCTATTATAGCTATGATATTAATAAATGTTGTAGTTAAGAGTAAAATTGCTTGTTATATTATTTGGACCATGATTACTCAAGGGTCCTTTTTAAAAACATGAATATTCCCACTAATTAGCTTCCACTTTTCTGGACGCTTTTATTCTGGACCAGAAAAGCAGACTACATTATTCCTATTAGAAAAAGCAATGCAACATTTTAAAATATTATTTCCCTGCCTATTAGGTTATCCTGATGAATATATGAGATATCCCACACCCCACAGGGAAAGTCGGAACAATTCCATCCCTATCGACTTTTTCTAAAGGAAGTCAACATATTCTTCTTCTTTTCACAGGCTTTGAAACTTATTTTCAGGTTGCAGTTAAACTCTGGTTTCTTCTCTTTCATTTTTTTATGGCGATTTTATTCTATGCTGCTCTGGGGGCCTTGCTGGGCGGAAAAGCTGGCACCTGGAGATGACTGGAAAGCCACATGTAGGGCCTCCCTTTACTAGGAATGGCTGGAGGTGTCGAATTGGAACTCTCAGTGGTCATCTCTATAGGACCACTGTAGTGTAAGCAAAAGGAGTTATGCCTCAGAACATAACTTCTATAGCTGCATCAACTTAAGCCCCACTTTCAGTAATTCTTTAAGCTTATATTATTCAATTATTCAAAAAAAAATCCTCTGGTTTATAAATGTGGGATATTGTGCTTCTCTACCCATGATTGAAAAGCACAGGAAATGGCCCAAAATTGCTGCACAATATCATGCCCAAGTTGCAAGCGGGAAAAAGGGAAGGAAAAAGCTTTACATAGCAAAGGGCAACCTGAATGTTGACAACACCAATGGCAGCAGTCAAGATGGTCTATAGCAGAGGTCCCCAAACCCCGGTCCATAGCCTATGGAGGACTAGGTCACGGACACAGATCTCCTACCCCCATGAGCTCCGCTGCACACAAGTGCATTCCGCCGCCTGCAAGTGCGCCACACGCATCCATACAAGTGTGCTCTGCCTCCTGTCAGCAAGCCAAGCCCTCACACAAAGATGCCATGCCCCCCAACCAGTCTGCAGTTGGGAAAAGGTTGGGGACCACTGGTCTATAGGGCACCCTTTTGTTCACACCACCATTCACAAAGTGACACCATGCATGGGAAAATCCCAGAAGCTGGCTCATAACCACTTTGCACTCAAATAAAAAGCAATTGTCAAGTGTGAATGATAGTAAGCAGAAGAAGGTATTGTGAAGTAAAATAGGCTGTTTCCTGGTCTTTTTAAAAAAAATCATGGGTGAAGTAGAATGATGTCTCACATTTATAAACAAGACTTTAAAAAAAAGAACTGAATTCCCTGACTTTTTAAAATAGGAATTTAAAAATATACATCCACTATACATTATTCCCAACAGAAATTTTCCTCGTGTAGAATTACCTAGTGCTAGAGGATTCCAGAAGAGGAGCACATGATCTATACTATGGTTACTGGGGGAAGGCACAAGACCTTTTGATCTGTTTTAAATCTAGAGGCACAGAAGGTAACCTGTGTCTGCATGGGTGTGTGTAAAACAATTTCACTGTTTAAAAATCATAACCTGAAAATCATTTGCCCAAATATATCCAAGTATGACACAAAGCAAGAGCAGATTGTCTGCTACATTTGTGCCAAATATGATCCAGAGCCCAGTTTCTAAGTTATAATTCTTCATTTGGGGTATCCCAATGTTTTGAATTGTTTAATGGAATGCTGAACTCTGTTGTTGCACAATTATTTATTGCTGCATGCTTTTGCAGTAATAACACACAAAAAGATTCTGCGTAAAGAGATGAACAATAAAGTGAGAACTGGTTTTTTTTGTGTGTTTTTTTTTGCATTTTCCTGTTTAGCATACAAGAATAAATGCGATCAGGATTTATATCCCTGTAAAGATGATACATGATTATGCTCTTCCATTTTAAGTAAACCATACTGCAGCAAAAAAGACTTAATCTGTCAGTGTGTATGTGATTCTGGGTCAAATAATATGTTAGATGGAATGTTCATTCCATCTGAATAACACTTGATACACTTCCCAGTGTGATTCCCACACAGATCCACTAATTTAAAAAGCTACAGTTATAGAAGATCTCAGTCATGGATTTCCTGACTTGCTTTTAACTGTGCCCTAAGTAAGCTGGTAAATAGTTTACCTTCTTGTTTCAAGGACTATATGATCTCCAGTATTTTTTAACTCATAGCAAGGCAAAGCACAAATCTTTATAGCATTCAGTATAGCACTAAACACTGATAGGGATAATAGAACATCATAGCGTATTCAATAAGTAAATAAAGTAAGAATACAATTATACAACAACCCCACCAGAGTCTCTGTGCATATATTTGGTGATCTTGAAAATAAAGGTTAAATGGCATGCATTGCGGAAGTAAGGATGAAAACAAGTGATTGTTGTGAAAATGGGATCTGTTTTGGGAAGAATGAACCACAGTAAAAGGAAGATATTTTAATGGGATGCCCCATCCATTCATAGCCAACAGAGAAAACTCAGATACTGTAGCATTTCCCTGTAGCTGATTTGATATTTATATAAGGAGGGACAAAGGTTAAATGGGAAAATTTTAAAGGGCAATGTAATGAAGGGATTTAGTGAAAGCCAGAAAGGATAGATTACAGCTATACTTTTATTTATATTGCACCTTTCCAAAAGCACTGCACAAACACTAACAAAAAATTCTGCAAGAATGCTCTCTGAACATTTCCATAATGTGACAAATCTATAAAGGACTCAGCAGCAAATCAGGGGAACCCAAGGAATATACTTGTTTGTCAGAAAGAGTATGTGTTTGACCTTGTAGGGGAAAAAAACTAAAAAAATGAAGAGCTTGCAGGGTCAAATTAGGCAGGGCATCTGTTGTGGGGCTGGCTAGTTATGTAAGATTTTTCTTTAAGAATTCTCTCTGAATGTATGTATTGGGAGACAGAAAGGAAGACCTCAGCATAAAGGGAGGACCTTTTAACACCTGACTCATAGCATGGTTCTGATAGAAATTGGGGGTTTCTCCACCTTCTGCAGTATTTGTGATAAGGGAAAATTTTCCCATAGAAATGAAAAGTTTGGACTGAAGTGGCTACATATAACTAATTTGTTGTTATGTGAAGTCAAAGCTCACTTATAGTGACACTAATAGAGTTTTCAAGGTAAGTAAAAGTGCAACTACGTAGTAAAATACCATGGAATTTCTTCTGCTTATAAATGGGTGGAATTCAAAGTATTTTTTATTAACACAAAGATTGATTTTTACTGTCCTAGTTCTTTTTGTTCTCAAAGTGCCTTTTTTCTCTCTGTTACCAGGGTCTTCTACTTTTATAAGCTAAAACAATACAAACAGGCTTTTTCCTGTACAGTTAGTTGTGATATATTCTCATAATGACATGGGGGGCAAGTCTGTGACAGAGCCAGTTGGGGTGTGATAGTCAGGTCCAGGTGGGGGGACATGCAAAAGCAAAGCACCATGATTTTATTGGGGGTGGTTGAGTGCTAGTCTTGAATCTTGTCAGATTGTGTTGGAAGGTTATTTTGTTCTAAAGGAAAAGATTAGTGCTGTTAATTACTTAATTAACAAGTCTAACAGTCTCATTAAAACCACCTTCCCTTTCCTAGACTTTACTGTTATCCTTTACTTTCAAGAAACACATGCAGGAATTACCTCATGTGTGCTCAGTTTAACATGCTAATAGTTTAAAACCAAATGAGAGCAACCTGCATTACATTTGAAATCAACCATTCTCCATTGTGGGAGTTCCACCTGACAGGATGAAAAGGAGCTCCCTTATTATTCCAATGCCAGCTTCCTTTCTGAACAGGAAGCTTGAATGGAGCTAGGCCTAGCGGGACCACAAAACCTTTCAGCTTAGGCCCTTCTCTCAGGTAAACAAGAATAATCTATCTATTAATGAAACTCCCTGAATAAAGAAAAAAATCAGGTATTTGTAGTTGAGAAACTCTGAATGGCACATCCCAAATGTGTACAAATTTTTTGCTTTTATTTACTCTGTTTAGCATAAGATCTCAGGAGATTTTACACACGATGCCAGTATTTTCGATAGATAGATAGATAGATAGATAGATAGATAGATAGATAGATAGATAGATAGATAGATAGATAGATAGATAGATAGGGGGATATTCTTTTATTATAGATATGTATCCTATCACACTTGTAAATCTGGAACATTTTATCATTCATGCAACAAATTGGATAGTGTTAACAACTGTACATATACAATGATAAGGTGTGGAGGACAAGTATTCTTGAAAGCATGATTAAGCTGCATAAATGCTTCATTAGCACAGAAGTTGTGAGTACCTCATGACAGCAGAGGAAGCCTTTTGAGACAGCCCATTTTAATTTTTATTGATAATATGATCACAGGTGTGCTTTTTAATCATCTCGCTGCATTATGTCCTCCTCATCAACTGTCACTAGCAATTTTGTGTGACAAGCACGCTCTCCTTGCATCTTTAAGGGGGTGGGGAGATGGAAATTGCTAGAGATTCTTGTCCACCTACAAGAAGCAGCTTCAAATTGTGTGAAAACACAACTGGGGCAGGACAATAGAGTTTAAGTAAATTAAATGTGATTTGCCTCAGTGGAGCAAAAGGTTGTTTCCAGGAAGAAGAAGAATGAACAAATCATTCAGCTAAGTCAAGCTTCTGAGGCATTTCCGCTGAGTTTCCATTTGAGGTTGCCAAGAAATAATACTGGGTACCTAACAGCATGTGGAGAATCACCGGTCCATTGAATAGTGAGCAGATTCAGGAATATCAGTTTATAATCACAGGTGAGTGCTTAGCTTGATGAATGACTTCGGTTTATTATTATCCTTCTTTTGCTTCCACCCTGTGCATTTGTCTACCTCCCTCTCTCAAAATAAAGGGACAATGATGTTTGTGTGGAACAGAAGGAGACTTGCTATTCTTACTCAGTATGGTCTTAAATAGGAATCATTAGCTTTTGTCCTGAGAAGAATTATTTTGACTTTTTCCCCCAGTTAAAATGTGCTCAGCATCTCTTCAGAAAAGGTTTAAATAAATTCATTGTTAATGTATTATCTGTAGAGACACCACTGAACACATATTGAGAACTGTGATTAAAGACAAATTCAACAGTTACCTCTGTGTTTCTCATCTTTGTTTTACCCAGTCAATGGAACTCCTTTAGAATCTTTCACAAATTCTGCCCTCCCCTCTTTCTGCCTGAAAGACACACAGGGTACATACATTGTTCATATCATTTAAAAAAAACATTTATTTGTTAATTCGTTGTCATATTTACAAGTAACATTTCAATGAAAAATTGCACCCAAAACAAGACACAAGAAAATTCATCCAAAACATCCTAATGTGGACTTAACTTGTGATAGGTAATTAAAAACATATTCTAACAAATCCTGTTGTTTTTGTCATCAAGTTGCTTCTGACTTATGGTGACCCTATGAATGAATGATCTCCTAAATCTCCTGTCCTCAACATCCCTGCTCAGTTCTTGTAGACTCAAGTCTGTGACTTCCTTTAGGGAATCAGTCCATCTCATATTTGGTTTTCCTCTTTTCCTGCTGCCTTCCACCATTCACAGCATTATTGTCTTTTCCTGACTTCTCATAATGTTCCCAAACTAGGAAAGCCTCAGTTTCAACATTTTTACCTTCAAATATGGTTCAGGCTTGATTTGATCTAGGACCAATTTATTTATCTTTCTGGTATCTGCAAAACTCTTCTCCCACAACACATTGCAAATGACTTTTTTCCCCATCAGCTTTCTTAACTGTCCAGTTTTTGCATCCATACATGGTGACTGGAAGGACATGAGTGCGAATGATCTTGGTCTCAAAATCTTAGCACAGTGTATACCATGGTGTGAGATTGTAGAAGGCAACAGTAAAGGTGCTGAAGGAGTGCCATTCCACACTCCATGGAAAGGGGTCATTGAAAGACACAATAGGAGGAGTGTTGTTGGAGTGCTGGTGAAACAAAAGACGAGAATGAGGAGGGCTGGATAGACATCATGAAAGAAGATCCATGGACAGGGAAATGGGTTGTGTTCAAAGTCCCAAGAGGGATGGTGGAACAAGGGAGGGAGCAATTACATAAGAAGCCACCCTACTGGAACTAGAAGGAGGAGAGAAAGAGGCATAAAAGGGAAAAAGCTTGGATAGCAAGAGAAGCCCAGAATATAGAGAATACACAATGTCAAGAACGCCCTAGGAGTTCTTCTGGAACAAGTCCCTTCAGGCCCCCAGTCTGGCCAAACCCTAGGAAGAAGGCATGGGGACCCTCTGGGGGTAGGGTTTTTTACTCTCCTCAGTAATAGATGTTGAAGATGTTCCAGATAAGCCAGGCCCTGTGCCTGGATGTTTGTTTTCTCAAGAGACAAGTTCCATGTGTGTTGCTGGGAAATTGTTGTTAACTGAGAAGAACGGAAATGTGGCAATACCTCTGAAGAAAGAGGCCCACGAAAAGAAAGAAAATATTATTGTACAGTTGTTGGAAATTCAGATTTCCCTTTGACTCAAGATGAATTGTTGATGCCTTTTATGATGATAAAACTAAAAGAGGATGAGAGGGTTTTCCCATTGATCCTACATGGAGTTAGGAGGATCTAATACAGACTAGTGGTTGGGGATATGGAAAGGTTTCATCTAGTAATGTTAATCTGACAAGATAACAAACACCACTGATGTACTGAAGTCTCCTTCCAACTAAGAAAAAATGAAATGTTCGCCTTCAATCTATATTATTTTCAACAGGCTGTGCACCAATATACTGCGGCAATGTAGGATGAAAAACACATGAAAGTGCCAAAAGCCACGCCAGGTATTCATGTCAGGTCTTTTTCTTAAAAGTGAGTTTGAGAATGCAGGCTGCAAACAGTTTGAGGTTCAACATGCAGGTTGTAGGCACATTGCTCTAATAAACCTACTCTTGCTTTTCTATTGTGTAAGAATCACATGGCTTTATTTGTTTGTATTTCTTTTCAACTAAAGTTCTCTGTGCACAACCAAAATCTGCTCTAATGGGTTGTGAAGATCAACATAGCTTGTGAAGATCAACATAGGGTGTCAAGGGGAATTCCTCTCAAGTGGTGTTGGGTGTATCTTGGGAAATGATATGTGTTCTGGATCAATTAATATGGAGCAAGCAGTATGACTGTCTTTTATTCAATTTTCTTCATTTTTCTAACTATACTCTGTTGTGCATGCCTCAGCTGAAGCATTTTTAGCATGCCAAGTGAGAGTATTTGAATATTTTGACTGAAGCTTTGAAACATTTTGTAGATTACCTGTCTATCAAATAACTGATTTGGTTACCAAATTGCTGCATACTGCTGGAACAGCACAAGTAATGTGATAGTTCAAAGTGAAACTGACTTCAACCAAAATCATTAAAGTAGCTTTATTTCCATAGGAAATGAAGATAAGGCTCCTTATTTTTAAAAAATTATATTGATTGAATCAAAGAAACGAAATTAGCACAAAAATGAACTCCTGACTAATTTATCATTCATCTAGCTTACGAAAACATGAGAAAAAAATCATTATATCTGATGACATTTTTACAATACTTGAGAGACCGATAATCCACAAATCATATTGTGACAGAAAGTGTTACGTCACTGCCGAATATGAAGTCAGTCTCTTGGTTCATCTGGTCCGGGTCAGCTCTGACTGGCAACAACTCTCAAGAGTGTTAAACAGGATTCTTTTACTAGTCCTACTTTGAGATTCTTGTTATTATCTAGTAGCCTTCCAGCTTAGTACTAAGCAGGTGTGACTGTATTTAGCTTTCAAAATCAAATGCAACTGGGCACACTCTGCTGGTTTATTGGGTAGCTCAGTGGTCTAGGTGTGAGTCAGAGGTTAGACGTTCAATTCTTCAGTGTGCCTCCTTGACAAGGGCGAGACTTGATGATCCATAAAGTCCTTTCCAGCTCTGCAGTTCCAAGATTATTAGTATTAGTCATAGAAGATACAACTCAAGAATCTGAAACTGAGGCTGTGACTACACTGGCATGATTCACAATATTCTTTATGCTTCTACTTCAGATTAAATGATCAGAGACTGTAGATTGTTTCGGTGTCATCGTCCACACTGCTCCCTCAATCCACTGCAGTCTGATGTATACCACAGGCTCCTTTTCTTTGAACCTATCCACTGCCAATCCCTGGCTTTCCTTTTATGATTCATTGTATTGCTGGTGGGCTGTTTAAAGTCTTGTACAGCATTAGGGAAAAGGGACAGTTTTCCAGGGTTCTCCATCATGTACAAATACAGTCCTTCTTCAGATACGGCAGGCAGAAAATAATAGATTAGGTTCTGCAGAAAGTGCGCCCGTAAGATTTCTGGAAGGCGGCAGTTCCTTGAAACAGAACTTTATCATGCTTTCAAAAAGAGGCACCTTTAAGTGAAAAAAAAGAATAACTCTATTGTACAAACTAATGTAAGACATTCTAGCCATTGGAGCATTGAAATCTGAATACTAAAGCATTCAATTCAACAAAGCCAGGGAGGGCTCATGAGCTTTAACTGTTTCTTCAGTCATAAATCATACATCTGTAAGCATCATGTGTTTACTGTATTTATAGTCATCACATTCCTCTTTTGCTCCACCCAAAATGCATTTAACAAATATTTTTGAATAGAGAGCTTTTAAGAGAACAAAAAATGTTCAGCAATGTCATGCAATAGTTTCCCCATTCATTAATGCCCCATAATGTGCTATTAAGATATTTATTAATGCATCTTTTGAACATATCTACAGTGAGAATGAGAGCACAATTAGGCAGGCACCAGAACTAAACTCAGCCTTCTGAAAGCCATTAATTAAAGTGGTATTGCACTGTGTTTTCTTACATCAAAATATAAGTCTCTGTTTAACATTACACATACTCATTTCTAATTATCTGTGTGAAGGAAATTCATCACCTTCACAAGATTAAACTAATTTAGAAAAAAAAAGGTGGCTTACTGTGTGTTGATCCTGACAGATTGCTTGCCATTTTTCTACTTTGTAGTCTTGTACTATTTTACACAGGAAAGGGTAATGCACTAGAGTGCAGTATTATTTCCCTCTATTTAAAGTGTTTGCTGGCTTGTTATTTTCATCAAGCCCCCACACCCCAGGAAAGTGCTGCTCACCTTCTCATTTTGTCATTTGCTACTGCTAAACAGATCACGCGAAGTGGACTCTGTCCTCTTTTTAATAGTAGTACCAGTTACTTGCCTGGGGATCAGCTCTAGGTTTGTGTGGGATATTGCCATTCCCTCTGATTTAAAAAGGGACGTGGTGGCGCTGCAGGGTCAGAAGACCAAGCAGTTGTAAGATCAAATCCACGCGACGGAGTGAGCGCCCGTTACTTGTCCCACCTCCTGCCAACCTAGCAGTTCGAAAGCATGTAAATGTGAATAAATAGGGACCACCTCGGTGGGAAGGTAACAGCGTTCCGTGTCTAAGTCACACTGGCCATGTGACCACGGAAGATTGTCTTCGGACAAACGCTGGCTCTATGGCTTGGAAACGGGGATGAGCACCGCCCCCCTTAGAGTTGGACACGACTGAACAAAAATTGTCAAGGGGAACCTTTACCTTTAACTGTACCTGATTTAAAAAGGAAGCTGAGATCCTTGGTTTCCTCTTTTGTCCTGTAAAAAAACAGTGAATAGCCAGATACTGTAGTATGGTCCTCCTACCCTACAGGTGTCAAGAAAGAGAAGAAGAGAAGTGCTGGCCCATATGGGGACAGTAAAAGGAGATCTGGAGCTGGTAGTACTGAAAGCAGCAGTGTGGAAGTGATGTCAGCTTGTGAGTAAGAGCCCAGCTACTGTTGCTTGATGCTGATCTGAACTGGATACTATCCTGTGAAACAAATTATAATTCCTTTCACTTGCTCTCTGGGGAGAACAGATCTCCCCAGCAACAGTATCCCTACATAGTTTTCAGCATCAGCTCAAGTAATCATGCCACCTGAACCAATGTAAATGCATGTGCTACCAAAAAAAAAAGCCACAACAGTGAAGTTAAAAAAAAAGTAGGGGGGAAAACTCTGGGCTGATTTGTACTGACTTGTAAATTCTGTAATCAACAGAAAATAATCTGAATCTGACTGTCCCCATCATGGAATGTT
Source organism: Pogona vitticeps (assembly GCF_051106095.1). Lineage (NCBI taxonomy): Eukaryota > Metazoa > Chordata > Lepidosauria > Squamata > Agamidae > Pogona > Pogona vitticeps. Next base: position 227,048,783 of record NC_135784.1, on the reverse strand, counting down.
TCCCATAGTATTTGCCAGTGTAGTTGCCTCCTTCCAGTTGGAAGCTGAGAAGATGGTTGTAGGTAATTCTGAAACTTTTTAATAGGCATATTCAATTTATATTCAGATCACAGGTAGGATTTGAATGCATTCTCTTCATTAAACAAACCAATTGAGGAAATCAAAAGAATTTGGATTTAACACAAATTCATTTCATGGAATATTCAGATACAAGTATTATCAGTGTAAACTGAATTATTAATTAAGCCACACTTGGTTACCTATAGCTAATACTATGAATACATGCACCAGGTTTTTTTTTATTCATCCTCATGTGTTTGGTGCTTTAAGAAAATGTTTTGAAGTTTAAAATAAAATACAATAAAATCAATACTGCAGTATAGTTTAAGTATCAAATTGTCCCATAGGTAGCTCGTTATGTTCCTCCCCAGGACAGCCAGTAGATACGTCAAGGGGAATGAAGTACTGAAATATTTTGCACAGCAATGCTAGAAAATTTGTAGCAGTCCCCCCCCCCCTTTCCCAGTATTTTCCATACTTTGAAATTAAGGGAGATCAGGTGCAGTCACACTAGACTGCTGAAGTCTGCAGCGCAACGGCAGGGTTAATTGACTGAGCCTGCAAAACCTTCCCAACCAAAAACAATGCATGATTTGCTTCTTTCCTTTGCTATCGTCTCATAAATAAAAGATAAGAAGATGAATTATAGTTTGTCAACACTGGAGCCAAATAATAACCGTTGATAGCTAATAAGATGCAATGAAAACTGATCCATGTAAACCAGAAGTGATACTGTAGCAATAAATATCCAGGAGGGGTACAGTATATTAATAATAACTGCTGTATTGTTCCTTGAGTATTGCTTCTAATTCGTACAGCTTCTGGCTAGAGTGAAAAAACAAAACATTTTTATACCAGGTAAAAAGAAATAAGCCTGTTAACAATCCGGTTTTTGACATTTTGCTTCTTCCTATGTTTATTACCGTGATGTCATAAGGTGCTACAGTCGCTTCAATGAGTGATCAAACAATGAAAAAGGAAAATGTGCACTGTGAGGTAAATGGCCACAGAATTTGAAGCTCATAATATTTTATTTTTCCAACACCTAAATTAAAATCCTTTTTGTAATTGTCTTCTGGAACTGCTATCAAATTGCTTCAGACCTTAAATTTGGGCAGTAATAGGACACAAATGACTATGTAAAATTCCTTAAAGGTCAGCAGGTAAAGCTATCAAGTATTAATTTTGTTAGGTAAAATGGAGGGAAATGACATGTAAGGCTAGGAGATAATTGATAAAGATGACTCATTCTTATTCACCCACCACAACCAAAGGAATCGGGCAAGCTAGGTTTGTATGTATTTTAGAAACAGACTTTTGAGGAGAAATCCTGATAGACCAAATTGTATCTCCTCCCCCCACCTTCTGTTGCTTGATGTCAAAGGAGTGTGGAGTGTTTTGAGAGGCACCCTGTATGCAGCTTAATGAGTATGCAGCTTCATGTGCCTTGCAATACCTCTGGAGCTTATCCTCTCTCAGCAGCTTCCTCTGTCTTCAGAGCAACATCATAGCTCCAGAACAGGTGCTGGATGGAGCTGACAGAAAACTCCTGCAAGTATTTGTGCATGACTGAAAACATCTTAATTTTTGGGCAACAGTTCCCAGAATTCTGGCTGGGGGAATCCTAGTGAATGCTGGCATCTGTTGCCAAAAAGATTTGGAAGTCCCATACTGGGTCAAAAAGCTGTATTAAAAATAACCCATGCTTTTAGGAGGGATGAAAAGGTTCAGTGAGAGAAAAAGTAATGGCACTAAGCAAACAAGAAAAATGTTATGTGGATGGTGGGAAAAATTTAACATCTATGCAGAACCTGGTAATTTAAGGAGAACAAATGGCCCATCTGGGAGAGCCCAAAGCTGCACTTTATTTCAGCAGTGCAGCACAAATAGTGGAGGGCCAGCTCTGAGTGCTAGATAACACATTCTGGTGCCTCCTTGAAGAACAGTTTAACTTGCTCTTGTAGCAGTTCAGACTATTGCTTGTAAATTAATTTAGCCTCCAGTCTCCAGTGACCTAGCCTTCTAAAACAAACCTGAGCATATGCTGCACCCTTGAACTTCATATCATGTAGAGAAGGAGAAGACATGTAAAAATTGCTTGGTGATTACCCACAAAATAGTTTCATGGATAGGGAAACTATTTTCAGGGAAAGAAGGACACATAGGACATCTGTGAGGGTACAAAATATGTCTCCATGTCTAGACATCCTTCAGTCTCGACAGACTATGGTAACATGCTCTGAACAGAGGTCTTGGAACAGCATCTAGTGTGGTTGAGAAGGCCAATTTGAGAGTAACAATCCCTTCCACACTGAAGATAAATACAATCTGTACCCCGTTCAGCTCCCTGATTTTGCTGCTTCCAGGACTGCCTCTTTGCCTCAGCCTGCTGAACAAGTGCCTCTTCAATTTGGGAGAGGCCATGCTGCACCGCCTGCTTCCAGGCTGAACATTCAGATGTCAAGGTTTCCCTTCTGTTGAGGTCCATTCCTAAGGATCCTTTGTGCACGGCAGGAGAAGAAGTTGAACACGTTCCATATTTGTTGTTTCTGATGCATTTTTTGGAACTTTTGTCCTGGCAGGACAAAGTTCCAAACAGAGTAGTCATAGAACAAGCTGAAATTTTTAGCATGTATACATTACTGAAACAGCAACGTTTATGTCTCCTTACATAGCACATAAAGAGGAATGTGCATGGTCTAGAAAATTAATGTCATGCTACTTGTCATACAAATGTTTATGCAAGGTTCTCATTATAGGTAAGCTATGAAATCTGTCCAGGCTGTTCATATGGAAATACTTGCTGAATATATCTAACAGCCTGCATAGATTTAATCCTAAATTTAAGAATGACATTTTATCAGTCCTAATCAGAAGCTATCTGTGTTGACTGGAAACTCATTCTTTATATTGCTTTATGCAAATATTTGTTGTTAAGCAGAGTTTTCATTGGCAGTAGTAGGCTTCTCCACAGTAAATTTCATAATGACCTTTAATTAGCAGTCCAATAAATCCTTGAAGGCAGGCTGACTATCACTTGCTAAAATAATCAGATTCTATTTGTCTGATTTATTTCCCTTTACACAGAAACTCAATAAACGGCTGAAGTCCTGAGTAAAGATATACAGACAAATATAAAATTCAGCTAAGAACTCAAAGAACCATAAAACAAAGTTAGTGACATTTCATGTGGGAAAAGGAGTAGGGGGAAGAAATGAGTGAAATGTCTTTCATTCCTTAATAAATTGGAAAGGCATGCACCAATTCTTTCCATTCTGAAAAACTAATGGAGACCCTGTTGAGTTCTAACATATAATTAATGTGCAGTAGTGACATAATGCAAGCTTTTCCTCATCATACACCAAACTTATTGTTCAAAACAGAAATGAAAGGAATTTACTGTTGTAAATTTGTACTAAAGAGGGTATAGCAAACACCCATTAAAACAGAGCCTTTCCCTTGCAAATTCTTTGCCTGCCAGTGTAAAAGCAACCAGTAGGGGGAAGGCTAATTTCACTTGGAAGGGAGTTCTGCTCCTTGAGAGCAATCACCAAGAGGACTCTCTCTTCTTTTCCCAACAAGGAAGCCATTGAAAGTGACAGTACCAAGAGAAGAACCTCCCAGTAGATCTTAAGCTGGGAAATACCCTGAGCTGACTTTTTTCCCTGTATTTTACCCATTCCACAATTCCTAGACAGTCCATGCACAGGGCTCAGTTTGTGTATCAGAATCTACACACTGACAGCTTGTGATGGACAGATCACCAAAAATTGCCTTGCTTGAAAAACTGCAGGGAGGGTGGGAGATTATGATAGCACAAACCAAGTTTGTACTTGGCATAAGTACCTCCCTGCTCTAGCATTTGGAAGCGACTCATGAGCCAGAGATGCTCACATCACCACTTTTGGCTGTCTCTAAAATGAGATAGTGCTGTACCTGCCAATGTCTTACTTCATGGTCAGACTGTTCATTCAAAGGCAAGCCTGTCTCCAAGTGTCCACGTTTGCTGTTCTTCTTCCCATGAAAACCACACACAATGCTGGGGAAAATGAGTTTGCAAAGTTCACAGGGAAAACATGGAAGCACCTTGAAGTTGACTAGTCAAGTTTCTATAAACCTGTCAACATAGTTGCAGCTTGGTATGGTTCTCAAGAAAAAGCAGGATTCTACTGAAGGCATACAATGTAATTCTAGACCTCAGTTGGTGTCTGTGACATATTCAGTAACGCATCTCAAGCACGTGATACATTTATGTGATCATCCACTTGCATTTTGTTTCACTATTTGTTTTGTTTAGTGGTGGTTGCCATGTAATCGTGTTCCATATTTAGCAGTATTTGTTAGCTTTTAATAATCTTATTACATTATCCTATTTAATAGTTATGTGCGTGTTCAGCTTCAATAGCAGAAGCTGCTACCATGGAGTGCTGAGGTACTGACCGCAAGCCCACAACCAGCACCTCATCCAACTGCCTCAGCAAGTTCTGCAGTTGGAGTTCCACATGCATAAATATTGAACAGGACACTAGCTCACCTTGTTTTCTATACAGTATCTGTTTAAAAGTTAACTTTCCATGAGATTTCACATAGATGTTACACAAACTCAAAACAATAGGGAAATAAAAGCAAAACAAAAGGATTCAAAGGTAAAATTACACACTTGGAATGTGAATTTCATATTTTGAAGTTTATATTCTAAGTATGAATGGCAAATGTGCTGAATGTGCTAAGAACTTTTCCTTTTTTATCTCCAGAACTGTGATGCACCAGGAGAAACCAAAATAAAAGACAATACATGCCCATGACTGAATCTTGCATCTAATAAATAATGATGTGCATCAATGGGATCTGATTCAGAAGACTTTTTCTTAAGTTCGGAGGTATCCCCACTTCCTGGACTGTTCACAAAGCAGACACTGTGTATATCTGCACATTCTGATAGATGTAAATATACCCCTCAAAGTACAAATATTTGAACAGTACATGTAGGTAATTGCACACATCTCTAAACTGTATAAAATATTGGTTCAATATTCTTCAGTCAACAGCGTGAATGTATTCAAGCAATGAGTTGTCCACAAAGCAGGGGGCAACCCCCCTCCACATTCTGTTCTTGAACACAACAAAATGAAGTGACATATATGGAACTGGGACAGGATGTAATCTTTATAGACCAGCAAGTGCCTTAATCAACCATGGTCCTATTAGAGCTGAAGATGTGCAGTATGTGATAATTGAGAAGTCAGAGACAATGTTAGAACTGCATGAAATGCAGCAAGATTGAGAAAGATTTTTAATATTGTGGTTAGTTAAATGGATCTCCAGTTTTCACTAGGGAAAGAAGAATCCATAACTCTGAATGAACTTCATAACCAACATGAGACCTGGGACTGCCTGGTATTGTCGTTTTAAAATGTAAAATTAAGTTTCAAAGCTGTTTGGGGTTAGTGCTTGGGTGAAAAGGTGCTCTGTTTGAGTTGAAACCTGCTTGTGTAGAAACATGCATACCAGTACTTGCTTTAAAAGCTGCATGGGAAGCAGTTCAGACCTGTGCTGATCAGCTGTTAGGTGGGGAGAGGGGAAGGGAAAGGAGCAGGAGTGGAGAAAAGCACAAAATGGCTGCTGTCTGCCGTCTGCCTGCTGGCTTTTAGCTGTTTGGGGCTCTTTTTTGGCTGTTCTGGGGTCTACCAAGGCAATGTGAAGAGCCAGGCTCAATCTACAGTACCTGGTAAGTGACTTTCTTTTAAGTTTTTTAAAAGTTTCTGACCTCCCCCCCCATAAAAATGCATTAATTAATTTTCAATGCATTTCTATGGGAAATTTGGATTCAGCTTGCCAACTTTTCAACTAGTTCTGGGCATCTAATAGAGAATGTATTTCCAAAGGGTGTTGCAGCAAGGAAACTAACTGTGCATCCTGAGTTCTAACTGGATTACAGTACCTGCTTCCTGATTTCAGCTACTATAGTTTGTATTCAGTTTTTTTGGCTTTGTGTGGCCTAACCTCTTGTGCCTTGCATGCTATAAACGTTCAATTATGTCAGAAAATGGAGATTTGGTTTTATGCTGAGCATGTGCTACTGCTGGTGAATGGGATCAGGTTAAGCTTTGTGTTGCTGTTCTTTTGCATAACCTAAAGTAAATAAGGAAAATCAGCTGTTAAATAGTTTAATTCCACTATTTATCCTCCACACAACTAAAAGGGAACTCTCAATGCAGTGCTAAATCAGACAAACCATTTCTAACTTAATATAGGCTTGAGCTGTAGCTGGGCAGAGTTGCACAACAATCTCATCTGTCATTGAGACATTTCTATAAGCATGGGGAGGAGGTGGATGAAAGGAAATGTAAAATATAGGTAGAATGGTATAGGTCTTATCACTGGCTGATAGTGGTCTATATGTACTTGAATTAAATTTATGGTACACAAATTTATGGTACATAAACTAGAGTACACAAAGCTTTAAGTCTCTCCATTTGTTAATGACAGTGGTAATGGTTCTTAATGCCACTGTTGACTGCTGTTCACTTTACATGGTTCAAATGTTATTCTGTTATAGTTTATTAAATATTTTATTACACTATTTGGTTCAGAATATATTTTCCCTGTTTTGCTCCTCTAAAAATTATGTGTGTCTTAAGGTCAGGTGCGTCTTATAGAGCAAAAAATACGGTAAATAGACTGAGAGTTTCTCTGATGGTGACACTAAATCCTGCCAGGTCTCTTCTTTGATATGGGAGGGTGCCTCTTCCTGTTCTCTTTTGGTCAATAGGAAGGAATGTCACTAGTGTCATTGTCCTTATCAAGAAAGGGGCAGCTGCTTTGGTCTTCCTTCTCCTCATTTAGGAAGAAGAGCTCTGACATCATGAGAAAATACCCAAGAACTCATTCAGTGCATATTGTTTTATCCTAGTACATAAAGGTGAGAAAAACAACTGCTGCAGTGACATATGTGTTGTGAGCTATGAAAGTATCAGTAGAGGGAGCCATCTGGAATTGTTCAGATGGCTAAGGCAAGGAGCTCATGGACACTAGCAAAAGCTAGGCTCAAACAAATCACAAAATGGGACATTTTGGAAGGGACAATGTTAAATGTCCAATCACATGAAATTGTAGAGAAATTTAAACAATCAGTTTGATATATCCTTTGATGCTGCAACCTTATGAATATCCATTTGGGATTAAGCTCCAATTAAGTCAGTGGGGCTTGCTTTAGCATATGCAAGAATAGTATACAATGGTGCCTCGCATGACGATGATAATCCATTCCATAGAAATCGCTATTTAGCGAAATCATCGTCATGCGAAAACCATTTCCCCATTGGAATGCACTGAAACCCGTTTAATGCATTCCAATGGGGAAAATACCTCGTCGTTTTGTGAACATTGCCCATAGGGCAGCCATTTTGCAAAGCACCGATTAGCTGTAAAAATGGCTGTCCTGCGAAGCATGGGTCCCGAAAACATAGGGCAGCCATTTTGCGAAGCCGCCAATCAGCTGTAGAAATTGTCATCTTGCGAATAAACGGTCTGCGAAGCACGGACCAAATCATCGTCAAGCGAAAATCGCCCATTGGAATGACTGTTTTGCAAATAGCTATAGCGATCACAAAAAGTCATCATTATGCGGATTTGTCATGTAGTGGGGTTGTTGTTTAGTGAGGTACCACTGTACAGCAGGAGTCCTATAAAACAGATATTAAAACATATGAAGGCAGCTCTTGTTTGGACAATGTGGTTTTGATTCTTAATCAAATGTTTCTAAGACTAAAGCACAAGATATCATTGCTTGTCAGCAATATTCATATGAAGAGTATGTTCACCACATAATTTTCATGTTGATCTAGCAAAGGCAATATTTTAACTTATGTATGTCACAGACTGGAGGTACTTAGCTTCATCAAACAAAAACCAAAGGTATTTCAATTGGCTCTTCAATGTTTCATTAATTAATCAGTTACATTAATTGACTGAACACATTTTACTCATCTAACAAGGTGGCTCCAATTAATTGGGGACCAGATTATAAACTGTTCAATTATAGCCAATACAATTCCTTCCTCTGTGTTAATTGTCTTCCCTCTTTCTTTCTTTCTTTCTTTCTTTCTTTCTTTCGCCACAGAGACCTGGAAGGCTGTTGCCATCCCGACAATATCTCCACAGTAAGACAGACTGTTCTAGATGCAGCGTGTTTGTGTTTATTTAAGCACACACATAGGCATAAACATAAATGTTGTAGAAATCGAGTGGTTAGAAAAAGGAGGAAAATTGTTGTCACTGTAGCTGATTTCTAGGCAAAACTATATGAATTCCTGAAATTCCTGTAATAATTCTCTTTTTATTGTCTATGTCCCTGCTTTCACTCAATCCGCGGCCCCCTCAAGCTGCTGTCATTATGTGCCATCAAGCTGCCTCCAACTTAAGGCAACCCTATGAACAAGTGATCTCCTAAATATTCTGTCGTTAGCAGCCCTGCTCAGTTCTTTCAAACTCAAAGATATAGCTTCCCATTTACTTTGGACCACAAGCAAGCAAATATACTCAGCTGATTGTGTCACCAAGCAACCCTGGCTAGACAGTGGGTCCTACTCTTAACAGTTCAGGAGACAAAATGGCCTTGAGAGGAGATAAAAATAATGTTTGTGTCATTGTTTGTAATTGAAGAACAAAACGCAGAAATTGCCCACCAAAGGCAGACCTTTCTCTGCAACATTTGCTTTCCTAGATTGCTGTTAACCTGAATTCCTTCAAATCACATGCCTCAAAGTCATACAGGATGCTGCATATACTAACTGCAAAGCAGAAAGTTCTACTACTGGGTTCCTAAACAACCCAGGTACTTTTGGAGTGAGCTAACAAGACAGGATCTTTCCTGCCCACCACCAGCTTTTTGCTACTAGCTTGACAGCTTTGTATGCAAGTCAGATCCTACCACCCAGTGAGATAGGAATGTACAGTACCTGGAGAAACGGCTTGAATCATTCTTGACAGGTAAAACTGCAGTTTTCAAGCTAGTGCCTGCTGCCAGGCAAAAAGGAAAATGTTAACTTTATTGTTCTAGTAATCCAAGTAGACATCTGCTTGTCTTTGCCCGCATTTCACAGCAGGAGTACGGCAATGTCAAGCATTTTAGCAGTGGCTTGTACAACTAGGCATATCTGGTCCCCATGGAAAAGGGAACAAACAATGAAAGATAATTGTAATGATGACCATTTACTTTTTTCAATAGCAGTATTAAAAGCGTTAGGTCTTAGGTATTAAATTTAAGCTAGATTAATTTGTTTCTCTCTAATAATGTTTAAATATTTATTTTGTATAGAAATGAAGCATCAAATTTAGGAATTACATCTACCAAATCAGCAAAAAAATCATTTTACTTGTTGCAAAAATGTTTTTGGAGGCACTGTGTCAAATTACTTAGAGACGGGGTTGCTATAAATTGCTTCAAATCACAAACTCAATGCAAATACAATTAAAAGTGACTTCTGGGGCTGCAAACCCCCACCCCTCCTTTCTTGTTTTAGAGGATTTCAATATCTTTCAGCCTAGGAATTGAACATGTAAAAGAGGAAATGAAATTATAGGAAAGTCCTTCCTAAAAGCTGTGGCATTACAGAGAGAAATAGCACACACCAGGATCAAAGATTCAGTCCAAAAAAACAACAAAAAAAAAAAACTGGTACATAAGAATTGGAAATTTAAGGACATGGGGCTAGCTAGTGTATATTAAATACAGTGGTGGCCCAAGCTTGCTCACCACCTGTTGCAGTTAGGAAAGTGCTGTCCCTATAGCATTGGGTCATTATGTCCCTTAGTAAACACAGAGAAACTGCCTCAGGCTCAGGTCACAATCCCTTGCTGTACCCCTAGATTCTGACCTGTGACCTCTTCCTAGGAGCATGTACTACCCCAAGATAAACCAATGGAGGTGGCAGTGGCAGTACTTCCAGAGGCACAGGCTGGGTGTCTGCTGCTTTTAGTGAAGGAGTTCCAAGGGGCTTCACAGAATCAAGAATTTATGGAAGCAGTAGTCTCTGAGGTCACCAGGGTGTCCCTCAGAAAAGCACTCATGAAACCAGATCTTCAATGAGCTAGGACTATGCTTCTGGAATTACCTCTGACTTGTCTTTTATTCATACTGGGTAGCATGCAATACTGAGAAGAGGTAAGAAGATAATAAAGGGATATTTAATGTATATTTTGCTGGATGTTACAATGGAGAATGGTGAACTTGAGCCTGTGATGGCTAGAGTGGTAGTGGCAGGAGAGGAGCTTATTTGCTTGCCTCACTGTCTCACCACCTGAATGGATCAGCTCAGTGTCAGTAATGACAATGCTGGCTGTGATAAAATTGCAATCTTTCCTTAAGAAGGAAAATGCCATGTATATGTCAAAGGTAATAGCATATTCCCTGCAATTCATCAGTTTTTCGTCCCAGAACAGGATTTCCTCAGATATCTAGTGCTTTCAAACTGTACATTAATCCATGTTTACCTTGTAGTGACCAATCATAAAACAAAGTGCTTTAGGTGCAAGGTATTTACAAGTGATAGCAGGAAGTGAAGAGGAATTAAAGAACCTTGTAATGAGGGTGAAAGAGGAGAGTGCAAAAAACATTCTGAAACTCAACATAAAAAAAAAAAAAAGATCATGGCCCCTGGTCCCATCACCTCCAGGCAAATAGAAGGGGAAGATATGGAGGCAGTGACAGATTTTACTTTCTTGGGCTCTATGATCACTGCAGATGGAGACAGCAGCCACAAAATTAAAAGACACCTGCTTCTTAGGAGGAAAGCAATGACAAACCTTGACAGCACCTAAAAAAGCAGAGACATCACCTTGCCAACAAAAGTCCGCATAGTCAAAGCTATGGTTTTTCCTGTAGTGATGTATGGAAGTGAGAGCTGGACCATAAAGAAAGCTGACTGCCGAAGAATTGATGTCTTTGAATTGTGGTGTTGGAGGAGGCTCTTGAGAGTCCCCTGGACTGCGAGGAGAACAAACCTATCAGTTCTAAAGGAAATCAAACCAGAGTGCTCACTGGAAGGACAGATCCTGAAGCTGAGGCTCCAATACTTTGGCCATCTCATGAGAAGAGAAGACTCCTTGGAAAAGAACTTGATGTTGGGAAAGTGTGACGGCAAGAGAAGGGGACGACAGAGGATGAGATGGTTGGACAGTGTCATCGAAGCAACCAACATGAATTTGACACAACTACGGGAGGCAGTGGAAGATGGCGTGCTCTGGTACATGGGGTCATGAAGAGTCGGACACGACTAAACGACTAGATGACGACGATTTACAAGTGAGGAAAACTATGTGCCCTGAAAAGCAGTTTTTCATCATTTGACCAGGTAGCTCGTGGGGTTTATCTACACAGCTGGGATGGAGTGGACAAAATAAGAAGATTAGGAGGTCAAGTATGCCATTTGGTGTGATCCTTGCTTCCAAATAGCATATGAACCTCAAGTAACCCTATTTGGCCTGCACTAACGTGCTGTCAATTTGCTGGTATCATGAAATGGCTTGAGAAGAGAGCCATTTCATGATATTCACAAATTAAGTACTTCCTCAGCTCCACTGAGGGACTAATAAAGTGCACTTTTTTTAAAAAAAGTGTATTAGACATGTATATTATAACATCCTTCTCTTTAAGGTTGAGCAGAGAGCCTGCCTTAAAGACAGCCTAATATACACAGTCTGACTCTAATTTTTGGCCCTCAACTAGAAGGCAGCAGCAGATGGACAAATAAAGAAAAGCTTGAAGTAGCACAGTAACCATTCTTTCTTCCTTGCTCTTACTCTGGAATATGATTGTTTTCTATTAAAAATGGTTCTTATTCCTAAGTAAAAATATTATTTAGCACTAATGCAGCAGAGGAAAACTCTGGTATCATCCTTTAGTCATGAGGATGCCATGATTTTAGTGAGTTTCCAATAAGAAATTGTGTACATTCAAACTCTTCTCTCTCACCAGAACTGACAACTAGATTTTGGATTAATTATTTCATTTCATTTCATTATTTATTTCATTATTTATTTCATTATTTCATTATTTCATTATTTCATTATTTATTTATTTATTTATTTATTTCCTTCCTTCCTTCCTTCCTTCCTTCCTTCCTTCCTTCCTTCCTTCCTCCCTCCCTCCCTCTTTGACCATCTTTGAACATAGATGATACAGTTGTAAACCAGGAATGGTGGGCAAGGAGTGGGGAAAAGCAAAATGTGAGTTCTGGGTTTCATAACTGAAGTATTGACAAAATGTCTGTCTAATTGGATATTGCATAAAACTATAACTTCAAGGCTTCAAAATTACCTCATAGTTAATATCTCTTGCAGAACAAACAAGGATGCAGTTCCCCTGTCCAGTTCTCACTCAGACAACAAAAGCAGTTTCTCTTTTTTAACAAGACATGAAAGAGAAAATGTCCATTTACACATAACTGAAGTTAAGGATATTTTCACAATAAAAAAAGACAAAGATGACAATGCTGTGTACAATAAAACAGGTGCCAATTTAGATGCAAAATGAGCAATGAATTGAAACAGAATTGCAGTGCATCTTATTTGACTAGAAAAGTATGTGATCAGGGGACCTGTACACCTGTCCAGTCTGCTGTCTACGTGCTATCTGTTGACACAACACTTCAAGATCTCCTCTGCCAACTGGGGCTGTGCAGTCCCATTCCATCTTGGGACTAGACAATCCTTCTAATAGAACACAGTGGTGGCATAAGGAGCATTGGCAGTCCTTCAAATGGTACAATCCCTGTAAAAGAGAGCATGTGGCCACCCTGTGAAACAAGATACAAACAGATTTAAACAATGTATATCATCTGGGGTGGGGGCATGGCACTGAGACACCATCATGAGTTCAGGTACCTTGTTTTCAAGAGTAAAATGTTGGAAACTAGTTGGAAATACCCAGTACAGTGCAATACAGGGAGAAGGAAATAAAGACCTTAGCACAGTGTCTTTTTATGACTGATGAAATCTAAAGAGAGTCACAGAGAAAAACTGACCACTTTCTTTATGTGCTCAGCCACCACCCTGGCACTAATTATAGAGTTAGAATACAAAAACAAGGATTATTTAAAAATATGAGCAATTTTTAGCATGGTCCTCTGCTGTTACGCCATCCCATTTCCCCCTTGCTGCTATCAATTCTTTACTAGCTTATCTGACAAATACCCTGACTGATAATCAGTGTATGGAATGACCTTCAAACAAACTATTTCTTTTCTTCCAAACAGGCTCTAATTCAGTATAAATCATCACATCTGATTCAATTTCCATTGCTTCACATGCACTTGCAAACCTATTGTAATATTAATGACATTATCAGTCTTCCAATATTAAGTGACAATAGAGGCTCCCATAACCCAAAGCCTAGGCTGTGTGATCATGATTTGTATGACACTTTTCGTTGGTGACTGGTGTTTCTCTTGAGGGGAAGAAGATTCATCCTCCTAAGTGTTTAGAGAGAATATGTAAAAACTGCAAAGTATTATTATTATTTTTGCTAATGGAACATTTTGCCAGTTTATTCAGCAAATAACCTATTAAACTACCTCGATAGATAGATAGATAGATAGATAGATAGATAGATAGATAGATAGATAGATAGATAGATAGATAGATAGATAGATAGATAGATAGATAGATAGATAGATAGATAGCAAATGCTGTAAGCAATTGTTGCAAGTGGTGAAATTGGAGAGAAAACTATGCCAAATGTTAATACAATTTATGTATCTCAGGGTGATCTATGTCCTAGGGAGCAGTTCAAGATACAGTTTATCTCAGGTGATTTAAAAAAAACCTAGATTTGTATAGTGTTGCCAACTGAAAGATTTCTTCAAATGATACATAACTATGAATAACCCAAACTTGGTTGTCTGTTACTCATCCGTTCATTTTGTGAATTCAGCAGCATGTACAAGTTGAAAGGCAAAAGTTCATAGTATTAGAAATGAAAATAAGGTAGAAATTGAGGACACTTTATGATCTTTGTGATACAAAACAAACATTGTGCAAGTCTTGGGATCTCTGATATAAAAAAAATTACTGGGCTAGTCATCAAGGTACAACCATCTTCCCCACCCCCACCCCATGCTGAATAATTAAGCCCTGGGTAAGTAAAATAATGATTCCTCACACACTGGGCCTGTCCAGATGAGTATATTAGCCAGTAATGACAAGCTGTCATCAGTACGCTGATGATACTCAACTCTACATCTCCTTTTTTCCAACAACAATGGGTGCTATCTCATCCCTTGAGTGCTGCCTGGGGGCTGTTCAGCAATGGATGCAGGAGAATGGACTGAGGCTGAATCCGGGAAAGACAGAGGTCCTACAGGTGGGTGTCCAAGACATCAGTGGTCTGGGAAACTCCCTCTCTTTTGGGGGAGGTGACTCTTACTACCAAGAGACAGGTTCACAGTTTGGGTGTATATCTGGACCTGACACTCACCATGGAGACTCAGGTGTCATCAGTGGTCTGTTCCGCACATTTCCACCTTTGGTGGATTGCCCAGCTGCATCCCTATCTTGATGTGGGGACGCTCACCACTTCGATCTATGCGCTCGTAGTCTCAAGATTAGACTACTGTAATGCGCTCTATATAGGGCTGCCTTTGAGATTGACAAGGAAACTTCAGATGGTACAAAATGCCGCAGCCAGACTTCTAAAGTGAAGAGGCACCAACATATTTCCAAAATGCTGGCTGCCTTGCATTGGTTGCCTATTCATTTCCGCATAGATTTCAGAGTTCGTACAATTACTTATAAAACCCTAAACAGTTTAGCACCTCGATATCTGGCAGAGCACCTTCTCCCACCCAGTTCTGCCAGAGACACTCATTCTAGCTGGGCTAGACGATTGAGAGGCCTAATGCCGAGGGAAGCTCGGAAGGAAAGAACGAGGAACTGGGCCTTCTCGGCAGTGACCCTTTACCTCTGGAACAACTTGCCCATAGAGATCTGCCTGGCTCCCTCTCTGAGTGTCTTTAGAAGTGAACTTAAGACATGGCTATTTAGGCAGGCCTTCCCTCCTGCTGTATTTTAATATTTACATTTTTACATATTGGATGGACTTCCGGTTGGGTGGAGTTTGCATTTGGCGGTGTTGAGACGGAGCTCCGAGAAATTCAGAGTTATAGCTGGTAATGAAGGTAAACCCTTTGAAAACTTTCTACTTATGAGAGAGCTTCTCTGCTGAAAACAAACCTAGAGAAGAGAAGAGGAGTTTGTGCTGCAGGCTACAGCGTCTGAGAACTGAGCAGTATTTTACAACCAATATACTCCCCCTCACATATGCAAGATAACATTAGACAAGGAGCCAAGAAGTTGGCTCTGGAATGTTAATGACTATTGTCTTTTCATGTTATCAAGTATCTTGCAAGAAACTCTGATGTGAGGCTCTTAAAGGAATCACCTGTGCACTACCAGTTTTTAAACTCTGTTTGTTGAAGCCTTTACCTCCGTTAACGGATTTCCATACCTATACTCTCTGCTTCTCATCAACATAACACAGAGATTTGCACCTTTAACCAGAACCTATGGAGAATCTACAGAGAATGGAAGAGCCAGTTTTAATTACTGATGGGTCACCTGATCAAGTACTTGACTTAACTTTATCTCCCCCAGTGTTGCAACAGGTGCTGAGATGTACTCCAATGTCCATTACTCCTGTTACTGAACTTAGAAAGAAGTGCAACTATACTGAAATTCCAGACCATTTACCAGAGGATAAACTTCAGAGTTGCAAAAGTGACAGCCAAACACAAAGAAGGAGGAGGCAAGCTAAGATGACAGATTATATCTGCAGATCAAAATCAAACTGCAAAGAAGGACCATGTAGCCCAATTATTGATTTGCCAATAATGGTTGCTGATCAGAGTCATCTCCTGGAACAAAGTCACTTGAACAGCTTTTCAAATGATGACTTTGGCAGGCTGAAAATGGAATACTTTACATCCCCTCTGTGCAACATGGCTACCCCTGTAGAAGTGTCCACTGAACACAATAACACCCAAGATGAGTATCTAACAAAGCTCCCTATCTTCGATGAGAGTATAGCTAAGAAACTACAGGGACCAAAGCTGGCTACACACAATAACTCTCAGTGTAATCAGGCTCCAACCCTACCTGAAGGAGGCACTCACTTCCCTCAAAATATTATCTTGGAAATAAGGGACTCAGTAAAGGATATAAAAGACCTGCTGGGCTGTTTGGTTGATTTAATGAAGGAAAGGGTTATTCCACACACAAATGACCCTATTGGACACAGTGGAAAACCAAATGCCTCCTTGTGGGCAGAAGCTGATGAAAACTTTAATTTATCATCTAATACCATCCAGAAAATCGCTAGCCTCTCCTATGAAGAGTTACTTTCTTGCGTTACACAGACAAATCAGGGATGGTCCTTGCCTCCTAGGCCAGATTTAGATGAAGTGAATGAAACCTTAATACCTCAAATCATCATCAAAGAGACTACACCAAACATACCCATAATAAGTACTAGAAAGGAACAGGTGAAGCCCAAAGCCAAAAAGACAAAGCCTCAAAAAACCAAATACCAACTAACTCCATAAAACAACCAAATTATAAGGTTAACAAAAACAACAAAGGTAAGAAGGGTTTCATACATCTTACCAAAAAAGGTAGAAGGATGGACTTTAAACCTTTATTCCAAATGCTAGATGTAATGCAAAATGACCTAAGGAATAAAGATGACCAAATAACTCCACAGTAAGGAAAAGAAAAAGCAAGAGAAGTGACTGCAAAAGAAGGAAATCAACGGCACACACTGAAAATGGGGGAGAAAACCAAAAAGCCTCCAGCAGAGAAAGATGAAGCACCTGTTCAAAAGAAGAAACAAATTACCAAACAGACCTCAAAGATTCTATTGACAGACATACACTCTCCACTCAATGGAAACTTGGAGATGATTACAGCCAAGGTGGACAACAATGAAGTGGGAGGAAACAACTGCAGACAAATCCCAGTCCTAATACGAGACAGATAACAGCTAAGAAAAGAAGGGGAATTTATAAGAGACCCACATATATGTATGGAAACACAAATTATTCTGCTAACTACAGAGCAAATCTTAAGGCAGATCGGCAACCTGCTGATTTTAATCAGGTTAGGCACAGAGATCTAAACCATTTTTGGTGGGATTATAGCAGCTACGAGGATAGACCCACCTGGAACTATATGTACTGACCAAATAGCCATCGCAATGAGCCAGAATGCTTAAACACCAGCACCATGAAATCTAGCTGGATGCCCCAGATATCCCAATCGCATGGAAAGGTTGTCACATATCCAGATGTCAAGACTGAGGCCCAAAAGACAACCTTAACGTCAAGGGCCTGTTTATTGAAAATCCTTTCATGGAACATAGCTGGATGGGCCTCCAGACAGGGTGACCCAGGAATATTCGATTATCTAAGACTACACGATATAATTGCAGTACAGGAAACCTGGAGCACTGATAATATTAGTTTGAATGGCTATCTGGTACTTAACAGCTATGCAGTTCCTAGCAGTGGAAAGGGTCGCCCAAAAGCAGGGATGGCTCTAATGTTCTCTACTGCTATGGAGGCTAGGGTCAAATCGCTTCCACCCTGTGACAAAATTGCTATGGCTGCCTTACTTGTTATCAGGTCAAGTGCTTATCTGATCATCAATGCTTATATTCCTCCATTGTCTTCTAAAAACAAATAACTCAAATGTGGAACCAATTGGAACTTTATATTACAAACTTAGAATCTATAGTCCCTAATGCATATGTGATACTTATGGGAGACTTGAATGCAAGAACTGGATCGAATAATGAAATCTTTTACCCCTCCAATGTCTGGGGTACAGACTCTGTAGAGAACCACACCCTGATGAATTATAGAACATCAAAAGATTTGAAGATCAATTATAGTGGGATATGCTTGGCACAGATGGCAGAACGTCTTACTCTTTATATTGTAAATGGCGATGCATTGTTTGATAATTGCGCAGAATTTACTTTTGTATCAGGGAGGGGCAGTAGTGTGGTAGACTATGTGTTGATTTCTCCATCTTTAACCAGGTTGGTTAAGGAATTCTCCGTTGGACATAGAACAGATAGTGATCATTTATCCCTACTCTTAACCTTGTCACTTCTAAACCCAATACATCTTCCCCCTGAACATCACTTAAGTGACAATGTCTTATCTGTAAGATATAAACGTCTAACTTGGACAGATGAAGTTAATGCAAAAGTCTCCAGTTTCTTAAAATCTCCTCCCAGTGAGAAATTAAGAAACTTAATAACAGCACCTACGAAATCTACTTTGACTTCCATCGTAACAAACTACAACTCCCTAGTTTTAACAATACAATCTGTTCTAAGCCCAAAACAATCTCAAACTCATAAACAATCGGGAAGGTATACTCCTAAATGGTTTGATAAGGAATGCTCCCATAAAAAAAACCAACTTAGAGAAATATACATGCAGTATAGGAAGAAGAATTTGGCAGTTCTCCCCCGGGAGTACTACATAGTTAAAAACCAATATAAAACCCTGATTGCCCAGAAAAAGAAACAATCAACTCAAAAACAATGGAACATCTTGATTGACTCAGTACTAAACAAAGACTCTAAGCTATTTTGGGCCTTGGTCTCTAGAGCACTAGGCGCCCAAACAGGATCAGCTTACTGTAGTATCCCGGCAAATATATGGGAACGGTACTTCACTAAAATATTCGAGGAAACTAAACCTGCACAAACTGTTAACATCACATTCTTAGATTTAAACAAATTGCCAAACTGGGACCCAGTAAACGAAAATGAAATAAGGCCATTGATAGCTTGCCTAAAATCAGGGAAGGCACCGGGACCCCATCTAATACCAGCAGAGTCTTTAAAGACCAATGTAGACTGGTGGGCTCCCCTTTTATCACATTTATTTACATTCATTAATAACACTGGGCAAATTCCATACTCCTGGTTAGAGGCAATAGTGATACCAATCTATAAGAAGGGGAACAAAGACGAACACTCAAATTATAGACCAATTAGCCTCCTGTCAATAGTGGGCAAGCTTTATGCTAGATATCTGAATAACAGACTAATCACATGGATGGAGGAGGAGGAGATTTTAGGGAATGAACAGGCTGGTTTCAGGAAGAACTGCTCCACTTTCGACCACTGTATAGTACTGAATCACCTCGCAGAGAAGTATATGGGTTGCCATGGGAATGGCCTGTTTGCAGCATTTATAGATCTAAAATCTGCCTTCGACTCAATACCCAGAGGAAATTTATGGGAAAAAATCTACTCTTCCTCAATTGATAAGAGGCTACTATATCTTATCAGAAGCCTCTACCAACAGACCACAATTAGGGTAAGATGTGTAGTCGATGGGAATCTATCAAACCCCATTCAGGCAGAGAGAGGGGTTCGCCAAGGTTGTATTCTGGTGCCTACATTATTTAATCTGTATCTAAATGACCTTCCTAAAAGCTGCACAGCTCCTGAATTTCACTCCCCGAAATTGGCTAAAATCAGAGTGCCTCTTCTACTATATGCAGATGACGCAGTTATCATGTCACTATCAGAAGTTGGTCTCAAACGTATGTTACGTGCATTTATGAATTATTGCAGGAACAACCTATTAACAATTAATTTCCGGAAAACCAAAATAATGGTTTTCTCTAGACATAGTAAAGTTAAAGATTGGGTTATCGAAGGCCAACATATAGAACAAGTTAAAACATTCAATACTTGGGAATTGTCTTCTCACGTACCCTCTCCTGGGCGCACCATAGACAAGCAGCAGTTCAGGTGGCTAATAATACAACCAAAGTTCTTAGACGATACCACTATGTCCAGGGTGGGCAGTTCATCCCTGCTGCTCTACAGATAGTCAAGTACAAAATTCTTGCACAGCTCCTGTATGGTATTGCAATCTGGATAAACGGTTTCAATCCCTCTGTTGAAAGTGTTCTGTCAAACTCACTGCGAACCCTATTCGCTATGCCAAGATGCTGCTCTTCAGCTGCTTTGCGTTTGGAGGCTGGCCTTCAATCAGCAGAATGTCAAGCCTGGTTGCATGCATTCCGATTCTGGTTGAAGGTGGTATATGCTCCCATAACCAGTGGGTATATACACTATTTACAAAAAGATGTCTTTACCAGCTCATGGCACAAGGGATTTACTAATATATTACATCTCTTAGGCTTCTCTATGGACTTCTTCCTGAGTCAGCCTTACGACAACATCAAGACAATGCTTGTGCAACGCATTAAAGACATAGATCTCCAGTACTCACTAGCAGGTGCAGACAGGACCTGCTCACCAACGTACTTTGGTATAAATTTTAACTTTCCCAAGTTACCAAATTATCTATATCAAATCAATGTACCAAGGTATCGTTTTGCCTTCTCAAGGGCTAGGTTCAATTGCTTTCCCTCAGCCTTGTTAAAAGGGCGGTTTAATAACATTCCTTATGGAGAAAGGATATGCCCCTGTGGGGAAGAAACAGTTGAGTCCCTGGCACACACCATTCTAGAATGTAGTTTATATAAGTCTGAACGTACCCATTACCTCTACCCAATAATGTGTAAATGCATTAGTATACCTCCCGCAGACTACCTTAAGTTTCTGCTGTCCGGAGAGAACCAATTAATATCACAGTCAGTGGCTATTTTTATTCTCAGTTTTAAGAATCCGTGAAGTGTTGTGCTAAGATAGATGTATGATTCAAGTTTCATATTCCTGCTATCTTTTGATATCTAACTTGTTTTGTATATTTTATGTAATGTTTTTATTCTTGTATTTTTGGGTCTTTGACCGAACAATAAATTCAAGTTCAAGTTCATATTGGATTTTTGCATGTTCATGTAATGCCGCTCAGAGTAGACTATCTGTCTAGATGGGTGGGGTATAAATTTAATAAAATAAATATACAGATCAGTATTTGGATCATTGCTGGTACAGTCTGGTTCAAACCAAATTGTTTCATCCATATGTGTTTCTACTTATACCGACCCACCCTGCCCCTTTGAGCACTGCCTCACTCCTTTTTGGTACAGGGTTAGGAGCATCAGTTCTTTCGGCACAATTTGGCATTCTAATTATTCTGTTGTGTAGCATATGTGGACAAGTCAGTTCATACTTAAATGGAGCAATGGGCAGAGTTATCAGAGGTGACAACCCTGTAATGAAGTAGGTGAGTTGTGACATTAAAAGGGAGGACAGAGAAACACTATCTCTACTTTCATCTTTTTAAAAACAATATTTCCCTGACACAGCAGAATTCTAATACCACACTAGATCAATGCATTCCTTAATCAATATGCTACTTGCTTTATTTAACAACAAAAAAGGAAAACTATGGCAGCTGGCTGAATGGTGGATGCAATAAAAAGCATGCAAAAATGTGAGTAGATAAATAAGTACCACCTCAGTGGGAAAGTAAATGGCATTTCGTGTCTAGTCACGCTGTCCACGTGACCACAGAGGATTGTCTGCGGACAAAATGCTAGCTCTATGGGTTGGAAACAGAGATGAGCACCGGCACCTAGAGTCGGACACGACTGGACAAAATTGTCAAGGAGAACCTTTACCTTTACCTAAAGCAGGTACATTTACACATGTAATGCAACTGGCAATCCAAAGACTTGTGTGGACCCTTCTCATAGGAAAATAGATATCTAAAGTGTGAACAGAAGGAATGCTCAAAGGAGAGATAAAATAGATTGCACTGAAGATAAGAACCTTTAAAGTTTGGAACTCCCCCATCTGGACAGTCCCACAGTTGAAAAGGGAAGAAGGTAATGTCAGGCTACCAGATACTACCAAATGTACACAAAGTTCCCACTGGAATGTGTTACAATAGAAGAGATCCTGCCCTCATTTGGTCTTACCACCAGTATTGGAAAACTGTATGACTCAGTATGCCAGTGGAACAAAAGAAGGGAGCTACTAGGCTCATGACTGTGGACTTCCCAGAGACAATGGCTTGACCACTGTGTTCAGCCTTGAGAAAAGAAGATAGAGGGGTGATATGATAACACTTTTCAAATACGTGAAAGGCAGTCATACAGAGGAGGGGCAGGATCTGTTCTTGATCACCCCAGACTGCAGAACACACAACAATGGGCTCAAGTTACAGGAAGCCAGATTTTGATTGAATATCAGGAAAAACATCCTAACTGTTATAGCAGTAAGACAGTGGAACCAATTACCTCAAGAGGTGGTGACTGCTCCAACACTGGAAGCATTCAAGAGAAATTTAGACAGCCACGTGGCAATTGATTTGATTTGCATTCCTGCATTGAGCAGGGACTTGATGGCCTTATGGGCCCTTCCAACTTCACTACTATGAGAACAGAAGGGTGGACTCTAATACAAGCTATTGTCAACCCTATCCTAAAACCAGTCAGAATGTTGTTACATCATAACATAATATTGTTCTGAGATACTGTGGGAACTGAAACATGGTGCCTGACAGCACAAAAATCCTAAGAAAAACTTCAAAGGTCTGCAAATCCTAAATCAGAAATGCACATACAGCCTTCCAGAAATAGCTGACATGGCTTGCCCATGGCTCACTAACAGGACTGCAAAGGGTGGGTGGGTGTGTTTAAGTAGAATGTGTAAAAATAATGTGTATGCATATGGATTTTGTTACAGCACTCTCATTTTCTCTCACAGACACAGATACACACAGTAAACATGCACATTTTTACAAACTTTGCTAAGAACAATATAAAACAATGTGATTAAATAAATTAAGCCCATGGAGGTAGAAACTGAAGGTTAGCAGATTGCTCCTTCAAATAATGCAGAAATAATTCACAAATACAGTGGGGTCTTGACTTGAGAACTTAATCCATATTGGAAGGCGGTTCTCAAGTCAAAAAGTTCTCAGGTCAAATCTGCATTTCCCATAGGAATGCATTGAAAACCATTTGATCTGTATCTGCTCTTTTCCGTCCATAGAAACTAATGGGAAGCTGCTATTCTGCCTTCGACCACTAGAGGGGGATATTTTGTTTCTTTTTTTCTTAGGTCAAGAAAGGTTCAGGGAAGGCAGGGAAAATACAGTCCAGGCAGTACAGTACCAGGCAGTCTGAAGACTGTCTCCCAATCCACTCTCTAAACGCTGGGAGGAGTGAGGAAGCAGACAGGCACACTTTTCACTGGCCAACAGTTAACTGAAAGTTCAAATTTTGCACTTTCCCTGCCTCCCACGTGGTTTTTTTCAGTTCTTAACTCAAATCTAAGTATGTAAGTCAAGTCAATATTTTCCTATGAGAGTGGTTCTTAAGTCAAAATGTTCTTAACTCAAGCCGTTCTTAAGTCAAGACCCCACTGTAACAGTTTTCAGATATGATTCCTTAAGTTACTAACCCTAAAAAGCTAAGCCTTGGTCTGAGTCTGAAACACCATGCCTTCTCATCGGCTTAAACACTACACTCAGACTTAAAAATGTGCATTTTCTCACTTGGGTAGACCAGGAGAAAGCACATGATAGCATTCTGTAAGATTCATGAATTATAAGCAGCCAATACTGGCATTGGGTGGAACAACCAAAATATTTGCTATACTGTAGCTGCTTTCCTTACAAATAAAGACACAACCTTGCCTAACCAAAATGCAGTCACTTTAAGGTGTGTAAAATGCACTTTGCTCAACATTCCAAGTGTAACTTCTGTTGCAGCAGTTCTTCTACAAAGAGGATTCCTGACAAAAATCAATGATACAAAGCATTTTAATCAGGCAGAACATTTTCTTTGACAAAGAGGGATTAAAAGCCAACACACCAGGAATCATTTATTAATAAGAAATGCTCCCCCATACTCTTTCTTGATCTGAACTGGAATGAACCTTTCTCTTGCTATCAGCTTTTCTTTGTTAAATGTCAGGAAAACAGACCTTGGAAGATGATCAACCTGTCTGTTTGCACACAACAGTGTGTCAGCACCTCCCTCCATGTCCAGTAGCTGTGAGGATGTGAAATGCAAGCAGTACCTTCATCACTCTGGCATTCTATTTTAGTCGAACACTACATCAGGAGTCTGCCTGAGCTCAGCACTGATAACAAAGTACTATCGCTTTTCAAAGTGACACAGTGCAGTGACATATCAACACTGGAACGTAAACGAAAAAGCCCCTTCTCATTTAACTGCTAATCTGCTGAAGCTACATTCTGCCTAGCACTCTGGTTTTCAATTAAAACTTTCTGCTGGCAGAAGAAAGTTTGGTTTGTGTTGGAGTCTCTATGGGTAGCAGTCAAAGCCATGAAAGGATAAAGAAGAGATGAGCATATTTTTCAAGCTGATAAATATTGGCTGAATCCCTGCTTTGTGCATGCAAACAGCTTCTTGTAAAATGGGGGGGGGGAGAGTTAGATATGCTGCAGGAATTGGGAAATAGAAATCAGATCAAATATTAAAATTTTATTGCTTCCAAATTGAAACATTTTGGTGCCATTCCAAAATTTTCTGAGTCATTGCATGCACAAGCATTGTGTATTTTTGTGGAAGTATCTGCATACTTCCAAGCCTTTAACCATTTAATGTCAAACCGCTACAAAATTCTTCACAAAAGAAATATGTATGAAACTGACCGACTGCATTCCTGTAGCCTTAAAATGAAAAAGTCAAAGTTATGGTGAAGACTGCAAGTTAGGTTTATATCTTCCATGCATTTTCAATGGAATTTCCGCCACTCATTATTTATGGAAGCTATGGAGAACACTTGTCATCCTATGAGCTACCGCAGTTTTGTGTATAATTGTTTCCTAATGCTTGCAAAACATTATTCTCATGGTTCTTTCCACTCAAAATAAAATATAATTGCAAGATAACACCTGCCTAAGAGTGGGACTATACTAGAAAGCCAAATAATTTGATTTGATAATGCAATTTGATTTGCAGCCTTGAAATTGTAGTCAGTGCTCACATAGAGGCTGTAAATTGATTTGGGAGTTCACTGTTCATAATGGATTCAATGTAATTCACCCACCCACCCACCCTCCCTCCCTCCCTCCCTCCCTCCCTCCCCTGATCCTTCTTTCCTTCTCTGGTCCCACCCCTGCCAATTAATTAATGGGCATAAATGTGGGAAGTAAAAATAAGGACCAAATGATAAGGTGAAAGGGTGTTGTTGTGTAGTCATTTAGTTGCATCCGACTCTTCGTGACCTCATGGACCAGAGCACGCCAGGCCCTCCTGTCTTCTACTGCCTCCCGGAATTGGGTCAAAATCATGTTGGTAGCTTCGATGACACTGTCCAACCATCTCATCCTCTGTCGTCCAGGGAGTCTTCTCTTCTCATGAGATGGCCAAAGTACTGGAGCCTCAGCTTCAGAATCTGTCCTTCCGGTGAGCACTCAGAGTTGATTTCCTTTAGAATTGATAGGTTTGTTCTCCTTGCAGTCCAGAGGACTCTCAAGAGCCTCCTCCAGCACCACAATTCAAAGGCATCAATTCTTTGGTGGTCAGCTTTCTTTATGGTCCAGCTCTCACTTCCATACATCACGACTAGAAAAACCATAGCTTTGACTATGCGGACTTTTGTCAGCAAAGTGATGTCTCTGCTTTTAAAGATGCTGTTGAGGTTTGTCATCACTTTCCTCCCAAGAAGCAGGCATCTTTTAATTTTGTGGCTGCTGTCACCATCTGCAGTGATCATGGAACCCAATAAAGTAAAATCTGTCACTGCCTCTATATCCTCCCCCTCTATTTGCCAGGAGGTGATGGAACCAATGGCCATGATCTTAGTTTTTTTGATGTTGAGCTTCAGACCGTTTTTTGCACTCTCCTCTTTCACCCTCATTACAAAGTTCTTTAATTCCTCACTTTCTGCCATCAGAGTGGTATCATCTGCATATCGGAGGTTGTTGATATTTCTT
Organism: Pogona vitticeps; assembly: GCF_051106095.1. Classification (NCBI taxonomy): domain Eukaryota; kingdom Metazoa; phylum Chordata; class Lepidosauria; order Squamata; family Agamidae; genus Pogona; species Pogona vitticeps. The sequence goes on along the minus strand of NC_135784.1, from coordinate 227,022,813 downwards.
CCAGCAATCTTAATTCCGGCTTGAAATTCCTCCAGTCCAGCCTTTTGCATGATGTATTCTGCATATAAGTTAAATAAACAGGGAGACAATATACAGCCTTGTTGTACTCCTTTCCCAATTTTGAACCAACCAGTTGTTCCATATCCAGTTCTAACTCTTGCTTCCTGTCCCACATATAGATTTTTCAGGAGATAGATAATGTGGTCAGGCATTCCCATTTCTTTAAGAACTTGCCATGGTTTGCTGTGGTCCGCACAGGCAAAGGTTTTTGCAGAGTCAGTGAAGCAGAAGTAGAAGTTTTTCCTGGAACTCTCTGGCTTTCTCCATAATCCATGTTAGCAATTTGGTCTTTAGTGTGTGATCCTTACACAATACAAATGCAAGAGCAGGTCCTCCAAAAATATTCAAGCAAACAGAAGCTTTCAGCATTAATTCATCCTCCTCAGGCTGTGAATAAAATTCATGACAGATTATTGTGCCAGGTCTGCTTCTTAAAATGAGTTCAAACACAAGCTGCAAACATAATTGGGGATATGGTTTCAAACTTTACTGCAGGTAGCAGTTGGCTAGATTTCTCCTTCCAAATCTTCAAACCAAGAACCACCAAATAATCTGCGTTGACTCTCCCTAGCATTGCCTTCTTTTGAAACTCAAGGATACTATATGGTCTGGGAAAAGGCAAGACAGAAAAGTGGGAAGCCTCTATCAGAGAATTGGGGTTAAAATTTAGTCTACCAACTAGGAGAAGCCAATTGAAGCCAAATTAAGGCCTAATTAATAGTGTTACCTAGTTTATGTAAGCAGATGTGTTCTTCAGTGTGCTTTTAACCTTCGAGCAGGGAGTCAAAGTTCCTACAAGGAAGAGAGGCATTCTCCTCCCATCCTGATTAAATATTACCCTTTACTGTTGGAAACAGTTTCTCATAGTATGGGCAGTCTGTTGAATTTTTTCAAAGGATTGTCTCTTTTCCTTCCTACAAGGAATCAAGAACCTGTAGACAGTGATGGATTTGCAAAGGGATACAGCTTTAGTGGGGAAAATGATGTGCAGAGAGGAGTCAGGAGTCAAACCAACTATAAGCAGTGTGTGTGTGGGGGGAAGCTAAATTAAAGGTTAGAGATGAGAAGCTCTAGATTTGAATTGTCAAAGGGTGAAACACCGTATCAGTGAGACAAATCCCCAATACAAAGTGAACTCTGGCAGACAGAATTGGCAGTCTCTTGGACCAGTTTAGCCACTGAGTCGAAGGAGGTTTGCCCAAGCAAAGCCTGAACCCCTGTGCTAATTGGGGTTGGGCTGCTAAGTATATCCGGCAAGCATGATGCCCTGAGATGTTTGCTAAGCCCTGTGATAAAAGATTCCCCCCATCTGCACTTTGCTTCCAGAAGTGCCAATAACACAACCAATTAACCAGATTAAGCTAATCAGTAGAAAATAGCCAAATCAGAATAGCATTGGAAGAAACCAATTGGAATGTGGTGCCAATCAGCCCAATTAAATATAATTGAAAATGAGTGGTATACTAATTAGCCCCACTGAAATTATTGAAAGCCAGATGAGGTTTTTCAGGAAAACTCTGGCTTCCACAAGAAGGATGAGGTAGGACAATAAGAAAGCACAACAGCTGGACACCCCAAAGCTAGGCAACTGTACCAGCCCATGTTGGTGCATGAAAAGAAAGTGAAAATGTGGAGAAATTTGAAGTGCACTGAGTCCCAACAAAGCAGTTGAAGTAGAACAAGCACACAGAGGACATTGGTATATGTAACTGGTGCATCTTTTGCATTACTGCGTTGGTGTATTTTGGCTTGAACTTTCTAATTGGTTTGTTAGTAGTTGGTTTATTGGATGTCCATTTCAAGGAATTTTATGTACATACAGCACACACGATTAGTTTCGTTTAATGTATGTATGCATTTTTGTATGATTATTGATTTTACTGGAATGACATTTAGTGTACAGAGCAATCAGCAGCAGCAGCCTTGATGAGGCAAAGGGGCTTGTGTGCTTCAGTGAGGTTGGGAGCTATGCTGGTGGTAGTGTTGCTACCTGAAGGGTCTCCCAAGCCAGACAGGTCTCAGCTGAGAAACTAACTATGTCCACCAACCATCAATGATGATGAGAAGAAATAAACAGAAAAAGGATTGTGTCAGATGCTATAGCCCCTGGACGTATGTTGACAAATGGGCTACAGGTCTCAGCAGACCCTGTTGAGGAACCAGGGCAAGCTGCTGCAAAGCTACTGGAACAGCATAAATGCAAAACATGGACTCCCACTGAAAATTGAAGCAAACCTAACAGCCCGTGGTTTTCAAAAAGGCATGACAGAAATTTGGAAAAGAAAACACCTAAATAGTGGCATTATTGAACAATGATTAATGGACCAGAGAAGGTTTATCATCTGGAGTAAAGTGTTTTCAGAACTGGAATTGCAAAAACTAGAAAAGGTGGCAAAAGAAAAATCAATGGTACCCAAAAAACAAGAGAAACAAAGGGCTCTGAAAGCCTAACAATATAAACAAATCCTGTATTAGTTTGCTAAACAAAATCCCACTAACAGTTTACTTATATGCTTTGATACATACATGTTATAAAATATGTCATCTATACAAAATAAATATTTGTGCTATCCAAACCACCTTAATTGAATTCAAAACCACATTAATTCAAATATATATATATGTACAGTCACATGATTTATCTAAAAGTTTATCACAAGGTTACACACATGTTTATAATATATACAATTCCTTTAGTAATAAATAAGCATCTGTTGGGAAGCCTGAACAACAGCTCTGTCTATACACCGTGGCAAGATCCAAAAATGAGATGGTACAGAGTTAAAAATTGTGATATTATAAAATCACTTTCAAGTGAGGAAAATTATAAATTCCTTGGAATACTAGAAGCAAGTAACATTTGCACACAAAAGTTAAAAAACTAACTGAAAGGAGATATATCAAAAGACTGTGGAAAATATTAAAATCAAAATAAAACGGAGGAAATACAATCAAAGCCATAAACCCATGGGCAGTTCCAGTAATTAGATACCCAGCTGGAATAACAACTGAACCCAAAATTAATTAGAAGAACTGGATCACAAAACAAGGAAACTACAGTGGACCCTTGACTTACAAAGGTCCCTACTGACAAAAATTTCAAGGTATGAAAAGCTCCGGCCACAAAATTTTGGTTCGACTTGTGGCCGGAGCTTTGACCTACGAAAGGCAGGGAGAAAGGGCGGGAAATCCAACCTTTTCTGAACCATGGACTGGTTGGGGGGATGGGGCACCCCCACACTCACAGGTGGGTGGGATGCGCTCACACACATGCATGGAGGGGCAGATTGCACTTGTGAAGGGGCAGGGTGCGCTCATCCATGTGTGCAGGCGGGGGGGTGGAGTTCTGTCTCCGCGGCCCGATCCTGCCATGGCCACAGGCCAGCACTGGGCCACGGACCGAGCGTTGGGGACCCCTGTTTTACACCACACTGGGTATCTGTGCCTTCAGTACGTCATCCTTAAGAAAGTCCCATTCACCATGAATGCCATTCACTATGAGTATTTCTGACCATGAGATTTCTCCTACTATTCCTGTAAGGTTGTTGATATCACCTTTCCTAAATCCAGAGTGCACATTACACTACTCTCAGCTTTCCCTTTACTCAGAATATCAAATCCCAAGAAGGCTTTGTCCTTTAAGATCTGCAGAAGAAATCCCACTGAGATTTTTTTTCAGTCATAAGTACTATAGATTGCTCATGACCAAAGTGCTGAGAGTCATATCTTCCAAAATTTTACAACAAGCCCCCCCACACACACATTAGTTATACAATACTGGAAAGACAGCTAATGGGTCCTCTGATTCATCTTGTTTCTTATTGCCAAATTCAGGGCCTTAAGAATAGATCCTGATTTGTTCCAGAGTGATTTGTGCCCATCTGATTCAAAGGATTCCAGATCCAAATTTATTGATGTTGCATCTCACTGACCTCGACTTGAAAACCCAAACAATTCTAACTTGTTTTGTTTTTTGCCCCGATATGCATGAGCTTTAGAGACAAGATAGATCCAAAGTCCCCAAATTTCAGATGAATAGCTGGTTGGATAGCTTAGTGGTTTAGGTATCTGGCTGTGGAGACAGAAGCTGGGAGTTTGATTCCCCACTGGAGCTCCATATAGAAGAGTCAGCCTGTGTATACAGTCCCGGTTCCCAGAAAAAGGGAATGATAAACCATTTCTGAATACTCTCTACCTAGGAAATCCTGGCACACAATTACTTTTATTAGCTTGAGAGTTACTTACTTACAAAATTTACTTTGAAAAAAAATGTCCCATGATATTTGTGCCCCATATGATTTGTGCTCTCAGTCTCAACTGATTTGTAAAATTGCTTCACTTTACCCTAGAACTGAATCTGGCCATCCCATTTTGATTAATTCTTAAATGGGCTTCTTAAATAGAATTGTATGTCTTATTGCACTGAATGAGTTTTGATGCTGTTTCTATTTACCATCTCCTGTTTGGGTTCTTCTTAAAGAGAAAAGTGGGGTAGAAATATTTCAATAAACAAACAAACAAACAAACAAATAGTAATTTGAGCTTCAGGTGACTCCAGTGCAAAGCTCAAGTTATAACTCTGTGTAGTTGGCAGACTTGTTGCATCACTTTTTTATGATATTATGAAACTACTCACTAGCTTGTCCTGCTTGAGCCTCAGTCTGTATGTATACTGAAAGTTAACCAAGCTTCCTTAGTCAGTTGGTCTCCACAGATCTCCATGAAATCTATTTTACTGTTTTAGTAAGATTAGTCAGAATCCTACTGATTAGATACTGTATGACAGTGTAAGTGCAATGATGGAAACTACAGTGACAAACTGTGGCTAATTAATGAGTTTCCATTTATATCTCTTGTTGCACATAAACTCATATGACTAGAACAGAAATGTCAGTTTGTTAACCAATGGTAATTTGCTGCTGCAGTTTAAGCCACTGCATTTACCCCAATATAATTAGTGAATAGGATTCTGGCCACTGGTTAATTCATTTCATTTCACTGCTAGCTAACCAGCTTGTATATTTAGATACTGTCTGCTGTATTTTTTGTTTCAATATGCTGTACAATTAACTTGGTTGAAAGGCACTCTCTCCCCAACCCAGGAGTCCACTTAGAAGTTTAATGAAGCTCAGCGAAGCATTTGATTCATCATGAATTCAAAACATGACACAGGTTTCATTAGGAGGTCAGGGCATCACCTTGAGAGTTTTCAATATGTCACGGAACAACTGAAGAATTGTTTGCTGACAGGAAACTAGCAGCAGGTGTACTATGGTGTCGACAGCTGCATCTCTAACATGGATCACAGAGAAACTCTGTTGGAAATGTTTTAACATCTGGAATCTTTGGTCAGATTTCAAAAAACTAATTTTCAAAAAGTTGCCAAGTCCTCCACTAGAAAGCAAAATTGAAAAATATAGTCCAACCTTTTCATCATGTCATCAATCATTAGTTACTATTTTTGTTAAATGAGAAAATTCTAAGGAAGAAGTAATGGGTTGTCAAAATGATGATGATGATGATGATAGCAACAACATTAAATAAAGAAACATTTCCTCAGGGAAGTGACTATGACAATGAATTGCTCTTCAGAATTGATACCACATGGTTTTCTATATGTTATTTCTATTTACCAGCAATAAGATAAGCTTTATTTATTTATTTATTTATTTATTCCCTAAAGTGTGCCAGCAGCAGAATTCTGCCTGCTACCTTGCAGTCCAAGAAACAGCACTGCCATAAAATCAAGAGAAATTTCTCAAAGGGGAGGGAAAGGAGAAGCAAGGATGTCAGGGATGGAGTACCTTTTGCCTAGCATTTTCAGAGAAGGAAAGGGGAAATCTGTGGCATTTAGCAATAGGGAAGGTTGAAAGCAGGAGGATTTTGAAGTACCTTGAAAAAGAAAGAAAAAACAAAGGTGAACTCAGGCCACTTCTGGCTGTTTCCTAGAGAATTCAGCCTGGGAGCTGGAAAGTGAAAGCAAGACAATCAACTTCACAGGGAGGAAATGTAAGGAAATCCAAATGTAAGGAATCCCTCAGCCCACATTCATTAACATGCCAAACCTTGAGTTGCCCCTGTAACCCACTCAGATTAAGAGGAAGCTTGACCTGAAGAACCAGGAACTTTCTGAATGTTTCTGCTGAAGTGTAAAAGCCAGGGTACCAGTTTGTACAATAACAGATATTTCTCTGAGAGAGAAAAAAAAGAGAGAGAAATTTTGCTCTCAATTGAAGGCCAAGCACCTTGAGGAAATTTAAAATTTCTCATCAAGGTGTCTTGTTGAGTTGAGACAACTTAAACAGTGAAGAACTTCAACCCCCATGGTCCTCCTTTATCTTCTTATTAGACTAATAAATTTATTGTTGCATGAGCTTTTGTGAGTGAAAATCAAAGGCAAATGAACTAGTCCATGGGGGGGGGGGGTGTCTACTTGAATATGTAATAAGATAGGAACCTGGAAACTACAGTCAGTCAGTCTGACATCAATCCCAGGGAAAATTCTGGAACAGATTATAAAGCAGTTACTATGCAAATGCCTAGAAAACAATGCTTAGTAACTAGAAGCGAACATGAATTTGTTGAGAACAAATTCTGCCAGACTAATCTGATCTCATTTTTTGATTGGGTAATCTCCCTTATAGACAGAAGGAATGTTGTAGACATTGTATATTTTGACTTCAGCAAAGATTTTGACAAAGTGTCCTATGATAGTCTGATTAGCAAGTTAACGATATGTGAGTTGAATATAACAACTATTAAGTGGACACTCACTGGCTAATAATTAACAACTCTTTCTCAAACTGGGAGGAGGCAACAGGTTGGGTACCCCAAGGCTACACCCTCAGCCTAGTGTTATTCAATATTTCTATTAATGGCCTAGATCATGGGATACAAGACATGCAAATTAAATTTGTGGATGACACAAAATTAGGTGGAATAGCTAACATCCTGGAAGACAGAAACAAAATTCAAAATGATCTAGATATGCTTGAGCACTGGGATGAAAACAACAGAATGAAATTCAAAAGGGATACTGTAACTGCACCTAGGAAAAAGAAAGCAAACACACAGTTACAAGATGGTGGATACCTCATACTATGAGTAAGAAGGATCTTGGAATCATTGTAGATCACAAGCTAAATACGAGCCAACAGTGTGATGTGGCTATAAAAATGCAAATGCTATTTTAGGCTGCGCTAACAGAAATATAGTTTCCAAATCCTGTGAGGTACTAGTCCCCCTCTGTTCAGCACTGATTAGGCCTCATCTAGAATATTGTGTCTAGTTCTGGATACCACACTTCAAGAAGGATGCTAATAAATTGAAACAAGTTCAGAGGAGGGCGACAAGGATGATCAGGGGGCTGGAAACCAAACCTTCTGAGGAAACGCTGAAAGAACTGGGTATGTTTAGCCTTGAGAAAAGAAGACCAAGGGGAAATATGATAACACTTTTCAAATACTTGAAAGGCTGTCATGCAGAGAAGAGGCAGGATCTGTTCTCAACCATCCCAGAGTTCAGGATATGCAACAACGGGCTCAAGCCAGATTTTGGTTGAATATCAGGAAAAACATCCTAACTGTTAGAGCAGTATGGCAATGGAACCAGTTACCTCAGGAGGTAGTGAGTGCTCCAACACTGGAGGCATTCAAGAGAAATTTAGACAATCACCTGGCAAATATACTTTAAATTCTATTGCACTGAGCAGGGGGTTCAACTTGATGGCCTTATAGGTGCCTTCCAACTTCATTATTATATGATTCTATAAAGACACAACACACAGAGAGAGTGGCCAAACGATTAGTCATTGAAAGAGATAACAAGAAGTGCAGAGAGCGGAAAATGAGTACAGAAGCCATCTAAAGAAGTTAGAGAAGTAATTCAAATGGATATGTGTAACAACTAGCAGCCACTACTGATAAACGAGGGGCATTGAAAAAATAAGTTGTTTGCATGAACACTTCAGGGGAACAATTACTTCCTGTTATCAGCAGGCCACTCATGGGAAATATTGCTACTAAACTGCAGGGGGTCAAATTTGCTAGTTAACTCTGGTCTTGTGACTTCACACTGGCTATTTCTTTAGAAACTGGTGGCACACTGATAAATTTACCACTTTTTCTGCTGAACTTTAGTAACTTATGGTCTGATACACAATTTCCTTTTCTCCCTGTTGTGGTTGTATAAAACATCTGCAAGGCTCTGTGTTTGCTTCATATCCTAGAAATGCAATGGCAAATCTGTAACTGCGGAGTATTTGATTTAAAAACCTCGAAACACAATAGATGTCAAGGACCATGCTGAATACATTAGAGCTCCTTTACTGACGCACAGAATATCCATTCGGATAAATATTGAGAATTCCATGGCTGAATATATGACTAATGGATAGTGACTAACATAATCTCTTGCCTAGCCACTACAGAGAATAGTGTATTTATTTACTTGTGCACTGTATGACAAATGACCCTGCTTTTGAAAGATTGTTTAGCCTACAGTTCACCATTTTTCAGATTACTCTAGTGGGTGCTGCTTTCATGCAACCAAGTTTAAAGACAGAAAAGAGGTTTTTATGGGCTAATCTTTTAAAACATGGCATTTGTTCTGTGATTTCAAAATTGTTCATTTATTGAACAAGACAGAGTATCAGGCTATACAAAGGACATTTCTGCTGGGTTTTTTTTTTACTCAAGATCTATAAACTTAATGAAAATATTAGCTTGGGCATAGATTCATGTGTTAGCCAATGGTGTATTAACGTACTACAAAGGTGTAATTAAACTGTGGTGTAAGTAAACTGTTTCTTAAATAGCCAAAAGGAAAAACTGGTTATTGTCTTCCAATCAGCTTTCCTGCCAACTTCAAAGTGCTAAATCTAAATTATGAAGCTTTAAATGGTTTGGAACTTTGATCATTGTCAGAGTCTCTCTTCCTAAAATCTGTTATGTGAGCCCGCCCAGTCATCCCAGGCTGTATTGTTGCAAGTGAGGCCCGGAAAACATCCACTAGGAACCTGATCTTGGTTCTGTCTGCAACATTATGGAATTTACTGTCTGTGGATGGATACCAAGCTCCCCCCACCCTTCTGTCCAATTTTTCATTGGTTTGCTGTCACCATCTGTGGGGATTTGCTATGTTACATTATTTTATTATGTTATTGTTTGTTCTGTTATTCTTATATGTTATTTGAGGTTGAATGCATTATATGCTCTTTGGCAAGCTGCCCAAAATAGTGGCTTGCCACTAGGTGGGTGGGATATGGGTATAATAAATAGATGGGTGGATGGATGGGTGGGTGGGTGGGTTAGTTAGCTAGTTAGCTAGGTAGGTAGATGACAGACAGACAGACAGACAGACAGACAGACAGACAGACAGACAAAATTATGGATTAAAGAACTGGGCCTAGCCACCCAATTTATTCTAAGTAATGACCTAGCAGGACTGTCAGCAGGCAATTATGGAATGAGAAAGATTATGATCATTATTGACCTGCATACCACAACAGATGTACAACTTTGCATACCCATTTGAATTGTACATAGGCCATGCCTCAAAAAATGATACATTTTTATCAAGTCTCACAAATAAGCTTGATTCCCTTTGAAATCTGATCAAAATCTAATACTACATTGATTTTATGATCGAAGTCGCATTGTGGGGATGGAAAGGGAAGGGAATGGTGAATTGGATTCAAAGAATGGGAGATGCCGTCAGGATTTTCTGAGGCTGTTGGATATTGGCATTTTCACCTTCTGTTCAATTGCTCAGACCTAAGAAAACACATGCAGCAATAGAAGAAGAGAGATATCAGATGTGAGAGGCGATAGGAAGGTATATACAATGTTTTTGCCACGTCATGGTAGTTTCGATCTAGCAGATGTTTTTGGCCTATGACTCCCATTAGGGCTAACCAACAAAGCTAACAAAGAATGAGTAGAGCTGAAGTAAAAAATAAAATAAAATCTGAAAGGCTGCCTCTGCTCAGCCCCCCTTTATGGATTCAGACACTCTAAACTCTCTTTGGAGCAGAATCTTAATTGCTAAATCATTAAAGGGTCACGGCATGGGGAGGAGGATTTAAGGAGCATGGCAATGGGGGAAATGATATAATTCTTAAAGTGTGATAAATTCAACCATTATATTGCTGATGCAACTGCAGTTACACAGAACCTTCCCTTGTTCCCAAAGGGAAATACAGGAGTGATGCTTTGAGTTATTCTCCTGTGGGAAAGGATGATGTAAGCTTTCCTGCAGGGTGAGAGGTGGTAGAGAGAGATACCTGACTGCCTTCTTCTGTTATGAGCAAGCACTGAACCAGCTGTTAAAAGTCCCCAAAGTGGACAGAGCTGTACAGGGAGAAGCATGTCAGGAAATGTACAATATGCTCTGATTCAGTGCATCCCTGAGGAGACCTCCTGTAGCTGTGTTTGTGTCTGCCTCCTGTGTCGGTGCCTCAGCTGTTATTCTCCAGCAGAATTCTTTGGGGGAGATCTATGTGCCAGCTCCACAGCCCTCCCTGTGGGAATGAATACCTCTGAGATCTAGCAGCCAGTGAAATGAATCACGCAAACCGTGTGTGTGTGTGCGTGTGCGTGTGTGTGTGTGTGTGTGTGTGTGATATCTTCAGCATCTTCTTGTTTGGTGCTAGCATGAGACTAAAATTGATGTGGTTTGTCATTGTGAATGATATGGGAAATAAAAATATGCCGAAGGCACCAACAAAGTAAAGAGAAGCGGTTACAGTTACCCCATTGGTATGCTTGGTAACTAGCATTCCTAGAACTCTAGAATTGTCAGTGAACATCCCCCAAATAAATGAATTTCCAAATGCAAGGAAAGGAGAAACTGGTGTTTATTGTTTGAATTCTGTTTGTGTGTAAAGGAAGCAAGTGGTCAACATCACATAAATAAAGATGGGTCTTTGTGAATTATAAATACGAATATGTTAGACTGTTTTGAAATCAGAGTTCATACTTTGAAGAACACAAAAAGGTGAGATATACACAATCAATCAGGCAAATTGAAAATGCTGTGGTCTTTCTTCACAGTTTTATCAGCCAGTTAATCTCTCTCTTCTTGCTTACTATAAAAATGTAAGGACACATTTTTGTTTGAATTAGCTTTTGTATGTAATGGCCTGGATGAGGGCAAATAAAAGCCAATTCAGGCAAAATAGAGGTGCTTCCAGTCAGTCAAAGGAAAGATGAAAGAAGAGGATCCAACCCGTCTTGGATGGGATTATAATTTTCTTGAAGAGTCATGCAGGTTTGGGGTATTCCTGAATCTTGCTAAGACATCTGATGCCGAAGTTTGCTGGCAGTCCAGGGGACTATTTCTACTCTAGCGAACCTACTGCTACCATTCCTGAATATCAGATCTGTCCATGATAGCACATGCGTAAGGGCCTGTCTAGTCAGGTGTATGGTTTGCTCTTCGGATCACTCTGGATGTGGTTTTTTTTTAATAAAAAAAAAAAACATCAAATTATGGTGTCCAGACATGTTTTGAATTAGAGCACTCCATTCTGCCCTGGCTGCCCCAAACTTTGCTGTCTTTCTGCAAGCAGATGAAGACCTTTCTCTTCAGGCAGGCTTTCCTTCAAATGGCCAAGGAGATTTTTTTAAGGGGTTATTGTATTCTGTTATTTTACTTGTGCTTTTAATATTGTCCTTTTGTATAAGTTTTAATACAATATTTGTTTAATTCTTTTTAAATATTGTAATGACGGCAGGAGGCCGCCCCTGAAAGGTGTTTTAAAAGACCAGTTGGTCCAGACCACTACAATCAATGGCTGAAATCCACCAGTAAGTCACAACTAGAGAAGGTTTATTGAATCAGTGGAACTTACATAGGTGTTGACTCACCAAATTCCCACTGATACGATGGCTCTACTCTAGTTGTATATTACTATGGGATTTCAACCAATGTGTCTAGGTGAAGTTACAGAAAGCCTATGATTCCAACTTCACTGGCAATTGATCTCTTTGTGGGCATAATTCAAGGTTCTGGTTATCCCTTATAATCTCCTAAATAATCTCCCCAGGCTCAGGAATGAGCTTTGGTTGTGCTATGTTCTGGAAACATCTGCCAAGAGAAGGCAGGCAAGTTACATTTCTGATGCCCTTCTACCAGGTGGCAAAGGCATTTTTATGTGGCCAGATATTTATCTTTTAATTCAATGTGTTTGCTGAAGTAAATTTTAATTAGTGGGCAATGCTCATTTCTTAATTGCAACAATGTCGTTTAAATTTTATTTGCTTTTATATTTAATTATAACTTTTATGCTGTAATTTTAGTCAGCAGCCTAGGGCACCATGTATAACAGAAAAGCAGAACATTTAATTAATAAATATGAAAGTAAATACTTCAATAACAGTACAAGACACTGAATCTAGATGCATCAAAAATCACTAAAAACAACACATTTTTAAACAATCACCATGGAACAGACATTGAATTTCCTAGCTCTACTCCAGATTGAGGTTTGGGTCCAGCAAAAATTACTTAGAGACATGTGAACCATCTTCTTTTAGTGACTGAATGCACAGTCTAGGAACAACTGCAACCATAAGAATACCTATGCCTAAGTAATTGTTTTTATTCTTTAATTGTCCTGTTGCAGGAATGTGAGCAAGAACTATACCATTGAATTTGATCTGTTAGAACAAAAAAAGAAGCTAGATGTAAATTCTATCTCCTCATATTATTTGAATCAGGCAGCAGCATCTAGATGTGAAAGCACTGGCAATATCACTGCAAGACCAGCTCTAGCATTAGGCAGAGTGAGAGGATTTGGGAAACACAGTTTGGATGACATGAAGAAGCATGAAATGGTTAGCTGTTTAATTCATTCATATTATAGCTTTACTGCCAGGACTCTTGTGGGATTTTCTGCCTCATTTGCCAAAATAACTTGGCTGCTTTTAGAAGCTACCTACCTTGACTTTGGTGGGCTGAGATGTGTCATTTGCTGTTCTGCCTCAGGCGGTAAAATATCCTGAGCCAGTCTCATGTCATTCTATGCTGCATTAGCACCATCTTGCATCTTGGTAAGCTAGAGCATCTTTCTCTGGCTAAGAATGCAGAGATGGAAATCTGGTTAATTAGAAGTAATTTATACAAAATGGGGAGCATATGGCAGAAGCAGAATCTTGCCTAAAGACTGGAAAATATATATGACAGCCAGCCAGAAGGCTTTTCTCAAATATAGTCCCAATAACCAAAACAAGCTTTTTAAAAATGACAATTTATTTGAATTTACAGCTCATATAATGTCTCAACAATTCCTCTCTTGATTTCTGATTCTGTTTTAGTTGTTCACGCTGTGTCTAATTCAGGAGATTTGATGGTACAAAAATGTCTAGTATCAATGCAAGAATATTTAGCAGGATGAAATAAAAGGTTAGGTAGCTACAAAGCCTTTTTGTCGTATTAGAAAAGAAGTAATCCATTGTTTGTTGTTGTTCAAATAGTATGCCTAGGGTGTCCATATCTTTTTGACAGGGATTAAAGCAAATATTGAACTCTTCATATGAGAAAACAAGCAAGCCACACCTGATCAACCACTTCAAAGGAATAATCATAATACTAATACTAATACTAACACTACTAATACTACTACTAATACTAATAGGGTTGAATGTCTTTGATTGTGTAGATCATAAGAAACTATGGGTCATTCTGAAAGAAAGGGGTATGTGTAACAGGCAGCCCTGACCTCGCCTGTCCGTCATGGCTAGGCAGTGAATCATCAGCCAATGGGGTGACGGAGGGTGGAACTGAAGGGGGAGGGGCTGGAATAAAAAGTGGTATAAAGAGTGTGTGGGGGAGATCAGATCTGGTGTGTGTGAGAGAAAGAGCTTGTTTAGAGGCCTGTGTGCCTGAGTAGTCAGTGAGGAAAGTCTGTATTTGATTGAATAAGAAACTGTGATTGACATCGTGATTAGCTACCTGTGATTTACCTATTTTATCTTGTTATTCCAATAAACCAGTTTTGTTTTCAAAGGAAATCTTTGTCCTTCTTCAATAGTCATTATAATTAGTGGCAGCGAGAGTGAAGTGGTGTGGTGGGCATTCTGAGAGGCCTGAGTAGGCAGTGACATCAGAGTGCTGAGTCACGTTATAATAAAATTGGTGTCCAGCGTGTGGGATACGTGTAATCCAGTGAAGCCTTGACTGGAAAGGTGCCCAGAGCAGGGATCTTTAGTCAGGGAGGTCTGAGTAGACGCGTGGGTAACCTTCTAGGATTTGTCTCACGGGGAGCAAGTCTAGTAGAAGGACGCTCAAGCTCAGACTGGGGACTAAGATAGGGAAGCTCTGTGGTGACCATTTCTGTGGAGAGGGTTGCCCAAAGCAGAAATCTGTGGCAGTTTGGCTAGCTTGTCCTGAGTCAAGGGAGAACTCTGAGGGGACAAAAGTGGAGCCAAGGGCAGATACGCTGAGGGGACTCAAGACAGCTAAACCTAGGATAGGGTAAAGCTGTGGGCTTTGAGTGATTTTGTTGCCTGAGGCAGAAAGAGAAGTTCTGTCTGTGGCAGGAGGCCTAGCTGTAGTCAGAGGCCTAATAACAGTAACAGTACAGTGGGGTCTCTACTTAAGAACTTAATCCGTATTGGAAGGTGGTTCTCAAGTTGAAAAGTTCTTATGCTGAATCTGCATTTCCCATAGGAATGCATTGAAAACCATTTAATCCGTATCTGCTCTTTTCCGTCCATAGAAACTACAGTAGAACCTCTACTTAAGAACTTAATCCGTTTTGGAATGGTGTTCTTAAGTTGAAACATTCTTAAGTTGAAGCAAAATTTCCCATAGGAATGGACTGAAAACCAATTAATCCATTCTGGCTGTTTTTTTTTGTTATGTAGAGGTGCGTTCGTACATTGAAGCATTAGTTCCCATTGGAACTAATGCAAAGCTGGTTAATACGTACTCTACCACTAAGGGGAGATTTTTTTTTTAACCTAAGATGACCTAAGGTTAAAAAAAGAGCAGGAAAGGTTTTTTTCCCTGTTCTTATCTTGGATTTCTGTTCTCAAGTAGAAGCAAAATTTAGCAAATGGAGCTGTTCTTAAGTTGGATTGTTCTTAAGTAGGGACGTTCTTAAGTAGAGACCCCACTGTAGCTAGCTTGCCAGTGGATGAGTGCTGGAAGCTAAATTGTATCATAGACACTCACTGACAGGAAAAAAGTGGACTTTTAAAATCAAGGCTTTCTAAAGAGAATTATAAGCCTGAAAAGAAGAAAATGCCTTTGACTAGGGGAAAGAAAGCTGAGCAGGTGCCTTATGAAATGGCAGCTGGGTCAGATAGTGAGAATGGGGATGTTGAGGAAGGATTTACCTTAGCTCAGGAGGGAGAGTCCTCAAAAGAAGACCCATCAGAATTCAGAAGGTTGGAATTGGCCCAAGCACATGAATACAGGTTGAAACAAACGGAGCTAGAAATAAAGGCCAAAGCTGAGGAAAGGGCCTTACAAATGGAGGAAAGAATGAGGCAGAGAGAAATGGAGGCCCAATTAGAAAAAGAACGTATGGCTTTTGAACTCAGAAGGCTAGAATTGGAAAATCAAAACAATAACAATAATAGAGGAGCCAACTCTGAGCGGAGTCAGTTATCTAAGGCAGACCTGAAGAAATTCCCAATTTTTAGGAAGGGAGATGATCCAGAATCATTCCTTGTGATGTATGAAAGAGCATGTGAGGATTTTCAAGTGAGGGAATCTGAAAAGATGATTATATTGAGATCCCAAATTAGTGGAGGCCTGTCTGAGATATATGCAGAGATGCCAATCAAATTAATTAAAGATTACACGGAATTCAAAAAGCTAGTGTTTGCCAGGTATGGCATAAACACAGAACATCTGAGGTAAAAATTCATGTCACTAACTAAGAAACCTGATGAATCCTACTCACAATTAGGGGCAAACCTATCCAGATATTTGGAAAAATGGCTGTTACAGGAGGGAGTTCAGACCATCCAGGATCTGAAAAATGTGGTGGGGTTGGAACAGTTTTATTCTCTCTTACATGGTGAACTAAAATATTTGGTCAAGGACAAGAAACCCCAGAATCTGAAAGAAGCAGGAGATATTGCTGTTTTCATTTCCCAGATACAAAAAACCAGCTTTTCTGATGGAAAAAGTGTGAGGAAAACTTGGGAGGACTCTAACAAATATCCTAGATGACAATTTAAAGACCAGCAGAGGGTTGGTGGCCATTTTGTGGGAAAGTCCTCAGCACAGAGCCAAGCCAGAGGGCAAAATTTGGAGGGCAAAGGTGTTGGAAGTGATCAATGGAATGTTAGAACTTGCTTTAAATGTAATGAAAAAGGTCATATTGCATCCCAGTGTGGTAAAAACAGAGAAAATAGAGAATTTTTACCTCAAAAAGTAAATTTAAGCAAGCCTAAAGCTGTTTACTGTGTCCAGCAGAGACAAGTTAATACACCAGGGGAGGAGTCAGTCTCCATGGCAACACAAACTGAGTTCTCTACACCAGATGATAATATGGAATCTCATATCCCTTTTGCAGAGATTAGACATTGCTATTTAATTAAAACGAACCAGGAGGAGTTAGTTCAAACAGCTGGGGACAATATTTGTGTTTTAGATAACAAATACATGGCTCTGAATGATTCTTGTTCACAGATAACTCTGTGTCACCCAGATATCGTACCTCAAAAATATATTTTAAAAGAACAACGCATGGCAGTGAAGGGAATAGGACAAGAAGTGAAGTGGCATGGTGGGCATTCTGAGAGGCCTGAGTAGGCAGTGCCATTAGAGTGCTGAGCCACGTTACAATATGTCTCAGCACTTGATTGTCCCGATGCACAACTTGTATCATGGATAAGAAACTAGTTTTAGGACAGAATATGGAGAGACAGAATGATTTCCTATAGGCAAAGGAATCAGATAGGGGTTCATTTTATCTCCTTTTCTACTCATTATGTACTCAGAACGTATCATACAGAAAGCTGGACTTGATTCAGATGTGGGAGGAGTGAAAAGTGGAAAATATTAAGATATTCAGATGATAGAATCTTACTGGCAGAAAGCAGGCCTGCCCCGACCCCGGCAAAGTGCTGCTTTCAGAAGCCTCCCGGGGCTTGTTCAGCAGTGGAAAAGCACCCAGGAGGCTTCTGAAAGCAGCCCTTTGCCATAGGGGGTGCGGAGGGGGGCTGGTGGGTGGCAGGCCTGCCCCTGCCACAGGCTTGAGATTACAGGAGCTGAGCAGGACTGTTGGGGAAAGGACATTTTGGAGATCACTCATTCATAGTATTGTCATGAGCTGGAAGCAACTTGAGGGCACAAAACAAATGTCAGAAAATGATGTACAGCCCATGGATTACTGGTCTCTCTCTGGATTGCTTTCCTTCTTGAAACTCATCACAAAGCAGCTGAAGGTACACATGTGAAGAAAAGCATTTTCTTGCCATGTGTCCTAATCTCACATGGTGAAACAGCATGAATACACATTCTTCTCTTTATCCTGAAGAAGCCCAGTAGAACATGATAGGGTCATCTTTCTAAAGAGAAATGCTCTTAGAAAAGTGGAATAGAAAGCAGCAGTTCTGTTCTGGCCTTCCTATGTGTTGCATATGATGCAGTAGTTGACCACCATTGATTGATTGATTGATTGATTGATTGATTGATTTCTATCCCAAAGGTCAACTCTGGGTGTTTTTCAAATTAAAAAAATAATAAAACCAATAGGCATATAATATAAATCCAAAATGGGAAAAGTATAAGAAATTAAGATATAGCAGGAGAGAAAGCCTGCCTGAATAGTCAGGTTTTCAGTTTTTACATGAAAACACCTAGAGAGGGAGCCAGGCGGATCTCCACTGGCAAGTTGTTCCAAAGGCAAGGGGCCACTGCCGAGAAGGCCCAGTTCCTAGTTCTTTCCTTCCGGACCTCCCTTGGTGTTAGGCCCCTCAGCCACCTGGCATGGCTTGAATGAGTGACTCTGGCAGAAATCGGTGGGAGAAGGTGCTCTGCTAGATATCGAGGTCCTAAACCATTTAGGGCTTTATATGTAATTGTAAGAACTTTGAAAACAACATGGAAATGAATGGGCAACCAATGCAAGGTTGCCAGAATGGGGGACATATGGTAGTACCTTTTCACCCCAGTAAGACATCTGGCCACTGCATTCTGCACCATCTTAAGTTTTCATGCCAGTCTCAAAAGCAGCCCCACATACAATATTTATTTTATTTATTTATTTGATTTATATCCCGCTCATCTGGTAAATCTATACCACTCTGAGCGGCTAACAGGAACATATATACAATTATAATAAAATAAATTAAAAATCAATTAACAGAAAATGACAAAAATCATAAATAATTGCAAATAATAAATAGATAAAGAAGAGAAAAATAAATTGAGTTAGATTAGGTGCTGGCAGGAGGGAAGGCCTTGACATAGAGCCATGTTTTTAGTTGAGTTTTGAATGTACCCAGCGTAGGGGCCGCGCGAATCTCAGGAGGGAGATTGTTCCAAAGGCGAGGAGCCACCGCCGAGAAGGCCCGGTTTCGTGTCTTCTCCCTCCGGGCCTCCCTCGGCGTCAGGCTCCTCAGCCTCACCTCCTGGGTCGCGCGGGTGGTCCGGGTAGAACTTGGTGGGTGAAGGCGTTCCGCCAAGTATCGAGGTTCCAAACCGTTTAGGGCCTTATAAGTGAGCATTAAAACTTTGAAGTCAATACGGAAACGAATGGGCAGCCAATGCAGTCTAGCCAGGATAGGAGAAATGTGATGGAATTTTCTCCCTCCGGTAAGGAGTCTGGCTGCTGCATTCTGCACCATCTGGAGTTTCCGTATCAGCCTCAAAGGTAGTCCCACGTAGAGCGCGTTGCAGTGATCTAATCTTGAGATTACGAGCGCGTGTACTAAGGTGGTGAGCGCCCCCGAGTCAAGATAGGGCCGCAGCCGGGCAATCCGCCAAAAGTGGAAAAAGGCGGAGCGGACAACCGACGCCACCTGTGTTTCCATGGTGAGCGTCGGGTCCAAATGTATGCCCAAGCTGCGGACCCCACTCACCGGAGCCAGGGTGGCCCCCCCCCCAAACGAGAGAGAGCCAACCAAGCCACCAACCACGGGGGGGCCCACCCTCAGGACTTCCGTCTTGTCCGGGTTCAGCCGCAGGCCATTTTCCTGCATCCATTCCAGTACAGTCCCCAGGCAGCGCTGAAGGGACAGGACAGCATCACCTGCAGTTGAAATCCAATATCCTTCAGGAAAGAAACTGAAGGGCACCACCATTGTAACCTTTCACTGATCTCTTTATTATTGGTTTATTCATTCCTCTTCTTCCCTGAATATTGGGGCCCCACTGATCACTGCACTCCCCATAGATCATGGGATGGAAATCATTGGTTTACAGTAGTAGCCACACTGCCTTTATGGAGAGGGTATGTGAGAGACAGGGGGGGGGGAGAGGTGGTTTTCTGGCTTTTTCTTGCTCCTTTACATTCTTCACTACCCTTAATATAATGTGAGGAGCTCCATACAAACCACTCAAATATTAGCCATTGACCTCCACAACTACAAATATGAATTATAATCCCAGTCTTAAATCATACACTGTTAAACTGGACTACATAATTCAATGGGTATTACTCTATGGATCTATGAATTCTCAAGTACTGTAAATATGGACAACCTCCAGAAAGGAGCATGCACAAGACTGATTTCTACATCAATTTACTGCCTATTGTTTTACATAAATATATTACTTAACAACTGGAAGGCCATCAATTCTTTGGCAGGAAGAATATATACACTGCTATTTGTGCTGCAGAAAATCATTTGTACTGAAAGGAGGAAAAGTGATTTAGAAGGCAGGGATACTTAGGGGGAAAGAGAGTAGTTTCAAGTTCACGGCAGTCACTACAGATTGTTATCTACTGATAACAGTGGCAGTATATTAATAATCTGTCACATAACACTGATGTATTAGATACTGTATTCTATTCTGATGCAAAATAAAATCTAATCCATTTTGTTACAGACATTCTAGTAAAAGGGTTTTGTAAGCTTTAATGTCTTTTCAAACTCATTCCTAAACACAGTTCACTGCAGTATCTTCTTATAAATCAGTCAAATCAACATTAGTCTTATCTTGATGCACCAGCATAGCCTCAAATAAGGAGCAAGTTTCAGGCTAGATACAAACACTGATGCCAGCTGATCAGATAGAATCAGGGAAACACAATGCTCTTACCACCTAAAATAATTACTCTACAAGTACCAGGCATTGAGAAAAAAATATACTTCCCTATGAATATGTGACTATATAGACACACCATTTTTTTACTAAGTTTCCATTAGAAGATACCATATTTTCTTGGCATTTACTGCTGTGCTGTTTAACTGTAAGGATGCATCTATATTAGAGACCGAATATAAGCTCTCATAACATAACCCCATTTTGTTATGTTAATAATGTGGTTACAACTTCAACTCTGGTTGCAAGTTGCAAATCCCAAACAGATCCCCTATTTCTTGACATCTCTCCCATCTCGCTTTCTTTTGTGATGTCAGCAGAAAACGTTAGCAAGCAGCTTCCAAACACACTGCGGATCTCGATTGTTCAAACAATTTATCATTCACATGCTTTCACCAGACATCCTCACTTGTCTTTCCCACTAAGAGTTTTCTGTCTTCAGTTACACTAGTTCAGAACAAGATGCTACAACAGTTTGAATTCTACAGTGTTTTCACTTTCATTCTTATGGCACGGTGCCATGGCGATGTCCCTCCAGAGGCCAGATAACCCAGTTAAAAGTGTATACTTAGCCAATATAGATTTATGTAGATCCTGAAGGGGAGGGGGAATGGCTTCTGAAGTGAACACTAGGATAGTTTTTAGAGTACACACCACACTTCTTCCTTAGTCTCCTCCTGCTGGACTAGCATCAATATCATGAGTACCATCTCTCTCAAAGATTTTTTTGTTGTTTGCCTTCTCTTATATATTATCTTGCTCCTTAACCTCAAACCAGGGAGAGGTGGAAGGGCCAGATATCGATAGCCATGTCTTCTGGGGAACCCGCACAGCTGCATTTCAAGACATTTGAGACTGGTTTGGTTGCTTCATGGTGCAGGTTAACTCTCTGGATCATAAAGGCTAAGAAGCACTTTTCTCTCTAGCTTGCCTGCAAATGTAGAAAACAAAATTCCCAGAAATACAAATTATGAGAAGAGGCAGCTTTTTGTCACTGGAGACTGAGGTCTGAAATTACCTCCTAGTATGTGTTCCTATTAGAGATGCACATGAATGGGGGGAGGGGGAAGGAAGGTTCATAAAAATTGCTAATTTGTCGCATCATATTTGTATGACTAAATGCCCCCCGAATACAATTCAATTAATTTTTAGTGATTTTTGATTCATCTATTTATTGGACTATAAACACCCTCACACACACCTAGACACACCAAAATTGCCGAGAAGCTTCCTCTGACTCTCCTCTACATTCCTTCCAAGTTTGGTGAAGATTGGTTTTCCCCAAGTCCGCTGCTAACAGGCACTCTCCTGGGGGGGACCCACTTTATGGGTGTATAACTTGGATGTTTGAAACTTAATCACCAATCTTGGAGGGATAATGCAAAGTCAGGGGAAGCTTCTCTGTGATTTTGGTGTCTCTAGATGACGGACAGGAAACATTCCTGGGTGGGCCCTCTTTGTGGATGTATAACCCAGAAGTCAAATATATTTATTTATGTATGCATTTATTTATTATATTTGGCAACCTTGACAAATTACAAACCAAAATGAATCACGTTTTTTTCCTGATTTGTGCCAATCTGTAGTCCTCACTAAGATTAATACTTGCTTCTGTTGCTATAGGTGGTGGGATTCCTTTCCACAGGATGCTACATCGGCCTCTTCCCTGTTGTTTCCATTGGGTGGCAAGGCAGGTATTTTACAGATGAACAGGCTGGAGAGTGTGTGTATTTTAAAGGTGAGGATGCTTCACTTTTCTCTCTTTCTCTTCCTTTCTTGAATCACAAAATGATATAGCTAGTGGTCCTTTAACAGTGTCATTTCTTTTCATATTATCACTTGTGTTTTTAGTTGTACTCTACTTCTAGAGAAGATGGGAAGGTCACCTCATGTGTTTCCCCATAACTTTGGGTGTGTTGTGCATGTGCAACAATGAGCCAGGCCTCCCTGGACCTAGAATCACCATTCTGAGAATCTAGTCAACTGTCCTAAACTGCAGCAAGTAGCAGGAAGAGTGGTGGCAGCAGAAATGGCCATTTTTTTGTTGGTGTGGCAATGGATGCAGGGACATCTTAGCCCCTTTCACCTCCTTCTCAGTGATATTCCCCAAATAAACCAACGTTTTAAAAGCCCCATCAAAATCTGATAAAACACATATGTGCATGTATGTTAAGGAAGAGAAACCTACCCAATAATTTTTTTTTATCAGCTTGATTGGAGATTAGCCAGATTAAAGATCTAGCATTTCTGGAAATTTTGAAGCAATGGGAAAGAAAGCATTTCCCTTCCTCTTCTGTTTATTCCCAGAAAAAAAATTAGCATTTGGGGGAAAAATTGATATGTATGCAATATTTATTTTTATCGCAAATTAGAGTTGAGTGGAGAAGGGGATTGTTATTTTATTATTTCTTTATTATTTCTTTATTATACACACATACTTTATTGTAACAGCATCAAGCCATACATACAACAAAATTAAATGCAGAGCTTCAAATGCTGACATATACTGCAAAAAGCCAAATCAAATAAACAAAAAGCAATAAAACTACAAATATAACAATGTAAGAACAATGTCTAAGTTTGGCTATATATTCTGGCTACTATGGAATGCCACCCAAAATTTCACTACCAGTTCTGTTGTAGTCAGATTTTGATCAATTAATAATTGGTTAGAGTAGTCCGAGTCTGATCAACTTGTCATGTCTTTTAAGAGATTTCTTTATTATTAAAAATTAATTAGAAATGCAAACGTTAAATAAAAAGATTGGAGGTGAAGCTCTGGTTGCAGTTCCGCCAGATGGTGGGGGTGTCTCTCCCACCACCTTTTGCTCACGCCAGTGGTAATGGTGGAGAGGATGTAAAATTATATTTTCACAAGATTGATAATGGTAAAGTATTTGGTGTTATTATGTTTAATTTTTGTTTTAGTTTATTTTCGGTAGTTTAGTGAGAGGCACACGGGATCTATTGGAAGGAGAAATTTTGAATTTACATGGGTAAAAGAGTAAGACTTGGAACTTTAAACGTGAAAGGCCTGGGATCAACAGTGAAAAGAAGATGAATAGAAGCATATTTGAAGAAAAGCAAGTTGGACATTGTCTTTTTGCAAAAGACACATCAATCAGAAAATGGAGGTAATAAATTAAAGATGAACAATATAGATATTTATGAAAAAAATTGGAACTTCTAAATCTAGAGGTGTGGCAATTATAATTTTTAGAAATTGTGGATTCAAAGTGGGAAAGGTAGTAAAAGATTGTAATGGTGTATATATAACAATACAAGGTAAAATGGGGTTGGAAGAATATACTTTGGTTAATGTCTATACACCTGATAATAAACAGGGAGAATTTTATGATATGGTTTTCAAAAATTGGGAAAGGTAAAGAAAGGTTATGTTATTATGTCAGGAGATTTTAATATGGTTATGGATAAAATAAAAGATAAACCTTTTTATGGTCGGAATATTTATCAAAGAAATACAATATTAAGCAAAAAGGTAAAAAACAACCAACTGAAAGATATTTGGAGAGAATTAAAAGGTGATGAAAAAACACATACTTATTTTTCAGCGGTACTTAACATTTACTCTAGAATATATTTACATCTCAAGATTTAATTTCTAAGATAGTTAATACTGAAATTAATTCTATTAAAATAACAGATCATGCATTGATGTTAACAGAGATTGAAATACAAAAAGATTACAAAGACTCTAAAAGGTGGAGAATGGATAATAACATTTTACAGCACCCAGAGGTAATAGAAAACAAAGAAAGAATAGCTAGAACTATGGACAATAAATGAAACAGGAGGTGCTAAATTAGACCTATTGTGGGACACAATAAAAGTAATTACAAGGGGAACAATAATAAGGGAATCTTATAAATTAAAAAAATTAAGGAGAGAGATGTAAAAAAATTGGAAGAAGATTTGAAAAATTTAGAAAATAGATTTTTTAAAAAGAGAGAGATAGAAGTATTTTACTAGAAATTCAGGCTAAGAGAAAGGAACTAGATAATTTAGAAGTGGAGAAAGTCCAGAGAGATTTGATGTATTTAAAGAGACTTTTTTTAAAAAAAATTACTAATAAAAATTCAAAATTATTGGCTAGAATGTGTAAAAATAAGAGCAAAAATTCAATAGGGATAGTTACAGAAAGATCAGGTAAGAATTGTAATATAATGAAAGATAAATTGAAGATTGTTCTTGAATTTTTTCAGACATTATATAAAGGAAATAATGTAAAGAAAGAAAATATAGAAAATTATATAAATGAGAATTTAAAAATTAAATTATTGGAAGATGATGAAAGAATACTAGATGAAGAGATTAATGAACAAGAAATTATTGAAGTTATTAATAAGTTGAAAATGGTAAAATACAAGGCCCTGATGGATTGGGTCCAGAATATTACAAGCATTTTATTTCCATTTTGATACCTAAGCTAAAAATGTTTTATAATAAAATAATGGAAGGAGAGACAATACCTGCTTCTTGGAAGCATTAATTAACGATTCTTATTTTAAAACCCAATAGGGATCAAACAGATCCAGGCTCTCTGGATCTGTTTATTATCTCTAATAAACCAAGATGCTAAGATTTTGACAGCCATATTAGCAAATAGATTAAATAAATGTATAGCAAATTATTTTAAAGAAAATCAGTGTGGTTTTATTAAGGGTAGACAAATGGATAATTTAACTAGATGAGTTTTAAACATTATATATGAAATAGAAAAGCAAAAAATAAAAGCAATGGTTTTATCATTAGACATATTAAAAGCTTTTGACTGTGTTGAATGGCCAACATTAAAGCTTCTTATAAGGGTTTGGGAATTTGGCAAAAATTAGAGGGGTTATAGTATTATCTGAATTATATTCGAGATAATACTTCAGAAGTAATAGTTAATGAGGGTTTAACGGAATTGATTTTTCTAGGCTGAGGTACGAGACAAGGCTGTCCACTTTCACCAATAATGTTTTGTATGGTTATAAAACCGTTACCTAATGCAATAAGAAATGATGAATTAAAGGATTAGGAAAAAACAATACAATTAAGATTAATTTGTTTGCTGACGATTCATTATTCACTATTAAAAAACCATTAGAGAGTATGGACAATATTAAAAAGCACTTAGAAAAATTTGGGGAAATAAAGGATTAATTATTAATTGGCAAAAATCACAAATAATGATGTTTAATCATAATATACAGGAACAAGAAATGATTATTAATAAATATAGTTTTAAAATGTATAAGTATATTAAATATTTACGTATAAATATATTCAGAACAACTCAAAAATTAAATGAGAAAAATTGTAATAAATTAAAAAATGATATTAAAGATAAACTGTAAGAGTATTCTAAATTGAAATTATCATGGTTTGGGAGAATCACTATAATTAAAAAGAAAATATTACCAAAGATCACCTTCTTATTTAGGATGCTCCCAATATAATTAGAAGAAGAAGATTTTTAAGTATTGGCAGGGATTAATTAATGTATATTGTAATCAAAGTAAAAAATCTAGAATAAATAAAATATGTTGGTATAAGGCTCAAAAAAAGAGGTTTAGGTATGTCTAATGTAAAAAATTACTATATAGCAAATCAATTAAGATTTA
The DNA here is from genome assembly GCF_051106095.1 of Pogona vitticeps. Classification (NCBI taxonomy): domain Eukaryota; kingdom Metazoa; phylum Chordata; class Lepidosauria; order Squamata; family Agamidae; genus Pogona; species Pogona vitticeps. The sequence continues at coordinate 226,996,897 of NC_135784.1, read as the reverse complement.
TAGCAGACATTATATACAATAAAGAAAAATTAATTTGGTGGGAAATGGAATCTTCCGTAATAAATGGGAATGCTGAAAGACACTTGTTTAATGTAGTAAAAAGAAGTATAATAAATAAGATGAAAACCCCCTTTTTAAGAAATATGTTAAATATATGGAATAAATATAAAGAGAAGCTATGTCCCTTAACTTCACCATTAAAATTAGTGACTGAAATAGATAGTTTTCCTACAAACTTAAAGGGTTTAATAGAATTGTTTAAGGACAAAAGTGTTGCAAGATTGAAGGACTGGATGAGTAAAATGAGACTGAATGAGCTGATTATGGTTAAACTTCAAACTAATAAATTATCTTGGTATAATTTTATTCACTTAGACACTTGGACAAAGGATTGGTTGAAAACTAATGGTAATTGTAGAGACTGAACTAAGTACGGACAATTTCTGTCATCACAAGAAGATATGCAGAAAGATGTAATGATGAAGGGAGTAGTAAGTAGAATATATAACATAATTTAGGAACAAGAAGAAAAAGAATGGGGAACAGAAGGTTTGAAATTAATTTGGAAAAATTACTTAAAGACAGAAACTAAAATAGAGAATTGGATAAAAATGTGGAGGATGAGGTCTTTAAGGTTAATGTCAAGAAAAATAAAGGAAAAAATATTTAAAATCTAAGATGGTATTTGACTCCTGTAAAATTGAATATAATAAATTCAGCATACCCCAAAGCTTGTTGGAAATGTGATGAGGAAATTGGTATGTATTATTATATGTGGTGGGAATGCTAAAATTGCTTTATTGTCAATTTTTGACAACATAGATTTGGATTATTATTCAAAGGAATTTATCAACAATTTTATGACAAGTGCTAGAATATTAATAGCTAGGTTTCTGAAAGACCAAAATGGTATTAAATTAGAAGATTGGTATAGTGAAGTATGGGACATCGCATTAAATGATAAATTGACTACTGAACTTAAGATAAAAAGAGGGGAAAAGGTAAAGGTAAAGGTAAAGGTTCCCCTTGACAATTTTTGTCCAGTCGTGTTCGACTCTAAGGGGCAGTGCTCATCCCCGTTTCCAAGCCATAGAGCCAGCGTTTGTCCGAAGACAATCTTCCATGGTCACATGGCCAGTGCGACTTAGACACGGAACGCTGTTACTTTCCCACTGAGGTGGTCCCTATTTATCTACTTGCATTTGCATGCTTTCGAACCGCTAGGTTGGCGGGAGCTGGGACAAGTGACGGGCGCTCACTCCGTTGCGTGGATTCGATCTTACGACTGCTTGGTCTTCTGACCCTGCAGCACAGGCTTCTGCGGTTTAGCCCGCAGCGCCACCACGTCCCTAAAAAAAAGAGGGGAAATAAGTTCTAATATTTTTTAAATGCTATTTGGGGTGGATTTGTTGAATTTATATTAGTGAAAGGAAAGGGGAAAGCCTCTAAACAACAATCTATACAATTTTGGAAAGGAAATCCGCAATAAAAATTGCTCAATGGGGTCCCGTGGGTATGGAGTGCACGTTAGAATGTAGTCTAAAACAGCACTATTATTTGTATTTTTTGTTGTAACTGTTTTTGTTTTGAAATTAATAAAAATTTTAAAAAATCAAATTAGTCTTTTAAAATTTTGCTAAAAACTAGACTGTTTTAGCAATGTTTTAAGGACTACCCATTATAAGTTGGTTTTGGGTGATTCATAAAATAAAATAAAAAATCTAAATTCCAACCTTCATATCTCTACTTCTGATGTAATGGAACTGCTCACTGAGGAATGTTCAAGCTCCACAAGTCTCCTTGACCTGCACCATGAAAGCAAGTCATGGACAATTCACAGCAAATTTCTCAGTGCAAAGCTAGTGATGCTTCATTTTGAGACACAAGCCTATAACCAGTAAGCAGAGAAGTACTAGACAGTTTGCATTGTGGCATATTCTGAATAATTGTTCTTGAAAAGTGAAAACTCCAGTCATGACTGACAGAAAATATCTTGCCTTCATGCAGGTGAGGAGAATAAATTTAGCAGTTTTAATAGAACTTCAGATTTGTCATATATCCATGATTTACATCCGTAAACACATGCACACACACATGTATTTTTGTGTGTTCAAAAACTTAACTATATGCATGTTTTTGTATTTTCTCCATTCAGCAAAAACACCATTGCAATACAGCTGCATATACACAGCTCCAATGGGGAAAATGTTAATACCAGCCACGATTACTCAGAATAGGTTCATGGGGATGGGTGTGTGGTTTTGTTTGTTTGTTTTTTATTTTTTGGCATATCAGGTTATTCCCAGGAATCATAGTAGCTCCTTGAAGAGGTGAGCGCACACCCCCTGGCTCCTAAAAGCAGCTTGTGGATGCCTGGCTGAATGAGAAAGGAGAGTAAATACCTCTTTGTAACAAGGCAGGGTTTCAGCATGCCTAACGTAGGCAATAGTAAGATCATTGCTGAAGAAACCCTCTTTGAATTCCACTGTACTAGGGAATTACAGCCAGTGCCTGGTATCTAATGTCCCATTTTAGGATAAGAGATTGGAACACGTGGTGGCTTCTAAACTCCAGGTAGTCCAGGATGAGACAGATTGCTTCTGCAGCCATTTCAATCTGGCTTCAGGCCTGGTTATGAAACAAAGCAGGCTTTTGCTGTCTTGGCGGATGACCTACGGCCAGAACTGAACAGGATAGTGTGTCCATGTTGGTTCTGTTGGACTTCTTATTCGCTTTTGATACCATTGACCATGGTATCCTTCTGGGTCATTTCTCTGGGACTAGATCTGAAGACGCTGTTTTGCAGTGACCATGATTCTTCCTGGAGGGATGAGCTCAGAAGGTGGTTCCTGTTTGATGTTTCGTTTACTGTACTGTGGAAGTCCCTGGAGTACTATTCTGTCCTCCCTGCAATTTTACGTTTATGTGGCTGAGGCTGTCCATAGTTTCGGGGTTCAGTGACATCAGTATGCCTTATGCTTCCTTCCCATCTAATTCTGAGGAAGCTGTTTGAGTACCAAACTACTGTATGGCACAATAGCAAAAATTCAAAAGTACAAGCATACACACACACATATGCATACACACACACACACACACACACACACACACACACACACACACACACAAGTGAAAAACTGCAGTGTCTAGCTTTATCAACTTGAATACGTTGTTCTTGTTACATGCTGTCAAGTTGGAACTTACATATAGCAATCCGAAGAGGGCTTTTACCAGTTCTATCCCCCAATGAGTTTCCATGGCTGAGTGGGGATTCGTACCCTGTTGTCCAGAGTCCTGATTCATCACTCTAACCAGTACACCACACTGGGTACTTGAGTATAATTTCATGATAAACTTGCTGTTTAGTACAACCCTTTTATACATCTGCAGTGAGACCACGGAGGCTCACCTTCTTCTGGAGATGCATCAGTGCACCAAGTGCATTGATCTCTACACTTCTCATTGAGTCATGTAGCATGGTTGATACCATACTTACATGTTATGTCTTCTAGAAAAAAAGAGTCTGCCCCAAAAGCAGTGCAATCCCCAAAAGCAGGGATGTGGAGAGGGGGGTAGAAGATGAAAGCTGTCCCAGCACTCATTCCTTTTCATATCTCTTATTCATTGGAACCCCCTTGTCCTGCTGCCAATACTGTGATGCTTTTGAGGAACAATGTCTTCTCCTTCATCGCCCCATAAAGTTAGCAATAAGTAAACAGAAAAGTTTCAGCTCAGTTGCATTTGGAATCATTTATATTTCAGGTATTTAATAAGAACATTGGAGCCTGGATGAAAGAAATAATTTTACCTTTAGCTTTTAATTTACATTTTCTATTCCACTTCCTTTGTGAATATGAGTCACTCCACGCTTACGATAAGCAGATATTGACACAGACTTTGAATACAAAGTAATTGCTTAGTAGAATTTCCTTTTTTTCCCCTGGAACTTGACAACAACTAACAATGATTACACATAGAAGGATTGCTGTGAATCGTACAGGGTCAAAGTCATGTTAAGAAATCGGTCTGAGAACTATTGTTAATGCTCTATTGACCATTGTTGCCCTGAGGATGTCCAATACTAATTATTTCTGCATGCACCTGATAGCCTGACTGTCAGAAGGCAATAATTTTAACTGTACTGGCTGAGAAAAAATTATTACCCAAATGCTACCAAAGGATCCACCAGCTAGTCAATAGGACTAACAAAAAGACTTAATCAATTTTAATCAATTTGGGATCCAAGAGAATTCAGACACAGATTAGAAATAACTATGCTACTTTACCTGAACAAGCCAAAATCATGGTGGGTTTATGTAGGTTCACAAAGAAACCCAGGTTGGTCTGCTCCTTTCCCCAAAACCAAGCTCTTGGCTGTGGCAAGAGGAAACCTATAGGCTTTTTGAGGCCTGATCAAGAATGTTCCCAGAGGAAAATTTTCGGAAAATTGCAGTTCAGCAAGAGGTCTGGGACCTTCAGGCCAACTGAAAATCAGGTGATTTGGGGAAAGAAAACTGTAAATATAACAAAGACCTCCCCTGTCCCCTTCTAAGTCATTTTCCAAAGGTTCCCTGAAAAGGTTTCAAAAGAGAAACAAATTCTGGTTTGAGTTGAAGGAATTTGTCCTTCTCTACTCTCAAACATGCTGCTGATTTAAATTTCCACCTTCTTGTACTCCTCTGATAGTATCACTCAGACCGGTTTTCCAAACGAATTGTACAGTTCTCACTACACAAGTCACCTCTGTTTCTCAAATGGGATAAAATAATCTTAGAATGTACAGAAGTGCTTTGGCCCAGTCATCTGAAGGAAACCATAGATTAAGGAAAGGCAATGGAATGTCAGAACTGCAAAGATAGGGCCCTCTGTGTGTCCTTTCCACCAGGTCATCAGCTGTGAGGGAGGACAGATGAGGAGTGAGCAGGAAGGACCCATAAAGCTGGACCAGTTCAAAGGATTCCTGCAATCTCAAGATATTTATATCACAGAGCAAATTAAAGTCATGGGAAAGTGCTCCCGTACTGCTCTGTTAATGTGCGAAGGTGTTGCATAATATATTCCATCAGAACCATGCAAAGCTGCCACTTCTTTTCCTCATTCCTTCTGAACTAGAGATTGTATGTCATGGCTATTGACCTTGGATGTGGCAGCTCCTGACAATGATGTTTTGTTGCACCCAAATCAGCTGTTTTCAGCTGAGAAATCCTTCTCTTTGCTGCATGAATATATCAAAACAATAAAGATAATCAGATTTCTTATAGAACATTTTTTATAAGTTTTTGATATGAAGTTTCCTGATTTAAAGCTGCCTAAGGCTTCTGATGACTGAAGCTTACTGCACAAGGAACAGAAAGGAAATTGGTAATCTATGAACCGCAAGGTTTTCCCCAAAAGATGTCTCTGATTTCACCTGTAATGTTCATACATTTCATTAGTACTGAAGTATACCTGGAATTGGAGGTGCATAATATTTCATGCAATAGTGAATACAGCAGCAAAAATATTGAAGATAGTCTTTTCAGGATAATAATTGTACCTGTCATGCTTAAAGGTTATGTTAAACCATTTGACTGAGCAAGCTCCATGCTGCTTTTATTCCTTTTTCTTCTTTACTTAGTCAATTTTTATTTTTAAAAAATCCTTATGTAGCAACAGAGGGAAAGGAGGTCAAACTCCCTTTTCAATGGCTCCCTTAACTCTCCTTCACGGCTGATCTTGTACAGGAAATAACTCTTGCCTGGGAAAAAATGGAGAGGTCATCTGGGATCGGTCATCTCACATCATCTAGAACCTACCAAGATCCAAGGTTTGGCTCTATATCTGGAGCAAGGATCAACTATGGGCTCGTTTGTGATACAACAAAAGTTTTACTGCTTAGGGAGTCCAGGTAACTGAAATGGCTTCAGTGGCTAGGCCTCAGTGAGAATCTTTTCCCGCTACACAGCACAGCAGTTCTCTTGGTGCCTAGAAGTGGCAAGTCTTCAGAGCTGCAGATGGAGATTTAAACTTATTTCTATCAGCGAGGCTGCGCACTATGATCCCAGAGAGCTTTTGTGCAATGCCAAAACACTGTCTACCAAGGATGTATGGCAAAAGACATTTCACAAGATGTACTTTTCTTACTGCTTAGGGAGACTTATTTTCTTACTGCTTAGGCAGACTTCCAAAGAATAGCAAGGAGAGACAAGAGGGCCTTCTTAAATGAACAATGCAAAGAAATAGAGGAAAATAACAGAAAAGGAAAAACCAGAGATCTGTTCAGGAAAATTGGAGATATTAGAGGAACATTTCGCGCAAAGATGGACATGATAAAGGACAAAAATGGGAAGGACCTAACAGAAGCAGAAGACATCAAGAAGAGGTGGCAAGAATACACAGAGGAATTATATCAGAAAGATTTGGATATCCTGGACAACCCAGACAATGTAGTTGCCGACCTTGAGCCAGACATCCTGGAGAGTGAAGTCAAGTGGGCCTTAGAAAGCCTGGCTAACAACAAGGCCAGTGGAGGTGATGGTATTCCAGTTGAACTATTTAAAATCTTGAAAGATGATGCTGTTAAGGTGCTACATTCAATATGCCAGCAAGTTTGGAAAACCCAACAGTGGCCAGAGGATTGGAAAAGATCAGTCTACATCCCAATCCCAAAGAAATGCAGTGCCAAAGAATGCTCCAACTACCGCACAATTGCACTCATTTCACACGCTAGCAAGGTTATGCTCAAAATCCTCCAAGGTAGGCTTCAGCAGTATGTGGACTGAGAACTCCCAGAAGTACAAGCTGGATTCTGAAGAGGCAGAGGAACTAGAGACCAAATTGCTAACTTGCGCTGGATTATGGAAAAAGCCAGAGAGTTCCAGAAAAGTATCTACTTCTGCTTCATTGACTATGCAAAAGCCTTTGACTGTGTGGACCACAACAAACTATGGCAAGTTCTTAAAGAAATGGGAGTGCCTGACCACCTTATCTATCTACTGAAAAACCTATATGTGGGACAGGAAGCAACAGTTAGAACTGGATATGGAACAACTGATTGGTACAAAATTGGGAAAGGAGTACGACAAGGCTGTATATTGTCCCCCAGTTTATTGAACTATATGCAGAATACATCATGAGGAAGGCTGGACTGGAAGAATCCCAAGCCGGAATTAAGATTGCCGGAAGAAATATCAACAACCTCCGATATGCAAATGACACCACTCTGATGGCAGAAAATGAGGAGGAATTAAAGAACCTTGTAATGAGGGTGAAAGAGGAGAGTGCAAAAAACAGTCTGAAACTCAACATCAACTAAACGAAAAACGAACGACTTTTCTTACATATTTTTTAAAAAGGTATACATTTGGAAATGGGCACATACGCATAGAGTTGAAAACAGTGAGCAGAAAAATATTTGTTTTGAAAAATGCACATGCAAATGTTCTACTCAGTGAAAAAAAACTCACTTGTAAAAATTTGCATATTTAGAAAAAAATCGCACGAAACGTTGAACCTTTGTAAATATATATCCAGGCGTGTATATCAGGGAAATGTGTATACAATAGCCGCCCAGAGTGGTCAACCAGACCAGATGGGCGGGATACAAATCAAATCAAATCAAATCAATCAATCAATCAATCAATCAATCAATCAATCAATCAATCAATCAATCAATACGTAGAGTGTGAAACATACAAATGAAAGTATGTACATACATATTGTTTTCTGGACCAAAAAATAAAATAGTATTGATATTCTAGTGTGAAAGGTTAATGAAATGAAGGTAGCCATGATAAATTAAAGCAACAGTGGAATCAAGCTTGACAAATCTACTCATCTCTTATACTGTAACAAAGGGGTGGAAGAGGTGGTTTTTGGTTCAGTTTTGGTGACAATAACCTTGTCCAAAAAAGCAGCTTTTGTTTTGGTCAGCTAGGTTTTATAGAACATGAAATATATGATGGCCTTTCCCCACTAAAATTAAAACAAGAGTAGGACAGTTTATTGATGGGTTTCAACTTTGGCTTGGATGGATAGTGTGAGAAGAGTAAACTGGGGGAGCACTGAGATTAGCATAGACATCAAACAAGTGAGGCCTTCTCTGTGGTGGCACTGGCTTTGCAGTATCAGCTCTCAGTGGAGCTATGCCTGGACCCCTCCCTGCTAACATTTAGGAGGCAATTTAAATTGCTACTTTTCAGGGAGCACCTTCCATACTGACCCTGTTTATTTTTGCGCTTCTCATCCTGTGAGTTATATAGAAAATTGCCCATGGTGCCATTTAAATTATTTGGTTAAATATTTAAATTTTATTGTTTATTTGTATAAGTTTTATTTACAGTTGTAAACTGCTAAGAATAGTGCATACTATTTATGGAATGGAATATATATGAATGAATGAATGAATGAATGAATGAATGAATGAATGAATGAATGAATGAATGAATGAATGAATGAATTTCTGGGTTATACTTATGCAAGCCAAGATTACCCCATTAAATACAACAGGGTTTACAGATACAGAAGGGGACAGTGAATGCCTCAAATGAAGTGCATTAGATATAAAAAGACTACTGTGTGTGCAATGAGCCTTCGCGTATGTGGAAAAAACAAACAGGATTTGGGCCAGTATGATCTTTATTAAAGTAATGTAATGAAGGTGTGAAGATAGATATTGAGTAAATAGATGTTTGTGTAGCTATGCCATGTAAGACTGATTATGTCATCAATTGCTGTGATATTTTTTGGCTGCTGGGGACTCTCTTTTGCACAGGGAAGTTGTTGGGGTCTGCAAGACAGGGAAAGGCTTTAAATCCAAAATATCAGCACCAATAGGACAGTTATTCTAGGGCATCTTTCTAAGTACATCTTTCTCCTTCTCTTATTTGTTTTTTCCCAATTCTTGTTTCTATGTCTCTAAACATTCTGCCATCCCTTGTGTCATCTGAAAACATTTTATACACTTGATCTGTCTCCAATAGATCTTTAGGCACTTGATCTATCTCTAATAGATCTTCCAGGCTATTTTTAATTAATTCTGCTGATTTTCTCCCCTTGACACAGCTAAAATTCTCCTCGGCTCTAGGGTTAGAATTAAGATGAAAAAGGGAAACATAGTAAGGTGGCCCTCAATGTTGAAAGCATGTATATGCCTAACTTCTAAAGGGTCATATCTTATATATTAAAAAAGGGAATTAAGCTGAAATAAGGGATCATTAATCAGGGTAAAGGCATAACACGGTGGTTCTTAAGGTAAATTGAAGCTAGATTAAGGATGGGGCAAAACAAATAGTACTTAATGAATATACATTAGATACGATATTGATATAGACATGATAGAAAATGTGGAGATAGAAATAGCTAAACAATTCTATGAAGAAAATCTGTATAAAATGTTTTAGATAATATCTATTGTGTGTTAGAAACCTACTTAGTTATTTTTGGTATAAAATACAAAGTTTGTTGGTTAAATCACCTCAAAATTATATAGATTTCGAACCAGAATTACTTTTATTAGGTATATTTCTAGAGGATTTTGAGAACATTGTATACTCAGAGGATTATTATGATAGTAGCCAATGCTGTATACTAAAATACACACATGAATGTTTGATAGATAGATTGAAAAATAAAATGTTTTTTTAAAAGGTGCAACTATTTGAAACAAATTGCTGCAAGTTAAGAAATTTCCACAAATATTATTGCATATTATTGCTTATATAGCATGCAACTTATAATGCCTTTGGAGATTTCTTAACTTATGACAATTTACCTTCAAAATTTACACGTTCTGCATAATTGCACAGCAGAATTTTGAACAAAGTTTAGATTTTTCTTATTTAACCATTGGCTGAATCAGCTTCAGTTAGGGAAATTGATGGTATCTAACCCAAACTTGCAAAGCTGAGAACAGACAATCCAATCCTTTTGGGGGATTTCTTTATCCCTTTCAAAGCCTGTGGCGGTTTTAAGGCCCATTTGGTTATACTGTAGTATGTTTTAATAGTTTACTTAATTTTACTTAAATTGAACATAACAATAGCAACAACAAAATTCTCTTTTTAAGAGCACCCAAAAATACCACAGTCTCTTTGTGAGGTACAAAGAATAATTTTGTTCTTCCTCAGCCTCCTGTGTAAAGACAAGGCTTAAATCCTTATGCTTAAGATACTAAAAGCTAAGTTAGCTAATGGTTTGTACATTTTATTGTAAAAGTCAGTGACATAAGAATTGTAAAATAATATGACAAAGAAGGCAAGACAATATTCAGACAGCTACTATTGGTTGCTGCACCTGAATGTTGTCGACAATCTACTTTGAACAGATGAAGACATATTTCCAATTAAAAATTGAATATTGTAAAATGAGTAATGTATACTCAGACATGTCAGCCTAATAAAAAACAATAACTTACACTCACATATTAGGTATGGTCCTTATTTCACTACGTGACTCTGGTATTTGCACCCAATAATTCATAGCTTAAATTCTTTGTTTTTCTGGTACACTTATATTGGGAATGTTCTAAAACACTTCATACAGTTACTGCACTTCTGAGGCTGACAGAGAACAGGCTGCAACTGGGGGAAAGATATATAATCAGTTATCACAATGGTACCACTTAATACCACAGGACATTTTGGCACCTAGGAGGGGATGCTGCACACAGCTCTGTTGCACTCAGGTGCCCTTCACGCCATCACAGAGGGGAATTTGCTCTCCCAGCTAGCTAGCCCAGACCAGATCTTTCTGCTCCTTCTGAGTCATGTCTTCTAAACAGCACCAGTATCTATTGTAAAAAAGACAAGGAACAAGATAGGGGTAGCATCCCCCCCCCCGCTTTTTACATTTACGCCTACTTGCCAGGAGTGAGCTTCTAAAATTGCAGGATCTTCTTTCAACACCCAAAGCCCTGCTCTTATGAGTGGGAAGCATCTGGAAGATGCAGCATGCTGAAAAGGATTTAAAACAGAAAACAAACAAAATGATGAATTGCACAGCTTGTGATGGACTGGCAGAACCAAAGGTGGCCACCCTGTCATTAGCAATAAGCTTAACATGACGCAATCTCCCACTCATTCCACCTCCTTCCAAACAGCATTTCTCAGAGTGGGAATAAAGAACAGATTGAAATGTAGAATTGACTTGTAATATTAATAGTTTCTCCTCCCTCAATCCTACATATCTCCAGAAACTTTTCCATGTATGTATACACTGATACTGTTATTTCATATTAAACTACAAATCAGTGATTTTGTTGAATGATAGGTGTAGGTGTACAATATGTACAATCATATACTGTACATATATTTTGCCAATAAATGTTGGTTTTCTCTAAAACTTTGGCTAATGCTAAATGATTGGGACAGCAATTATTATCTGGTTTGTGATACTTGGATGCAATGAGCTACGCATTTATTTGGAGTAAAGCAGCTGGAATTGGGAAGATACAACCAAAGGATATATCTGCATGGACATCCTGTAGTATTTTTTTAAAGTGAATGAATTCACACCCTTGAATGAGAGGGAGCCAGAATGCTTGGCCACCTTTTGTTTAGAAAGATGGGTGATAAATTTCAAATCACTGGCTGAAGAAGGGACTGAAGCCACACTCTCCACCAATTGGCCTCTTGCAGACTACAGCTATATCTATCTAAGAAGATACATCTTGCCTCCAACAGCAGCTGTTAAACGTTTGGGACTTTAATAAAAACATATAATTTTGGAACTAGCCACAGGTACTTGGAGCATGAGGAAGAGGAATTATCATTGGAAGCTCACTGTTTTTTATTTTGTTATATATTTTTAGTGGTCTATTAAAATACCACCTGTTTGTGCATTTGTATTGTTTTGGGGACCACACAAGCCTTTTCCTGATTTTTAACCACATAATTTCACAATTTTTTGTCAAATGTTTCGACTGACATCACAATATCTTTGTTGTTTGTTGTTTTCCCCCATAAAACATCAGTCATTTCAGCACTACCGGAAACCCACATTACTGTTTTGCACTTTTTAGGCCTACAGTACATAACTCCCCTCTTTATTTTTATATAAGCCCCTCAATCTGGTTTCTCTCACATATACATTGTGACATTTCCTTCCTTCATCAGTTAGAATGTCACAGTTGTCCTGAACATCTATATGTACCCATTGAGGAGCCCAGTGTGGCAAAGGGTCTGGGGAGGTAAGTAAATAAATTTCACTTTATTTCTATGCCACACATGCATAGTGTGGGACCACAAACGGCATTATGACAGGCACCTGAACACATTCCCAACTCCTCCCCCGCTACCAGCATTGCACACACAACCAAATCCAGTCCGATACAACCAAGCAGCAGACTAGATGTCTATGATCATCTCAAAAAGCTCCATGAGAATTCTTGATTTAAATTGCTGAGACACAGTGATACATCGTCACAGATCCATTTTATTGAAGATGGACAACAAACGTCAGAGGGATTGTACTAATGTAAGGGTGTACTTTCTGTGACATTAATTGGTCTGAACAGATTCACCTGGACTCACTTCTGACCAGCCATGCACAGGAGGAGGTCTAAATAACACATCTGAATCATCACATGAATATACGCAATGTGATGTATGCAGCACAAAAAAGATTGTGTGGTATAGTGGGAAGGTTGCTAGAAGAGAACCTGGGAGATCCAGATACTAGTTCTTACCCACTGGGTGATATTGGGCGAGTTGATCTTTCTGAGCCTAATATATTTCACAGAAGTATTGCACAGGTAAAGCAGGAAGGAAGGAATACAGACAAGTAAACTGCCTTGAATTCACTGAAGAAAAGGCAGAATGTCCATGATGATGATGGTAATGAAGACTTGATATCCCACCCTCAAGTTCCTTCATAATTTTAATGCACCTGCTTACTTTGAAAATATATGGATAATGACACATATATTACAACTGCCAAGTCTGGTAGTTTTTATCACTTGCTTTTTTTTGTCTGCAATATGCCAACTATATTCTATTTTTATTTTATGAGCAAGACCTGCTTAAGTAATGGTGCACATAAGACTTCCCTGCATTTCTGCCAGGTTATACAAAGAGTTCCTTCGTGCCCATTTGAATTTGAATTTTGGAACTGTCTTTTGCTTCATAGACTCATCATTTATGCTGCACCAGAAGAAGCTAATCTTTCTGACATTATCAAGTACTTCCATTTAAAGTTTATATAATTGAATTAGACTTGCTCCTTTTAAACATCTTTCCCCCTTCCGCGACTACATAAAATTAAAGTTGTGAAACCTTTTCATTTTGGCTCTATCCTATAATCTAGGGATTAACCTAATGCAGTCATTCTATGTACCATTTTATTATAAAGAGAGAACTCCGAACACTGGAATAATGAAAAGGCAGAATGCCAAGTCCATCTGACTTTAAAAAGCAAGATTTCCTGGCCATTATCTACATCCTTTTGATGGCCTATATCCCATGCGATTTTGATGAGGCAACTGGTGATTTTAAATCATTTAGGAATCATTAGTGACTTTGGAAAACAATAGCACCTTGTAGGTGTTTAAATCTGTTCCTTAACAAACAATATGTATGGATAGTTTCCTCTCAAAACTGTGCAGAACCACATACCTGTTTTTCAAAGGACTCTGCGTATTTTCTGTGCTATCAATGCAACAGCAAAAATAAGCTATGTTGGTCCATGAAAACAAAATCGGTCCTTGCACTAGCCCCAATATTTTGTGAAAGACATAATCCAAAGAAGAATTCTGGAGAACCTGTAAGCATGCATATCCATGTGGAATTTTTGTTAGCTTTAATAAAGGTACTGCCTTCCTTAGAATTAAGTTTTTGACGTATAATTTATGTCAGTATTCCACATTCAATATAACAGATAGGAGCTAATGAGCTCATTTCTCTTTATTGCCAAAGTAGTGTAATTTCCCCATGTGCCTTCAAGTTAGTCTCCGGAAACTCTTCCACCCCCTCGTACACTACAGGATTGGTAAGTGTGCTCTTCCTCATCAGGACCATTCCATCATGCTTTGTCTTTAACTGAACACTGTTGATCCAGAAGCAGAGTGATAGAGTACAGAGGCACAGTAGCTAGGCTATGGTGTGTGTGTGTGTTTTTTTTCATACTAAGCTTCCTCAACAGACACGGACTTCAGTAGATCTCCTCTTCCCATGCCAAGCTGCAAATGAACTTCTGTTAGATGGAGGAATATATCCATAATGGAAGACAGAGGGCTCCTTTACACTCTAGCATCTTAGCAACTTCACACATAAATTCATGATTGTTGAGACAAAGCTGTTGATGAATGTTTCATGTTTTAAAATAATTTAAAATGGTGTTGCATTTTACAGTGGACATGTATGGTGAGGTATTTCACTTTCCGAAGAGATACTTTGCTCTGTGATTCCATTTAATTCTTGGCAGGATCAATGGGCACTCATGAAGTGCCGTGTTGGGCAAAACTATAGAGTCTGTATCAAGAGCAAGACTACAACATAAGGGGAGATGGTCGCTAGCAAGGGGCTCACCTACCTGGAATTTGGCCACACATGGTATTAGGGAAACAGGGATCAGGATATAGTCAATTGTACTGAATCCATGGGGGCGGGAATGTATGTGAACACACCATCGTCGTCGAGCTCTGTAAGGCCATTTAGCCAAATTAAGCCTCTAAGTAGACAAGTGTTTTGCCAAATGTGTCCCCGCATCGTTGATTTGATGGTCTTTGGACTGCCTCTCTGGGACATAATGATGTAGCAGGGAGGCATCACTAGACATATCCAATACACGATCGAATATGGCCTCACCCTGACCTACTCTAGCATTGAAGTCTCCTGCTAGCAGAAGAAGGATCTCTAGAAACCTAAGATCAAGATAATATAAGGCATGACTCAAGGCTTCCCATTGACAGACTCTATGTGAGTGGGCAGTGTGTCAGTTGGCAGACAACAGTGGGGCACACACCATCAGGTTCAGCGGCAGGCTGTCTGCATGAAGGTCCAACCTGGATAAGTTGTCTACGGCAGGGGTAGCCAAGGATTCTAGCAGTACTGGTGGGTTCATGGGGCAGCCACTGAGCTTCATGCAGTCGTAAATGTCCACGCTGACATTGATTGACTTTGAAGTAGGGTGGGATGTTTGCAGTGGTGCCAGGGGTTCCTTGCTCTGCCTAGTCTCTTTGATGTTATGCTGTTGAGGTGGGGCAGATGACTGAGAGGATTTATTGGAGCCCCTGCTGCCATGTCCTGACTGGTCATCCTGCAATCCTTGAGCTGCTCCAACAAACTGGGCACCAATAGACGGTGGAGAGGTTGATGACAGGAGGCCCGCTGGGGTGTAAGTGGATGACATGTCAGGGAGCAATACCAGCTCCAGAGGCGGCTCTGCGTGGGTACGTTTCTTTTGTGGGGGGATCCTACCCTTGCAAGCGTTCATCCTTACAGAGGGCTCACTGAGGTTAGAAATGTTGGGGATACTCAACTCCTGAGGGAGTAAGAGGCCTTCAAAAGTGCTCCTAGGCTGAGAGGGTTCGGCTAGGGCCAGTAACTCCTGCTTTGGTGCCTCTACCTTCTTGAGCATCAGGATCTGATTCTCCCATGGAAGCGCTTTGAACCCATCAGTGACCTCATTAGGCAGCACCTCGCTATCAATATCAATATACTCAGTACTGCTGTCTCCCCCTCAGTCTACAAAACTGCAAAACAAAGCTGATAGGTTGGCTCTCATGAGCTTGGCTTTGTTGTTCTTTGGGGGGTTTGTTGTCTGCCCAAATGTGCTATGCATGACAGCTAATTTGTATAATACAAATGATGCTACCTTATAAGCTTTATCTCAGTGGAATGCTAACTAGAGCAACTTTTTTTGTGTAAACAAGCACCTGTGTTTATTACCTGTAATCCTAAAGAACAATCTCAAACACTGAAGAACACTTTGAAAACTGTGCTAAGGGTGTTAATCCAACCTTAACAGTGACTTTGTTGAATGTCAATTTACAATCCTAGGTACAGTGAGTAAACTCCACTGATAGTATGGCTCACTTTCACATTTAAAATTACACAATATTGTGACCAACATGTGTTTAGTGCAATGATCTATGTCTAATGTATGTAATTCTAATGTCTATAGTAATCACATGCCTGTAGTTTTGATCCCATTGGAACAAGAAACCTTCTTCATTCTGGGAGCGGTGACATGAAAATTTGGTTGTGTAAATTGCTTTGAATATGGTTAATAGAGACTTTTGATTAGACTTTTAATGTCTACAGTTGAAATCTATGCCAACAGAACCTCTGCAATTTGCTTATGAAACTTTGTCTCTGTGTTAGTCATTTTTAAAAAATCTATTCTGAAATGACACTAATTCTAAAACCACATGACTAGACTAATTCCAAAACCATACATCCAACATGAACTTCCAACACCAACTTCACAACCCTTGTCAAATGTTGGTTCATTATAGGTGATGTTTTTCAGGCCCACAGGCACCGTGAACAGACCAGAAGAAATAAGCATGACAGACAGATTAACTAGAAAAGAACCAAACACTGTTTTCGGAAATGGTCTAGACAAAACCATATGTCATTTATTCTGTTCTCTGAACAAAGCAATTGCAAAATTATGCCACCTCCTTTTCTACTACCTCAACAGATGTTCAGATAGAAACAACCTGCCTGTTCTTAGTCTGTGATCAATACACCAATCCACTGGAATATAAATGCTAAGATTACAGCACCGCAAAAATGTAACAGAAACAACTGCTCTTACCCTGAGTATGTAGATTTGGATTCAGATCCCAATTCTCCACCCTGAGACCTAAAAGAAAGACAAAAAATATTTATCAGTCACCTGTCACTGAAACTTGAAAGAAATGCTGAAGAAATGCAAGATCAAGCAAATACTTCAGGTGGAGAATAATTATAATGTAAGTATATACATTAGTAATTTTAGATGTTTACTCCCACCTCTTAACCATGGAAATTTGCAAGGTCAAATATACTAATTTAATTCACAGCAAAACCTTTACAAACAACAAATAAGACAATTAGGATCAGAATATAATGAACATTAAAATTTCAGAAGCACTGACTGATTTAAGCCCCCATATAGAACATTTTGCCAAAGAAAAGTTTGCTGAAAAGGACAATACAACTGTTTTACTCTTTTTCTTCTACTCTCTTCATTAGCTCATTGACATCCAGTATGGAGTACCGTGCAGATTCTGCTTCAGCATTTTCTTTAGAAAAGATAGGGTGATGAACATTTTGGTATGGATTCTGTTCACAGAAGGGCTCCTTCCATACACAGCAGGAGCTCCGACCTGACAAACCTTCTGCTAGCAGAAGAGCAAGGATGTTTCTTCTCCCTTTCTTCAGTAGCTCATTATGCCCCTTTGCATTGATCCATAGTTTATCCAGACCTCTGGAGCAGATACTAAGGGACACAAAGGTGCAGGGTGTGGAGGACCATGACATAAACTGCTGCTTCCAATCACTAGCAGGAACACCTTGCAAGTGGAATCTATACATGGAAATGTAGGGTTGGGCAAACTAGTTCTCAACCACCATATCTGCTGGCTGCTGGGAATTTAGATGGTAACCCTTTGTATGTTACGTGATATATAAGTACCCAGTTGTCTCTCCCACCCTTTAATCATTACTGAATTACTCTGGAGTTCTCAAAAGTTCAAGGTAATTTTCTGATTTTTTGGGGGGGTCTATCCCTATAATTCTTGTTGGAATAACATGGGTGGCTGTTTTACCAGCAGGAAGTGAGTTAGTGTGGGACATTTAGGAACAGTCAGGCTTGATTAGAATGATCTAACCAAGATCGACCATTCACATGGAGATAGTTCCTACTAACATTGTGAAGAGAGTTAATAAGCAAACCACTTCAGTATATTGGTAAATCAATCACTTCCCTTGCTTGGCAGAGGGCAGGAGGAAAAAACTTTTAAAAAAAACTTTGTATAGACTATCAATGATGCACTGCAACAGTTATTTTCAAAAAGTATTTTCTTTGTGTTCTCTTAAAAGGCCAGTTGCCTGCAGCCCTAGCCACCATTGCAGATTCAACTCTGGGTGGTTTCTTGCCTAGTCCTTTAAAACAAAACAAGAAAATATGTTTTTAATTCTTTTATTACTTATGCAGTGCATTAAGTAATTGTTTATATACATTTTTACAATGTTTCTTTCCACTTCACTTTCTTTTGCTGAGCAGGGGAAGTGTTTAATTTACCATTATATAAACCGGTAAGTGGCTTGCTTATTAAGCCACTTCACAATATTGGCAAATTCAAGCTGGAAGGTTTGTTTTGGATTGATTTTAGCAATTTAATGTGCTGGAACTGACCCAAGCCAGAGCAATCCTACCTGCATGAAAAATATAAAAGCCCCTTGACAGGGGCCAGAAAGGTGAGGATAGGAATGCTTTGGGGATGAACAGGGGAACTCTAGCAAAGATGTTGCCTGTTCACCATCTTTAAGAGTAAACCAGCCTGTCCCTGCAATGCTTCAAATAGTGAGCTGGATGCCCATGTAATCAGGCTCATAGGTAGTAGCAAATTTCATTCTTGGACGTGCTTAATGGGAATTACCAAGGGGCTCAAGTGACAAGCCTCCAAACAGCCTCAAACATTAGAATTTCTAAAATGAGCAAGTCCTGGTTCTTCTGTGATGCTATCACCTACTTGCCTCCTAATTAAAAAGTAACTGATAAGGATGATTGCTTACTAACAAGATCATTGCAGTTTCTAGCTAATTTCCTAGTGACCTTTCAAAAACAAACAAAAAATGCTACAGTAGCTAAACACCTGATTACAGTCCTGGATACAATGACTTGTATCCTTCCCAGGATACAATGGGACTTCTTGGGGGAAAAAAGCTGTATCATTGTATCCTTCCCAGCAGTAGAAAAATGGAAGCCCTTCCTCCTTGCTCTCTTTCACTTCTCTCTTGCTCTTGTCTCTTCCACAGCTCAAGTTCATAACACTGGAACAGACTGGAAATTTTGTCCTTTTGGACTATGAATCCCAGATTCCTCCAGTCAGCGACTTATTCAATGACAATACTGTAATCTTAAAAACAACACACACAGTGTGGTGGTATAATCAGAGAACCCAGAGTTCAAATACCCACTTTGTCATGAAAACTACTGGAGATGCTGGACTGATAAAGCCAGTCCTTAAATATCTCACTTCCACTGAAAACCCTGTTAAGGTTGCTTTTAACTCAGGAATGACTTGATGGTATATAAGACAAAAACAAAAACAACCCCACCAAAACATGATGCTGCCAAGTTGATTCTGATTAGCAGGGATGGGCAAAATGCGGCCCTCCAGATGTTGCTGAACTGCAACTCCCAAAATTCCTAGCCCACACAGCCAATAGTGTGAGGAGATTTGGGCCTAGCCCACATAGCCAATAGTGTGAGGAGAGTTGGGCCTAGCCCACACAGCCAATAGTGCGAGGAGAGTTGGGCTGAACCCACACAGCCAATAGTGTGAGGAGATTTGGGCCTAGCCCACACAGCCAATAGTGCGAGGAGAGTTGGGCTGAACCCACACAGCCAATAGTGTGAGGAGATTTGGGCCTAGCCCACAGCCAATAGTGTGATGAGAGTTGGGCCGAACCCACACAGCCAATAGTGTGAGGAGATTTGGGCCTAGCCCACACAGCCAACAGTGCAAGGAGAGTTGGGCCGAACCCACACAGCCAATAGTGTGAGGAGAGTTGGGCCCAGCCCACACAGTGAGGAATGTTGGGATTTGCAGTTCAGGAACATCTGGAGGGCCACACTTTACCCAGGTTTGGATTATGGCAACCCTTTCCAAGTTTTCTTGAGGGTAACGTACTCAGGTTTCCCATTCCCTTCTTCTGAGGATGCTCTGGGATTGTAAAGCTTGCCCAAAGCAACACAGGGTGGCTTTTCTCCCATGGGTGGGAATCAGAACTCCTAACATCTAGCCCTGCAGTCAGGTACCCAACTCACCAAGCAACCCAAACAGCGTTTATTACTCATTTATATTATGTTCTACTGACATTTTCTAGTTTCTGCCTTTTCCATTGCTGAATCCATGATGCTAGAACTCCCTGCTTCTTGCTCTATTGTTCACTTCCTACCTTTCCTTCAGATCCACTTTTAAACATGTCCTTCAGATTCATCTTTTCTTAGTTTCGGTTTCATATTCATTAAGCTCTTTTTTCCCCAGCCAACTTCCCTTTTCTTTTATATCTTGTCTTTTATATGTTTTAAGCTGGTGTCAGAATCTTTCTTTATTGTATTCAGATTACTTGGTTTGGTCACTTCAGTGCTGCTGCTCTATTGCTATAACTGTTTACTCCTATTGTTATTACTACTACTGTCATACTTCACATTCATCCCTTCAATGTTAAACCGTATTTTTCAAGTTGGGATGAAAGCAAAAAAAGGGAGGAATGGACAATTTAAGGAATAATTCAGTAAAGCAATCACTCAGGGATATATATATATATATATATATATATATATATATATATATATATATATATATATATATATATATATATATGCAATCAAAGCTACAAGACAAATCAAATAATATCACCATGTGAAGTACTATTGCTTCCTTGGGCATTGGAATAAAATATATGTTTTTTGGAATACTTCACGAAAATATTAGGAAGCAGATAAATGCAACAAATGATCTATATAGCAACTATGGGGGGGGCAAAAATCAAAAACACATGTGAAAAGTGAGAGAGCAATCATTTCCAGGAAGCACTGAAGAAACGACAAGACATGTCAAGTTTATGACACGCCGTGATGTATCCCTCCTAAGCTCTTGCTGTTTGCTTGGTTATAAGAGGAAACATTTCTTCTGTCAGTTTGGTTTCTAGAGGTGTCTCACCCAGTAAACGAAAAACATACTTGTCTTATGAAAATCAATTTGCAATGAACTTTGAAACAAGGATTAAAACAGCTGGAAACTGTACTACACTCAATACAGTCCTGTTAACCTTCTGAAACTGGTGGTGCTAGGAAACGAGGAAGCAACACATGCCTCTCCCCCTACCTGGGAAACATCTGTAGTGGGAAACAAATGCGTGTTTTCCTAGAAGTAACTGAGATGGGATTCCCCTGTAGCCAAATGTTGGTGACCATTCCATTTAACAGTAGCTTGAAAGGTTTTGTTTAAAAATCTTTAGTTTGGCTTGCTGACCTGTGGCAAGGAGGTCAACTCCACCAACACAGTTTAGCAGAACACTTCATTTATTAAGCAGGTCAATTGGTGAGCAAGGCATGTTGTAAAAAGGGAAGAATGAGAAGACCTCATCTGTGACTACCATTCAATACTCTTGGCTGCCATTATTAAACCTTTTCCAACAGCTCTTACTGCTTTAGTAATCGTAACAATGAATAAAAATATCCTCCCATGGTCAGAACATCTACAAACTGTATTTTAGGAATGTAGGAAGCTGACTCATACTGGGTCCAACCATTGATCAACCTAGTCCAACAGCACTCACCCTGTCAACCTCTCTTGATGGCTTCAGGCAAGAGACACTGAGAGCTGAACCTGGGACTTCCTGTATGCAATCCACGTGTTCTACCACTGAGCTACTGAACTCCTACCATGGCACTGTGCAAAAATACTACTCTATGGAGGCCACATTTAAAATTTAAGCTCTGCTTTTTGACATAATCCGCTGCATGGCAAAAAACAACAATATAATGAAACAAAAATAAGCTATTTCTTTCCTTTAAAAAACTTTCTGCACACACACCCACAGACCAGCCTACTAGGCACCCATAACAGTGGACAGGATGGATGGTGGGCACAATCAATAATCTTCAAAATAACACACTACCATGCAGGAATATTTGGTAGTGATATATTTGCTCTTCTCTGCAGTGAGTTTATGAATCAGTGAATACGGATGCAAGGAATATATTTTCATTTGTTTGGTTATTCATTATATTTCCATACTTTGCAATATCTGAAGCTGTCTGGCCACTTCACAAAATAAAGCTTCAAGAAATATGATAAAAATTGCAGTATTCAACCACGTGTAATAGTGGTGGACTTTTGCTAGTGCCATGGGACTTCCTTCTCTCGTTCCTTCCATAACCCAATCTGGAGTATGAGAATCCACTACAGAACATTTCCTGCCCCTCTGATTTTCTGTGCCCTGATTTCTCTGTCAGGAATACCTCCATCAGGTTTGTCAATAAATGTATAATAACTAGTGACATGAATCTCATATCTTCTCACTCTTGGAGAGGAACCGAGTGGGGGTAGGGATCAGTCTTTTTGTCTCACATTAAGATTTCTCTGCACTGATGTCTTTTCCTGGAAAACTTGTGATAAATGTAGCAGGAGAGAAATTTCTGAGGCACATCCTTGCAGCACCCCGGGGGACTGTGGCAGCTTTTCTTAGAACTGAGACAGATATGGTGTCCATTAAAGCCAGGGCTGTTGTTGATGATGTTGTTGTTTAGTCATGTCCGACTCTTCGTGACCCCATGGATCAGAGCACGCCAGGCCCTCCTGTCTTCTACTGCCTCCCGGAGCTGGGTCAAATTCATGTTGGTCGCTTCGATGACACTGTCCAACCATCTCATCCTCTGTCGTCCCCTTCTCCTCTTGCCCTCACACTTTCCTAACATCAGGGTCTTATCCAGGGAGTCTTCTCTTCTCATGAGATGGCCAAAGTATTGGAGCCTCAGTTTCAGGATCTGTCCTTCCAGTGAACACTCAGGGTTGATTTCCTTCAAGATGGATAGGTTTGTTCTCCTTGCAGTCCAGGGGACTCTCAAGAGCCTCCTCCAGCACCACAGTTCAAAAGCATCAATTCTTCGGCGGTCAGCTTTCTTTATGGTCCAGCTCTCACTTCTGTACATCACTATGGGAAAAACCATAGCTTTGACTATGCGGACTTTTGTTGGCAAGGTGATGTCTCTGCTTTTTAAGATACTGTCGAGGTTTGTCATCGCTTTCCTCCCAAGAAGAAGGTGTCTTTTAATTTCATGGCTGCTGTCACCATCTGCAGTTATCATGGAGCCCAAAAAAGTAAAATCTGTCACTACCTCCATATCTTCCCCTTCTATTTGTCAGGAGGTGATGGGACCAGTGGCCATTCTAGGGCAATTCTAGCTATACTCTCCTATTATAAGAGGTTGATAGACATGGTAGAGCAATGGAAGAGTGGTAGCTGGGCAACTTCAGTTCAAACCCTACTAAAATCTAAATCTAAAGAGGATGAGATGGTTGGACAGTGTCATCGAAGCTACCAACATGAATTTGACACAGCTCCGGGAGGCAGTGGAAGACAGGAGGGCCTGGCGTGCTCTGGTCCATGGGGTCATGAGAGTCGGACATGACTAAACGACTAAACAACAACAAACATCTAAATCCCTCTCCACAGACATTTTTGTTTTTTTTCCTGGGGTTAAAAGAATGTTAAGAGACTGGATCTACAAATTGGATAATGACCAGGACTTAGCCTTAATAGACTTCAAATTTTTCTCACTTGTATCATCTGCTAAAAACAAACCACTCAAGGGCGCAATAGTTACATACACTTACTTTTGCCTCCTTGAGAACCACATTCACAGAACTTCATTTTCAAACCATGCCAATCGCTATCTTAGCAGGTACATGAATGTCCCTAAGCATTGAAGGCTATGTATTTGCGGAGCAGATGAGATAGAGGATGTTGTCCACTATTTACTCAACTGTCAGCTCTATCAAAACCCTAGAGTAAAGTTCCTGGGTAACATTTTGGCTGCCCTATAGGAGGAAAGCCCACAGATAAAAGTGGTCAGGTTACTTTTGGACTGTGACCCATGTGTTACATACAGAACCGCGCTGTTTGCCAAAGTGGCCAGAAACATCCACGCTAATTTCCTGAGAGCCATCGCAATCAATTGTGTGAGGGACTCCCAGATATGAAGGGTCTCTTATTATTTTATATGTCTGTGATTTTATCATGATTTAACTTAATCATACAGTGGTGCCCTGCTAGACACTTACCTCTTTAAACGACGAAATCACTTGACAATGACTTTTTTGTGATTACTATTGCGATCACAAAATGATGGTTCCTATGGGGGAAATCCGCTTTACGTTGATTAGGTCCCTGCTTCGCGAACTGTTTGTTCACTAAACGATGATTTTTCCGGTTGCGCAAAATGACTTCCCTCCTTTTGCAAAATGGCTGTTTTCCAGACAGAAGCTTCAGAAGACAGCAATTTTAAACAGCTGATCGGCGGTTCTCTATGGGCGATCTTCGCTGGACGACGAGGTATTTCCCCATTGGAATGCATTAATGGGGATGCATTGGGGGATTTTTTTTCACATGACAATGATTTAGCTGTACAGCGATTTTCCTGGAACGGATTATCGTCGTCATGTGGGGCACCATTGTATTTGTATTTTTAAACAATTGTGACGGTTTTCAGCCAATACAATAAACTTGAACTTGTGATAAATCTCAAAGGATTTCTCTGAAATTTTGCAGTCATGTTTTCTGGAAGGAATGCCAAACTCTGCAGGACAGGGTATCTTAGATTAATAGATGCACAGAGTATGAAGTGAAGTACAAATACAAAAGGTCCAGTGTGGTGATGAACAGAACAATGAATATGGAGAAGAACAGTGCAAACCCATCTGTTTCAAACTATGTTTGATCTAATTTTCAGTCATGTTGATGAAAGACCTCTCTGCTGTTCAAGATCAAGGACATCTCAGCACCACCAGCAGCAAAATGAAAAGAGTATGAGAAAGGTGAGTTACTTTCTTGCAATAGATAAGCCTATTATATTTAACGTGTTTTGTATCTGACTTGCTCTTCTGTTGTAATACAGTACTGTAGGAGATAGTTCACAAATTCCTGCTGTGCAAATTTATGCTTGCATAAAGCAGATTAGGTTATAGAAATATTGAATTTAGGCTAATGAAAGTTTCTTATCCTTCACGTTTTGGTTCTGAACCTTCCTAGGGCTCCCTTTTGTCCTGGGGAATCCTTTAGTAGTCTTGGGATGGGGAGGGGGTGACAGTGGGATCAGGACCAGCAGTGCAAATCTGGTAGCAACTTTTGACTATCAAAGCCCCACCACCATGACCATCCAGATGCTCCTAAAGGCTTCCCCAAGGCAAAAGGGAGTCCGAGGGAGCCTTGGAATCAGGAAGGGTGGGACAGGAAGCTTTTCATCAGTTGAAGTTAAATATTTCCAGTGCCCAATCTGGGCTACTTCAGTGAAAATGTACATAGCAGGATTGCGCCTATTCTGTTATAGGTGCACATGTGCGCACAAACCTTCAGCTCCACTTAAAATGGACTGCCATTAAATTTTGTTGTTATTATGGTGACCTTATTGTGACGGCTGCGATGGTGTCACCTGCCTGTCATTGCTATGGCTGGAGTTCATCTGCCTATAGCAGGACAGGAGGTGGGACTTCAGAGGGAGGAGCTAAGGTATATAAGGGGGAGTGAATGATGAGTGAGTCAGATAGGGACTTGGTTAGGGTCTGGTTCGGGACTTAGGGCATGTGCATTGTTATGAGGTACTGTGTTAGTGAAGGTCTGAGAGAGAGAGAGTGTATGAGGGGGTACTTTATTATTTCAGATTGCCTTTTATTTTAATTGATAAAGTGATTTGCCATTCCTTTTGTTCTCACAAATAAACATATGTTTTTATTTTAAAAATCATTTATTTGTCTGAAGAGATTTATGAGGGAATGGTTGGTGGCAGCGTGAATAAAGTGTGTGTATGTGAGAGTGACGTGACACCTCCTCTGTGACGTGTGAGGAGGCTGTCACACTTATGAATCAGTGTCTTCTTAAAGGTCCTACAATCAAGAGTCCAGCTTAGCTCTTACAACTTCAAGGCCATATGACTCCCTTTATTCGGTCAATCCATCTCATATGTGATATATGTATATGATATATGAAATGAAGAGCCACTGGAGTGGGCAATTAAAAGAAGCAAGATGGTCCAAGGATCAAGTAGAGAAAAATCAGACAGGCAGCAGATCTCAAAGATCAAAGGCAAATATTCTATAGTAATGATGTGATCTTATGTGCAACCCCTCAGAAGTAATTCCCATTGAGTGAAATGGCCCTTTAAAAGTTACATTGCTCCAATAAAGAGCATGTTTCAGCAACTACTCGGTTTTGTCATGGAGTGGGGGGGGGCTGCTCACAGATGGCAAGAATATTTTCAAATGTCTTCTTTCTGATGATGTATTACAATTTCATGGCACAGGATCAGTAACATTTAGATTCAGCCTCAGCAAGCTGAATGCATACATCTTTGATTTAACTTAATAAGCATTGTAAATTTGTGAATAGTTTCATTACTCCCATTGCTTCATTCAAGAAATTAGTGACATTAGGAAAGGGTCTGAGTGTGGTTCATATCTCGATTCAGGCGTAGGTCTGTAGGAAATAATTATATTGCTACAGTGGAAAGGAGATAGAAAAGAACTCATTTAAAAGAGAAAAGTGCTTCTTTTTTTACTTAATATACTTTCCCAGTTCTCCCCCACTACCATCCTGTTGTCTGCTTATTATACCTGCACTGTTTATAGTCAGTACTCGTGTGTGTGTGTGTCAATTAGCTGTTTTCTCTCCATTCCATATTTTATTTTACAAATTGGACAATGACATTCAATTTATTTATTCATTTCTGTGAGGTAGCCTGATATACTTAATAAAATAAGAATTACCAGTATGTAGTATCATACCTGCTTCTTCTTCGTTCTTAGCAATATATTAGAAGAAGCCATATTCTGTAATACGCTACATAATACGCAAAAAGCAGTCAATCTGCCCAACCAAGTGCCCTCATAATTTTTCCTTTAACCTTCTAAATATATGTCGGCTGTGAAAAGCATAGTCTCTCGGTCCTTGGCCTGAAGGTTTCTGAGCAGTGGTTAAGAGACCACAAATCACAGAATAATAAAAAAAAAAATGCAACACTGAATCTTTTGGCCAATAGACCTGTAGGCACAGTTTTGATCTAAAAAGGAAGTCTATCTCCATCATTTTGCTTTTCTTCTGCTTAGCAATATTCTCCTAACATTTTCTCTAATCTAGAAATCCAGCCATTTTAACTGACTGACATGTCCTTTTGTTTAGGCCTTGGGTATAGCCTAAAAGACTGCTCTGAATTTACTCAGGCATTCCACACATTAGATGCTGAATAATCTCCTTATGTTTTACAAAGTAATACACTTGTGCAATTGAGAATGCATTGCCATTAGCCATACCCTGTCACTTCTGAATCTGTGAATGAAGACTGAGCATCACATCCAGCATCAGGGCTGAACAGAGTCCGGAACACCCTGAGGTCCTATGCATCTTGCTGTCAAGGGCTCCCAGGACGTGTTCCTCCTCTTCCCCATTCCAACCTACTGCTTCCTTTAGCCCAGATGAAGCCAGAGTTGACATGCCACGCCATATCCTACCATATATCAGTAGGGCCATCTAAGTGTGGCTTGTATCTTTTCTCACAAAATGACCCTGCCCCAGAACCATTTTACATTTAAAAGGGAGAGAGGACTAATTAGATACATTGACCAATCAAAACCTCTGCTTTCTCTGTTTGGCTATGGAAACTCACTGGTGGGAGAAGGTGGCCACTTAGGTAAAGGTAAAGGTTCCCCTTGACATTTTTAGTCCAGTCGGGTCCGACTCATCCTGCTTTTCAAGCCACAGAGCCAGTGCCTGTCTGAAGACAGTTTCCATTGTCACGTGGCCAGCGTGACTAGGGACCACTGTTTTACCTTCTCACTGAGATGGTACCTATTTATTTACCCACATTTACATGCTTTCGAACTGCTAGGTTGGCGAGGAGCTCGGACAACGTGATGGGAGCTCACTCCGTCGCGTGGATTCGATCTTACAACTGCTGGTCTTCTGACCCTGCAGCACAGGCTCCTGCAGTTTAGCCCACAACGCCACCACGTCCCTTCTAGGTGGCCACTTACAGGTCACCAAAAAGGAAGACATCTGTTACCGAAAACAGAGAACAGTTCTTCAAATAGAGGTCTCTTCTCCCTAAAGCAGGATTTACAGCCACTCTAGGCTGGCTGCAATTTATCTCATAGTCTGCTGTTTTGGCATTGAAAAATATCATACAATTACTAACTTATATTATATTAACTCAAAAATGAAGGCAGAAGAGTGCCTGGGCATAAAAAAGGAGAAAAAAAATCTGAAAAAAGCAGATGAGAAATGAGAAGAGGAGAAATCAAGTGGACCATCAAGATCAGAGGCAGAAAGAAGCTCGGCTAGAGCAGAAGAGCAAAGGAGGAGCTCTAAAGGAATGCGCACTGTAGAAACAAGATGATCCAGGAGGAGGAAAGAAAACCTTAAGAATAAAAATGGACTAAATGAATAAAATGGATAAAGACTGTGGGATATAATGGGTATAAAAAGGTAGAATACTAATGTTCAAAAATAAGTAACTATTAAAGAAAATGCAGATAAGATTTTATAGATAATATATGAGATACTGATAGTACACAATGCCAACATTTTTTAAAAAAGAATATAAAATGTTTTTAAATAGTGTGGGAAATGTAAAACACAGGAGGAGGCTTTTATTCTGTTTGGTGAATATATAGGGAATAATTTCATAATTAGACTTGAAAGATAGCCTGGAAAGCATAGATTCAAGAAGAATGTAAACGTCCATTTAGGGAAAAGATAGATTAGTAAATATAGTAATACTGGAACATTTGCTTTTTTTCTTTTTATCTTTCTAGTATAATTGTACAAGTTGATGTAAATGTACTATATCTCAGTCTCTGGAAGTTTACCCTTTCCCTATCCATACCCTAAATTCCCTTCCTCATAATCCTACCCCCATTGAAAAGAATAAAAAAACTAGAAAAGAAAAATATCATACAGTTACAATGGTTTCTGGAAAGACAATGACATTTCCAACCACTGGCAGTCAGTGTATCTTTAAGCTAATTTTATCTTTCATTCCATCTATTAAAATTTTTGTCTGTAACGCTGAAATCCAAAACCTGCCAGAATTGTCACAGTTGTGGCCTCAGTAGTGTCGTAGCTGTTAATATTGTCAGAACATCTCTTTCAGGAAGCAGCTGCCAGTTTTACCCACTCCTTTCAATCCATGTTGCTTAAAAAGGCCTCGCCAAGGGAGGCCAAAAAGGCAGTAACAAGGAATCGGCCCTTTTTGGTGGTGGCCCCCAATCTCTGGAATACATTTCAAAGTGAGATATGCCAGGATCCTTCACTCCTGATATTCTGGAAATTAGCGAATACAGAATTATATAAAGCTACCTTCAATGCCTTGTGCATTTTTGTTTGTTCTTTCTTTTGGTTATTGTATGAATTTTAGATTATGTTGGAGAACTGCCACATCGGCTGTAGAATATGTTGTGTCATGTAGGATTCTACATTTTAATTTATAAACTTCCCGGAGTAGTGTTTTGACTAAAGGGGCAGTATATAGATCAAACAAACAAACAGACAAACAAACACACAAATAAAACAATCTCTTAGAAACAGGGTGAGCACAACAGCTGTCTACCAAGCTGCTTATGTTTATGAACAGGATGAGATACAGTATATAGTGCTGTTTTGTGTTAAAATACATAGAGAAAAAAAAACTGGAGTCTATACTGTGCACTTAAAAGAACACATTCTTTTTTTAACAGCTGCAAAAAGCATCACAGGAAACATGTCTCTGATTTTGCTGCAATTTTTTATATGGCAGACACTATTGACAAGTCAGGATGGCTTGTCATGACATGATGGAAATGCTGTGTGTATTGCCCAGAGTTTTCTGAACAGTACTCTTATTTTTTTAAGGACATGTTTCTCTTGGGGGCATCATTAAATTGAGGCTTCTAAAAATCTTTTGGACAAGATTTGTCTCCAAATAGTCATCTTATGTACACACAATGTAGCTTTAAGCCAGAAAACATATGGCTGTCAGGGTGAAAGGAAAAGAACAAGTTTGAGCTATTATCATTATGCGCTGCTGTGTCCCTATTAAATATGAGGCACATGCAAAGTGTTGGGACAAAAGTGTAAAAACTGACTGAATAGGATATTTATGGGATTCCAAGGGTGACTGTAAAGTGCTCCTCACTCCTAGGGTGGAGCAACACAACAGATCCTTCATATCCCATGCAGCTTTCACAAGGTTAAAAGGAGGGCCAATGATTTGACTTGAAAAAAGGACAATAGAAAGGAATGTAGACTCAGTGGTTGGTATCATAGGTGAAGGTGAGTGTGACAGTTAAAAACTGCAACCCCATAAATAAAGCCCAAGATCAACACTAGACAATCCAACCAAAGAAGGGCTCAGACTGAGGTCAACACAGGGTACTGTTTTGTATGCAGAGACTTCTGTCGCTGTTTAGATAGCCTCTTTTGCATTCTGCCATATTTGGTTTTGCTTTGTTTTTAGCTTCATTCACTAAGCTTTACTGAAACATTATTACACTATTAGGATTGAGTATTGCGAGATTGTGGAAGGATGATTGTTTATGGGCTTTGAGAGGATAGGTCATTCATTTAAGGAACTGAGTAGCCCCTGAAGAGAATTGATGTTGGGGGCAGAGCAGCTGGGGGCCTTCTGCACACTCCTAATTTCATGTTTCTTAAAAGTAGAAATAGGTAGCATATAGTTACTTTTAAAACAAAACTACTGACTAATGCTTCTTCCTTTGCACCCTGTTGGGTGAACTCAACAGAGTAGACCTTGGTCTAGATGGGTGGGATAGAAATCAAATAAATAAACTCTAGCACAGATTTATGATTGCATTGCCCCAAGGTTTCATACCACACCCAAACAATGGATTGCTTTGATGCTAGCAGAACAAAGCACATAATCCTTTGCTTTGTCTGATGCAGCATCAGTAAGCCATTACCTTTCCTTATTAGCTTATGCCTCTGGCTATAGAAGTTTCAACTGAGTTAGTCAGTCTAAAAATTAATTCTATGTTTTAAAAACAATTTTCTAAGCATTGCACAATAATTTGTGCATACAGCATACCAAAGTTTTATTTTAAAACTTAGTAATCCTGAGTCACTAGAGAGAACCTGACAGTTAACTGTTCTGATAAAAATGGTTTCTTAATCTGATTATTGATACACAAAGTTATCTTGACTGCACTATTTGTACAAAACATTTGCTAATTAAATAAAGCCAAACAAGTCCCTCTTGATTTTGCTTGATTAAAATCATTCTAAAGAACAACAAAGGAATACACAAATGTTATAATAAAATACTGACATTCTTCAGCAGTGCATTATCTTCTGCACAGAAGATAAATAATGTAGTGAACTGAAGAGTACAATAAAAGGAAGCAAAGATTCTGTAGGCAAGAGACCACCTTCATTTTCATGTGTGAAATGTTTTAGAAATTCAAAGCAGGCTGCAACAATGAAGTAACTACTCATAAATAAATAACTTAATTGTGACTGTATATGAAGATGTGATGGTGGAAATTTGTAATACTTTTTTCTCCCCCCCACTCACAAGCACATATTTTAAATACTATTTAAAGAACACCACAAATGCATGTTGTTTAGTCGTTAAGTCATGTCCAGCTCTTCGTGACCCCATGGACCAGAGCATGCCAGGCCCTCCTGTCTTCCACTGCCTCCCGGAGCTAGGTCAAAATTCATGTCGGTAGAAATTCAACATGAATTTGCATATGCACAAATGCATATGCAGTCACAATTAAACCAGTTTGCTTTTTAAAACAAAAGAGAGTTAGAAGCATCCGGCCTAGACATGGGAGAGACACAGGGGGCAACCACAAGCATGCTCTCTAAAGAGTAGGTCCCATTGAATAGAGCGGGATTTACTTCTGAGTAAACATGTATAGAATTGTACTGCCAGATGTCAAAACCCCTATGTGAGGGATTATATTGCATAATTAGAAGGAAGGCATCTATTTAGATAGCAGGAGTTTCACATAGGCAAGGGCTAATTACTTTTTCAACCTCAGGAGATGGGGCTGTTATCCAACATTATCACTATATCTAAAGGGTCCATTAAACCAGATGACTCCTTTGTAACTGTTTATTGGGAAAAGTAGGGGAAATGAGCTCCACAGGAAGCAAGCCAATAGACCCTGAAACAAGGGATGGATGCAGCTGGAAAAGAAAACACAGCTAATTTAGGTAGAATATGTCAAACCGTGGAGGGAGGAGAGGGGGAAATATCTCAAATGGTGCCAGACAGAGAGCAAGAAGGGATGGCATACACAGCCAGAGCAAGAATATGGATGGAACTGACAACTTGGCTGGGAAGCATTATGATTTGTTCAGATTTCTTTCCTGCCTATTCCAGAACCTCAAGGGTATTCCTGGAAAACTCTTAGGCTATTAGGTTTAAAATCACAAGAGCAGCCAATAATTGTCAATAACCTCTCCTGGGAGCAATTTTCTGACACAATATTACTAACTTCAAACTCCCTTCATCTTTTCCCCTAAGGAAAAACCTGATCTTCAAAAATCGCTTTTTAGAAAAGAAATCCTTACAAATTTCTTCCCTGTTGCAGCTCTAGAACCCCAATCTCCAATTTAAAGTCAATAAAATGGTGAATTAAAGGCTTCTGAACTCCAGGCCTCTGAGAAGGAAATGAATGCTGCATAGGAAATGCTGTAGCATTAAGCTATGCTGTTGCAGCAAAGCCCAATTCTAAGTAATGCAAGCCTCTTAGGGAAATTAAAAATGCATGGAATGTGGGGGAAACACTCGGCTCTCTCTCAAAAATAAAATAAAATCCAGGGCTGTGTTGTCTGGTCAGTAGGAAAAAAACAGCTAAAAGGAACAGCTGTGAACCAGGTGCTTTTCCCTCCATGGGGACAAGCCTAGTGCACTCTGAAAATTCTGATATAATTTAGACTGCATAGTTAAAAAGGAAAGAGGAATCCAAGACAACCGGATACAGTACAGCCTACATTATTCAGGTTAGTATGTCTGATGCAGTCAATGCCGAAGTCAAATCATTCAGGCTTATTGTGTCTTGATTACAGATGGTCATTGATGTTGGAGAACGGGTATTTCCAGGTATTTAGAATGTGAGTCACAGACCTTAATGGTGTGGAGGAGCTGCTGCAGGGGAGAAACAGTGGCTGACACTCTGTTGTACAGCTGTGTGTGTGCAATGCTAGTCCCCCTCTATTCAGCACTGGTTAGGCCTCACCTTGAGTATTGTATCCAGTTCTGGACACATCAATTCAAGAAGGACGTTAACAAATTGGAACAAGTTCAGAGAAGGGCAACAAGGATGAATAGGGGGCTGGAAACCAAACCTTATGAGGAAAGGCTGAAAGAACTGGGTATGTTTAGCCTTGAGAAAAGAAGGCTGAGGGGTGATATGATAACACTTTTCAAATATTTGAAAGGCTGTCATACAGAGGTGGGAGACAATCTGTTCTTGGCCATCCCAGAGTGCAGGACACACAACAATGGGCTCAAGTTAAAGGAAGCCAGATTTCAGTTGAATATCAGAAGAAACTTCCTGTTAGAGCAGTATGACAGTGGACCCAGTTACCTCGGGGGTTGGTGAGTGCTCCAACACTGGAGGCATTCAAAAAAAATTGGATAATAACCTGGCAGATATGTTTTGGTTGCATTTCAGCGTTGAGCAGGAGGTTAGACTTGATGGCCTTGTAGGCCCCTTCCAACTTAACTTTTCTATGATTCTAAGAGGATGATGTCACAATCAGCAGCAAATTGCTACAGATTAAAGGTGCTTTAGGGATGCCCTCATGTACACCTCAAAACTGCCACATGAAGACTTTAATCAGTGGTATTTGTCACTGCTGCACACATAGAATTATACAACAGGATTTTAGCCTGCATTCCCAATGAGTTCAATAGGCTTTAAGCTGCCTAACTTTGCATTGGATTTTAACCGCTGACTGCTGGAGAAATGAAGCTACCTGTGATGTTTTTGTTTCATCAAAATCATGATATTCCTGAATACTAGAAAGAAAACATCAGGTAATGAGAATGCAGCTAACATGCCTTTCATCAACTGAAAATCTTTAATTGTAATTGCAGCATGTAATGGTGTAATTAGTTGTCTAAGTGACAAGATAGGATTGAATCTCTTACTGTTTTTTTTAAAGGACCATTAATTTTTCCAGAATCTTTTCTTTAGATGAAATGAGTGGCATCCAAATAGGTAATTTTTAACTCCACGAAAATCTCTAGTAAGCAATAGGAACAAAAGCTTCTTGATGGTGCTAGGAAAAAAATTAATCCTTTAAAGCAAAGAAAATGTATTAATAAGGTTTATTGAAAATCAAGGATTTATACAGAAACTAGCTTCAAGACTGACATTCCTGAAAGTGGAGAACTTTGTACCCTGGCCTGTATTCAGGCATTTCTCCTACTATTACAAGGGTACAGGGGGAGTAAATGAGTTGGTGGAGATGAGAGAAAGAGTGACTACTAGGGGTTTGTGAAGACTGGCATATAACTATAACGTGCTGAGGCATGAGTCAAGGCTGTTGATTGCTGTTCAGTCTCTCTCCCTACCTATTTCCTATTATGCCCCTCCATATCTTTCACATGCTGTCACTTTGAGGAGAAGTAGGAAGTTTTGGTCTGGTATTCCCTAAGAAGGTGGTGGTGCTGCAGGTTAGACCGCTGAAGACTCTGTGCTGCAAGGTCAGAAGACCAGCAGTCGTAAGATCGAATCCACATGACGGAGTGAGCTCCTGTCGCTTGTCCCAGCTCCTGCCAACCTAGCAGCTCAAAAGCATGCAAATGCAAGTAGATAAATAGGTACCACCACGGATGGAAGGTAAAAGCATTCCGTGTCAAGGTCGCACTGGCCACGTGACCACGGAAACTGTCTACAGAAAAACGCTGGCTCTACGGCTTGGAAATGGGCATGAGCACCGCACCCTAGTCGGACACGACTGGCCTAAATGTCAAGGGGAACATAAGAACAGATATTGAATCTTATGGATTCTTCATGTTTTCATATTTCAGTGAAAAATGTCATCTCTCCCAGCCTTGATCTTTCTAGTCCCCTTCCTTTCATCACTCCCTGTTGCCACTGCTTGCTAGCTTCGCTTCCCCTCAACCATTGCCAGCCCCAGTCTTTTTGTACACTTCCTTCCGTTATTCTCCCCACTGCTGCTTACTCACTTCTTTGTCTTCTTTGGGCTTAAATGGCTCTGTCACCAGAAATTAGAATCAGAATACTGAAAAGGAAGAGAAAGGCATTTGTGTATTTAACAAAATTTTAATGTTAAATAAACAAAGATCTTTCTGACTTCCAGGTGTTGGAGTGCAGAAGGGTGGTTCAAGGGCTTTCCTAAATTCCTCTCCCTATCTAGCCTCCCCCCCCAACAAAACTTCTGAAGAGTCCTTTTGTGCATGTCATAAATCCAATTTGAGCTGAGTATTTTCTGATATCAACTGAAGGTCACAAAGCTGGGAAAATGAATGATGCTCAGGCCACCTCTGAGATATTGCCACACTGCTTCTTTGGGTTCACAGTAGTGAGGGACAGAATGTACACTGAAGAAGAGAAAAACAAGAGCAGGGAAAATCAAGAGGGAGATAGAGAACTGGAAGCAGATCACCACTGGGACATGTTTGGGTTCTAGGGAAGGCGCATAAACCAGAAGGAGAAAGGAGAAGCTTCTATTTATGACTAAACATGAATAAGGCTGGGCAACATATTGGTTCTACTCAAAATAAATAAATTATACCTTTAAATATTTTCAGGTAGAGGAGAACAAGTCTGCAAGTCCAGTATTTCAATAAGTTTAATTAGTTATTTGCATGGTTCTGCCTTTGGTTCCACACATGCAAGATAAATTATGCATGAGTTTAGTTGTCAGAAAGATATTTAACTCAGTAAGCATACATCAGACTCAAGTCTGACATAACATTTTCAGTCCATTCTCTCTCAGCTGCAGAAGAAAAAAACTTGATCGGGTCTGGGTGTGAGGGGAGAGGATCCTGAGTGATCCCCATGACAGAGCTGAAGAATATTGCTCCTGGAACCTTATTTTGACCCTAATAGGCAATTTAAATAGTTTCCTTTAAAAAAAACACATTGTAAGCTCTGTGGAAGCCCCAGAAAACCACAGACATTCCTCATCCCAATTTTAGTCTTCAATTTATTTTTTTACAATTTCAAGCTTACTTGGATTCATATGTCCATAATCTTGTGTTTTATTTAATGTGTGATAAGCAGCTTGTGATCTTCCTTTTGCAACTGTGCATATTGGCATGTAGATACTGGATTGAAGCTTTCTGGCTTCCATCTGATTGCTTCAGGCCCTGGTCACTAAGGGAAATGCTATGTAGTTATCCACCAGTTATGCTGGTAGGTTTTTTTTCCTGGTCATGTGACACACAGTCAAAACAGACATTTTCCCAGTTAGCGGTGTAAGAGCGGAACATTTTCCCATTGCCAGGTGTGTTTTCTTATTTCGTACCTTTGTTGTACATTCCTTATTGGGCTTGCCTATGCACACAACCTGCCCCACTTCTTTTCAGAATTGAAGCCAGGAAGGTGGCACCATTAATGCAGCACAAAAATTTTTTAAAAAACATTTTTTTCTGCCTGATGTTCATAAAAGTGTGGCATCGGGGAGCTGTCACCATTACATTACTGGCAAGTAATATTTTTCATGTGGAAAGACACACTGAAATGTCGGCATGCCAATGTCATGGGGGGGGGTTTGCAAGTACTGCTGCATGGATATCCCAAATCCAATGTGTGCAATGCATTTCTGCAAATGCAACCAAGGGACAATTTCCTAAAAAGAACCCTAAACACTTTCCTAAACAGAATTTCCTGTTCATATCTCCTCTAATTTCCACTCCCCCCCCCCGTGTGCAAATCCACCACCACTGCATGAGGTTCCCATGTCACCAGAACGAATGGGGCTGGAAACGTGGGAGGAGGAAAGCTGTGGGGGGGCAGAGTCAAGTGAGTTCATGGAGTTGCACACCTCACAGGGAGACTTGTTTCTAGTATATTGATAAAAATTATTTTTAAATATATATATATAAATCAAGGGGCTAAACTGCACCTTGAAGGGAGAGACAAAATAAACTAGTACCATGGTGCAGCCAGCCATAACAATTCAAATACTGTAGGAGGAAATAAATTGGGACTGCAAAATGTTCTTGGGTCATTAGTCCTGGGATACAAACCAGATGACCATGATTCAGTACAACAGAGGTACGGAAAGTATCAGAAGAACCAGAACACGTTTCCCTCATATGTCCAGGGCATCACTTGCAACATACCTGTTATATTTAGCTCTCAGTGTATGCATAGATCTTTCCCTTTTGGGGATGCTGCTGCTCTATTGTCCATCTTTCCAACATCAGGTTTTATTCATCTTTATACTATAAGGACAGTGAAAATGCATTCTGAAAAACCTGTTACATTATAGTTTTTGACCCTACAATTATACTAAATTCTTGTGGAAATTACTCTGAACTAATTTCTGTGCATTTTCAGGATGCAGAAAAGCAACCCAGATTTATACTGTAGCTTCCTGTTGTACATTTTGCATTATGGAATCGCACTGCCTCAGGCAACTTCCTGACTATTGACAAAAATGCATCTCTAAAGACAGTACAATCTAGTAATCCAAAATTAGTATAATGTTTCTTCATGTTACTGTTTTGATATGTTAAGTAGTTTGGCCACTAATTGGAGATACAGACTAAAATATTAGGATTCAATGTTTGGTTTTTTTTTTATTCCAGAAAAACAGGCAAACAGGCATAAGCATTTGCAATTTTAGTTACCATTTATGTATTGAGTGGCACACAGGATAATTGCACTTTATTTTTACACAAGGCTGAAAAATATCCTCCACCTTACCTGCTATGAGCTGACTGCTTTATCATTAAACAAAGCACAGAATATTTGGGGTGATCTGCATTACTGCATTTCAAAATATTTCATTTAGAAAACTTCTAAGGGAACAATATTTGAGCATGTATTAGAGACACTTTGTGAATGTCTACATCAGAAACTTGAGATATAGTAGAAATATAGTAAACAAAATATTCATTTTCTTTGCATAATGGCTGCATTAGTCCCATGATATGAGGGAGTAAAATTTTTTTAGATCACAGCCTCAGAAGGTCACATATGGACAAACTGTATCATGAATACAACCATTAATTCAGGACAAGTTCGATTTGTGTTTTTCTCAGCAGCTGTCTGTCATTTTACCCTTGTCAACACATCTTATGAAATATTTTAGAATTTTAAAGGCAGTTTGCATTGGGCTGTGGAACTCATTTCTTCAACTGTTCAAGGATGACGGAGTGAACAATTTTCACCAGGCACAGCTATGCCTTCTTTATTATTATCATTGTTATTATCAGTGCTTTGTCCCCCTTACTAATTTGGTGATCCCCCTCATGGATTGCTGCCTTGTTGTGGCAAAAGGGCTTGAGTAACTCGGAGAAGCTATGGGCCATGACATGCAGGGACACCAAAGATGGACAGATCATAGTGAAGAGTTCTGACTAAACGCAAAGTAGGAATTGGCAAGCCACTCCAGTATCTTTGGCAAGAATACCCTATGAACAGAAAGAAAAAGCTTAAAGATATGACACTGGAAGACAGGATCCTCAGGTCAGAAGGTGTCCAACAAGTTACTGAGGAAGAGCAGAGGACAAGGACAAGTAGCTCCAGAGCTAATGAAGTGTTGGGCCAAAGCCGAAAAGATGCTCAGCTGTGGATGAGCCTAGAAGGGAAAGGAAAGTCCGATGCTGCAAAGAAAAATACTGCATAGGAACATGGAATGTAAGATCTATGAACCTTGGTAAGCTGGATGTGGTCAAACACATGACAAGAATGAACATTGACATCCTGGGCATCAGTGAACTAAAATGGACAAGAATGGTCGAATTCAATTCAGATGATTACCATATGAACTATTGTGGGCAAGAAGCCCATAGAAGGAATGGAGTAGCCCTCATAGTCAACAAAAGAGTGGGAAAAGATGTACTGGGATATAATCTCAAAAATGATAGAATGATTTCAAAGGCGAACCTTTCAACATCACAGTAATCCACGTTTATGCATCAACCACCAATGCTGAGGAGACTGAAATTGACCAATTTAATGAAGACTTACAATACCTTCTAGAACTGACACCAAAGAAAGATGTTCTTCTCATTATAGGGGACTGGAATGCTAAAGTTGGGGGTCAAGAGATAAAAGGAGCAACAGGGAAGTTTGGCCTGGGAGTTCAAGACAAAGCAGGGCAAAGGCTAATAGAGTTTTGTCAAGAGAACAAGCTGGTCATCACAAACACTCTGTTCCAACAAACCAAGAGGCGACTCTACATATGGACATTACCAGATGGCCAATACAGAAATCAGATTGATTATGTTCTCTGCAGCCAAAGATGGTGAAGCTCTATATAGTCTGCAAAAATAAGACCTAGAGCTGATTGTGGCTCTGATCATCAGCTTCTCATAGCAAAATTCAAGCTTAGACTGAAGAGATTAGGAAAAACCACTGGGCCACTCAGGTAGAATCTAAACCAAATCCGTTAAGAATACACAGTAGAAGTGAAGAACAGATTTAAGGAACTCAATTTAGTGGACAGAGTGCCTGAAGAACTTTAGATGGAGGGTCGTAACATTGTACAGAAGGCAGCAACAAATACCATCCTAAAGAAAAGGAAATGCAAGAAAGCAAAGTGGCTGTCCAAGGACTTTCAAAATAGCAGAGAAGAGAAGGGAAACAAAATGCAAGGGAGATATGGAAAGTTACAGAAAATTGAATGCTGACTTCCAAAGAATAGCAAGGAGAGACAAGAGGGCCTTCTTAAATGAACAATGCAAAGAAATAGAGGAAAATAATAGAAAAAGAAAAACCAGAGATCTGTTCAAGAAAATTGGAGATATTAAAGGAACATTTTGTGCAAAGATGGACTTGATAAAGGACAAAAATGGGAGGGACGTAACAGAAGCAAAAGATAAGAGGTGGCAAGAATACACAGAGGAATTCTACCAGAAAGATTTGGCTATCCCGGACAACATAGTGTGGCTGCTGACCTTGAGCCAGACATCTTGTGGAGTGAAGTCAAGCGGTCCTTAGAAAGTATGGCTAACACCAAGGCCAGTGGAGATGGCATTCCAGTGGAACTATTTAAAATCTAAAAGATGATGCTGTTAAGGTGCTACATTCAATATGCCAGCAAGTTTGGAAAACTCAACAGTGGCCAGAGAACTGGAAAAGATCAGTCTACATCCCAATGTCAAAGAAGGGCAATGCCAAAGAATGTTCCAACTAGTATACAATTGCACTCATTTCACACGCTAGCAAGATTATGCTCAAAATCCTGCAAGGTAGGCTTCAGCTATATGTGGACAGAGAACTCCCAGGTGTACATGCTGGATTTTGAAGGGGCAGAGGAACTAGAGACCAAATTGCTAACATGCGCTGGATTATGGAGAAAGCCAGAGAGTTCCAGAAAAACATCTAATTCTGCTTCATTGACTATCCAAAAGCCTTTGACTGTGTGGAAAAGCAAACTATGGCAAGTTCGTAAGGAATTAGGAGTGCCTGACCACCTTATCTATCCCCTGAAAAACCTATACGTGGGCCAGGAAGCAACAGTTAGAACTGGATATGGAACAACTGATTGGTTCAAAATTGGGAAAGGAGACATCCCTGTAGGGATAGGCAGACATCCACTTTGCAAAAAAATTTGTGGAGTATCAAAACTAGAGTAATCTTCAAATAAGTACTCATTAAATAAAGACAAAAAATTTGGTAAAAGGGGACAAGATGGT
This sequence comes from Pogona vitticeps, assembly GCF_051106095.1. Lineage (NCBI taxonomy): Eukaryota > Metazoa > Chordata > Lepidosauria > Squamata > Agamidae > Pogona > Pogona vitticeps. The sequence continues at coordinate 226,956,133 of NC_135784.1, read as the reverse complement.
GTACTCTCCTACAAAATGAATGAGGGGGATGAAAAGATAAGGTAAAAGAAAATTAGTCCAGTGAGAATCCCTTATCAGAAGATAGCTGAGGTTTTAAAAGTTATCATGGAATAACTGTCAGCTGTCCGAGTTCCTCAGATTTTGGTTAGTACACTGTCAAGGCAGTCTAATTCTACATGGCAGCACAGCATATGAAAAAGTCATCAGGCTAGCTTATCTGTTTATTGACTGAAGTGACTCATGGCTCAGGAGCCCTATGGTTACACAGGATCAATTGACTTTTCTATCACAAGAGACATGATGTTATGTGGTAGTAATTACAATCACTTTTCCTACTGTAAGATGATTTTTATATAGAACAAAAAAAAAGAATTATGTTCTAGAATATGTACTGTGAACTCACTTGTGGGAAGCATTTTGGCAAAAAGACCAGTTTTAAAATTAAGCTTCAAATAGTTATTAATGTACAGAGCGCTTTTGTTTGCTTATTGATGAATCTCCAGCTTCAAGAACTCATAAAGTTAGATACCATATTGAAAATAACAGTTGTTTCTCAATATATTATACACATATTCTATGAACCAGGTAAATTAAGGCGATATCACTGGGGAGACAGCATTTTAAAATGCTGTTTTTTAATAACTCCTCCTTACAGCCAAATGCATAAGGAACTTTTAATACTGCATAGTTGTTTTGTTAAGGAAGATTGTCTATGACATTTTAATCATCCATTTTACTAAGCAACCTCATTAATTTAATAGCTCTAGGATATATTGGATGGGCAGCACAAATGTGGAAACAGCATATTCCAGCTTAGATGTTACTAAAAATAAAACATGCAAACTGGAATATCTGAGAAATAATGTGGAAATACATCACACACGCTCGCATGCATATACACAAACACACATATTAGTCATATTAAACGCTCCTCTAGATTTCTTTTAAGCTTTTGTTTTTGTTAAAATTCAAACTGGAGAAAGTACAATAAACTTATAAAAAACCTGAAAGCTATGAATGAATTATATCAGCTCTTGTACCATCATCCCACCAACTGGGAAAAGAGAATACTTTACTCAAATGGGGGTAAGATATGCTGTGACATGGTCCTCTTCGTAGGTATGATGCCCAAATGACTCGCAATAATTGCCATTGTCACCAAGTTACTATAAAGATATTAAAACTATAGAAATCCTTGAAGCAAAGAGGATGAGCCTCATATCCATAGGAGGCTCAACTGCCCCATCCACTGTGGATGCCCAAATGGTGGCTATGAGGAAAACCTATATACAACACCCATGGTGGTGGGGCAAAGACCACAAGGGAGTGCCCTTAGATGTTTTATATAAGGCTGCAGCCAACCATTGATAAGTGAAAATGTGGATATTGATCCTGTAGGTACAGGGTTCCTGCTGTACTAAGCCTCTTCTTAATATATCTTATTTTTATAACAAAAGTAACATATGAACATGTCACAGTCCAGGATATCCCAGGCAGTCCCACACCAGGAGCCAGTCCACCACACAGAGTATCAAGTCCCACAGCACTCACTGTGTAGTTGGTCATGACTAAGCAGAGGCAGAGAACACACAGCAGGAACCAAAGTGCCAAGAGACAGTGGGCAAAGGATGGCAAGAGCAGGGACCAAGGTAGGAACTCTAGAGTTCAGGGACAGCCAGCACAGCCCAAAGATCTTTGTTGCAGAAACAAGTTCTGGAAGAGAGAACCCCTCCTTAAATAGGCCTTCCCTCCAGGTTTCCAGGTGAGCCTCATGAGAGGCCCAGCAGCTGTTACACAGGCCAGGGCCTGAGCCCGCAAACACCAGGCCATTCCTGGGTCAGGCTGACCCTGATCCTGCAGCTCCCAAGGTGATGCAGGCCACATCCTGACAGAAGGACAGGACAAAACTTTCTGCTATCACCAAGACTATGACTTTATATGACTCATCACATAACTAATTTCAATCCATGTTTTGGTCTATAACCTCCATAATCCTTTGTGACTGGCTGTGCTGGATTGGTCTGATAGGAGTAGGGCAAAATATTTATGGGCCCAACAGTTTCCTATCCTTGGGATAGAGGAGTATGTTTGACAGGCTCTGATAAATATTTCCTTTCACAATTTATTCTTTTCATGACACTTCCCAAATGCATTACTTCTTCCGTGGAAGTTGGAAAGAAAGAAAAAAAGCTCTAGATGTGGCCTCCACTTACTTGCTTTCTTACAGCATTTCTGTTCAGTATCCTATTAGTATCATCCCTGTATCAAGCACAAAATAAATAAAGAGTGCCATACACTCTTAAAGCTCGTGGCTAAGGAAAGTCCTCTTCTGCACTGTCTTTTTAGGAAGAAACATTTCAATGTAAGTTAATGGTATATTTCATAGGCAAATAGTCTATATTTTCATCACATAGATTGAATATAAGCAGACCAAAGCTTGGTTTTAAAATAGCAGCCATGTTTTTGCAACATCTGTTTCTGCTGCTAAACTCCTACTAAATCTTGTCAGTGCTCCTGCCCAGGTTTTGGTGATGGCCAGGAGCGCATTTGCGCAATTAAAACTAGTCTTTTCAGCTGTATCCATTCCTGGAGAGGTCTGATTTGGCCATGGTGACACATGCGTTAGTTACATCCTGGGTGGATTATTGAAATGCTCTCTACATGGTGCTGCCTCTAAAAGTGTCTGGAAACATCAGCTGGTCCAAAACGCTGCAGCCAGATTTTTCACTGGAGCTGGTCACAGGGACCACATTAAACCCCCCTGTTAAAGCAGGTCCACTGGCTGCCAATCTATTTCTGGACACAATTCAAAGTGCTGTTTCTAACGTATAAAGATCAAAGGTGTGTTGGATCCTTTTTAGGGAGAAAGGTGGGATAAAAATAAAATAAAAGAAATTGATTTTTTTTAAAAAAAATAGTTGATAATGTAATTAAATGTTGCAGCATGGAGTATTTTTATTCCAAGTTTTAGCCAGGTAATCATGTTCTTCCCCAGAAGACTGAATTCCTTTCGTGTCTTCTCCTGCCCCCATATCCACCCCTCTCCATACTTAATCAACATTATTTGGGCTGTTTTGGATGGCTTTATTTTCTGTTTCTTTCTTACATGTTTACAGGGTATTGTGTTGGTTTACTAAAGGCTTATACTCAGATAATTTTTAAATCATATATATTTATAATAGAGTTGTGATTAACTATGTGAGCTGTGGCCTTACAGTTGTCATTCCCTGGCTTGTTTTTCGATGGTGGGGCATTCCTACACTTTCTGAGCACACTTACACATTACTAACTGGTATGTATGTGTGTGTTTGTGTGTCTGCGTGAGAAAAAGTGTATTTGATTGAGAGACAGTGTAAGCCTTTTAAGTGATCTAAGATTCTGGGATAAAGTATCTGCTTAGTCCCATCAGTCAGTAATTGCAGGATAGATAGTTCAAAGCAATGCCGAAGCCACACATGGAAGGTAGGTCTGGAAGATCAACCAGCGACTGGATCCTTGCAGTACTACTGGAAAGATTTTTGTGCAAATAAGATAGGTAACAGAAAAGATTTCTCTTTCGCAGTCTGCTTTTGGAAATGTGCTCACTAGCCAAGCCAGTCAGTATGCTGTTTGGTCGTGCAGGATGTAAAAGTCAAGCACCCAGTTGTCAGGCACAGGAAAGGCCACATCACAATACCATTCTGAGGACAAATCCCTCTGCAGGGCACAAACGGGTCCAGGTGAGTTAAGAGCCATTTTTAAATGAAAGAAAAGGCAAAATGCAAATGTCAGCAAGACTACTGCTCTCTTCTAAAGCAAAACTTTGATTACAAATGTATGTTTGTTGAAGGGTATATACTCCTTCAGTTTCTATCACCAGCACCCACTGCATATATATTTCACATATATTTGTGTAAGGGAGTGGACGGGGTACCCTCTTTTACAAGAAGGATTTATAAAAGTAATTGTTAAATGGGAAGCATACAATTTGATGTGTCTGGCTTGCAGGATAGGCTATGAACTGAAATGCAATTCAGATTTATTTATAATATGTCCAATTGATAAATGAAAGTTTGCTTCTCTTTCCTTCCTATTTCTCTCTAACAGGTAATGCTAGTACTAATTTCTCTGACATCTTAAGTGATCCTCTGCCAGGACACAGTGTGCTATTTTCTTTGAATGGCTAGTGTGTTTTAATTAATATCCTTATTCATTAAAAAGGAAAATAAAAGGTGGAGGAAGAAACAGAAGCCTACCAATGTTCATGCTATGTTGAGTTGCTCCTGCACCTTGATCCAAGCAAAATTTTTTTTCTCTTTGATGTAAATGGGGTTTTAATGGTTCTTTCCAAGCCTGGTCCCTGTTATTTCTGACGGGCAATTAAAGTGAGTATCTGTGCTGATTGTAGTGCTAATAAGGCAAATTATGCTTCTGGTTCTACTATGTCTATGAAAGCCATGAAAACTATTAGCATTCAGAATTGGAGGGTTATTTTAATAGTGTTTAGCGTAATTGGTACTATATATGAACTTTTTATTTTTTAGCTTTGATGTAGCCAGAATATTGTAGACCTCACTTAGAACATGATGAAAGTAGGTCAGAGCCACAAAAGTGAACTCTCTAAAGGCCACTGTTGTGGATCAAAGAATTCATCTCAAAGTAATGTACTGGGATTCTGAAAATTTGCTATCAGGAAAAGAGATGTTTTCAGTCATCTAAAGGCTATATTTCAGCTCATTACTTTGTAATGTAAACAGGCGTATTAGAACCATGAGGTTTTTAATTACCTTATTTTCTCTAATTTTAATTCATAATGCATTTTACAGATATTTGCAGCATTACATAAGCATCCAACATCATGGGTCATTTTAAGTAGGTTGTCAATATAAAGCTAGGTGGTTTCATACATTTTCTATATTCAATACCATGTCTCCCCAGTCTAGACCATGGTAACACATACAAAGGCTGCAGATTACAGCTGCCCTATGTTAAGAGCATACAGGAATGTTTTCCTTTGCAACCAGTGAAAATAAGGTGTGTTGCATATTAATCTAGAAAAGAAATGTAAGTATAATGGAACTAGACAATATTCCAGTACCTTACTTCTGACAATAGCCAATTTTCAAATGCTTCCCAGAAAGAAATAACAATATATTCCCCAGAAAGCACTAAATTATGCTGTTATCTAAGACAGAGGACCTTTTATCTCTGCCCTCAGTTTGTAACTAACTAATGTTTCAAAACAGATACATGGCCCCTATAATTATTTAGCTATTTTTACCTGTTACAGCAGCAGATGAAATTTTGGGAAATTACTTATAATAACTTTGGAAAAAAAGGTGGGGAATTATTATTATGTGATAGAAAAGCCCGAGTGTTAAAAATTAATGGCACAAGCAGGGCTAGTCCTACCATTAGGCAGTTGTTTCAAGTGACACAGCACATAAGGAAGCAAATGCTCTGCTCTCCACTGCCATCTATGCTACAGGAACTTATCCTGAGCAGCCTTCTTCTATGAATCTGTGTCATGGGACACTTCTTTTCCCCATAGGACTAGAGAGAAGATGGCACATGACAACAGAAATGGGGATGGCAAGGCTAGAGAAGACCAAATTATCAAAACAAAAACAAACAAACAAACAAAAGCATAACAGTTTCCTTTAAAGAAGAATCCTGTGATGAACCTGCAGTTTTAGAAAGTGAAGTGAAAGCTGATCTCAAAACAGTTTGAAGAAATAAACTGTCAGGAGTAGTTGGGGTATCAATAGAATTATTTCAAGCAACAGAGACTAAAATTGTCAAAATACTAACAAGAATATGCCAATAAATGTGGAAAATAAAGCAATTATTATTTATTTATTTTATTTATTTAATTTATATCCCGCCTATCTAGTCGTGGTGGACTACTCTAGGCGGCCGACTTTCTGATAGGTGACATTCAATACACATTCCATCTCCAAGAAAGAAGACATCAATGAGTGCATCAAGGACCATTGCATTAATTTCCCATGCAAGCAATGTGATGCTCAAGGTGTTGCAACAAAGACTTTTAACCTATATAGGGCAAGATGTTCCAGCTAAATTCTGAAAAAGAAGAGGCACTAGAGATAATATTAAAAATATATGTTGGCTATCAGAGCATTCCAAAGAATTTCAGAAGACCAGTCTATGTTTCATAGACTACTGCAAAACTTTTTACTGTGTAGCAAACCTATGAATCATTCCAAATCAGATGAGTTAACCTCAGTACTTTATTATCCTTATATTGTGGACAAGAATTTGTATTGTGGTCAAGAATCTACTGTTAGGACAAAAAAATGGAGAAACAGAATGGTTCCCCATTGGCAGAGATGTCGGACAAGGGTGTATTTATTTTATCTCCCTGTCTGTTCAATCTGTGTGCATATATCACATGGAAAGCTAGATTAGATTCATATGAAAATGGAGGGAAATTGGTGAAAGAAACATCTATCATTTAAGGCATGGAAATGACATATTCCTGGCAGAAAGTAACAATGACCTGAAACAACAGCTAATGAAGTTGAAAGAAGAAAGTGTAAAACCAACACTGCAGTTGAACATTAAGAAGATAAAAATTACAATCACAGAAGAAATACATAATGTTAATGTTAACAGTGAAGAAATTCAAATTGTCAAATTATTTTGTATGTTTTGGTTCAATCACCAGTGCACATGGAGACTCCAGCCAAGATATCAGAATACACCTTGAAAAGCAACTATTAAGGAACAAGATAAGTTTGTGTTGCTGCAGACCAAGGCCAGGATCTTCCACACAATTGTATTCCCTATTAGTATGTACACATGTGAAAGCTGGACAGTGAAGAAAGCCAACAAGAAAACGATTTGAAATAAGGTGATGGAGGAGAGCTTTGTGGATGCCCTCAAGTGACAGAAAGACAAATGGGTCCTAGATTAAATCAAGGAAGCAAAAGTGACTGTTATGACATCATGAGAAGTTTCACAATAGTGTTAGGAAAAGTTGAAAGCAGAAGAAAAAGGGGAAGACCAAATATGAGATGGATTGATTCAACAAAGAAGGACACAGCCTCCACATGCAAGAGCTGAGTTGGGCTGATAATGCTAGCACATTTAGAAGATAACTCATTTATAGGGTCACCATAGGTCAAAAGCATTAATATGTGGATTTTCCGCATCCAGAAATTAAAGACTTGTCCCTGCTTCTGCTACTCCCAATGGCTTCCTCAGTATGAAAGGGATCCCAAGGGAGTCTTATAGTCTGACCAGAAGGAAAGGAGAATCAGAAACTTTAAATTCCCCCCAAATGGACATGGCTAATTACATCATCAGATTTACACTATGTAACTTTATACTACTGGCTTTTCAGCCCATGAAAGCTAGGTTTGTGAACTGTACTGAAGCCATTGATACTGAAATGCAGAAGGGATCTGTAGGCCCACCCACAACTACATAATACACAAGGCTCCTGTGGCGTCCGCCCAGGTTATGAATATTCATATGCTATCTGCATAGTCCAATGGGATATGATGAGATATAAGAGACTCAACAGGAGGAGGGGGAGTTACAGTGTTAGAGAGAGAGAGGTTTGAGTTTGGAAGATAGAGAGTTTTGGAGTTTGGGCGGAAGAGTGGTGGCTGAGAGGGATAAAGGATAATGTTTAAGAGTTAACAGCATTGCTTGAATTATCTACATCTGTAACAATAAACATTTTCTATTTGGTTCTTTTAAAATGACATATGGCCTGGACCTTGATTATTAATAATAGGTTACATTGATGTAACTGGTGGCAGCTGAGGGGCATATAGCGCAAGCTCCTAGTTTGTTGAAACAAGCAGGGGCCATGTGGGGATTGTGATAGATCTCTTTTGAACTAAATCTCCATCTATAACATTCCCCCTCAGCTCTCATCCCAGCCATTTCCCTCTTGCTACTTTTTTTTTTTCAAATTCACATTTTTACTTGTGAGCAATGCCTTTTCGGAAACACATAGGATCCCTCTACACTAGGAAAATGGCACAATGGGATCAATAGACATAAGGTGAGGGAGGAGGCTGAAGAAATAGGTGTCCATGAGGAGGCAAGAGGGTGCTTGCTCCTGGTATCCTATATTATTTTAACAAACACAGACATAACTGTGCCATAGTGCTGTGCACAAAATTTACAATAATTTACCACTGTCATCTTTTGTCTACTCCACCCTCAGAAAAACCCCTGATAACACTCTTGTCTAAATGTATGATGCTTTCCCCTCTTAGACACATCCCTTTTCACACCTGAAAACCATGCTTGAATTTAACTACAGTCTGTTTCCTCAAACCATCTAAGAAAAAAGAAAGTGAAACTTGAGCCAGCTACCTGGGATTGAACCTGGGTTGTAAGCAGTTTTGGCTGCAGTACTACAGTTTAACCATTGTGCGACAAGATCCCACCTAATCATGCACTAGTGATGTTAGTGTACCTCTTTGGAGAGCAAACCTAAGAAGATAATTCTGTGGTGCATGACAGACAAATGCATTTCATTTGGCATATTCTGCAGCCTGCTTCTTCAAGAATTAGGCAGCAGTCCAGGAAAGCTCCTGCCAAATAGAATTTGTTCATTTTTCAGCTGCCACAAGGATCATTCTTGGTTTTGTTGTAAAATATTACAGACTAACATGTCTATCCCTCTGGAAATTTCTCCTCCAGAGAGTCTCTTTTTAAAATGTATCTGACTAGAAATTCACTACTTTAATTTGATTGCTTTCATGTGGGAGATAACCAAATTATACCTGCCCCATCACTGCCATTGTATGACTTTTAATCAAAGAAAGCTGCCTACTTCCATACTGAATTCTAGTTGTAATACATGACAATCACTCCAGGTCATGTGTTACAACCAGAAATCGATTCAATGACCACTACAATTGTCTGACATGCAGAGTTGCTAATGTGTAATGGATGCCTAGGAAATATCAAGATCATGTCTTACTGTGTGGTATTACTGAATATGTGTTCATGAATTTATTTTCTACAAATGGGTACATATACCATTTCCTCCAAGCCATGGTTTCATTTTGTTTTTTTCCACAGTAATACGTACAGCAGGAAAATAACAGTTGCTTCACACGCTGAGAAAGTAGTGATCACCATCTGAGTCTTTGCGGGGGGCCGTAAGATCATTGATGCGATGCCTCCTAAGGTTCAAGTTTGAGCTTTCGGTGTGGCATTATCATTTGAACACTGTGACAGTAATGCCAAAATACATTTTGGAATATTTCAAGATAAACATTGCAATAACATTTTCATGAGGAATGTTATCATCACAACCATTTTACTTATAATATGTAAATGAAGCAACACATCTTCTCTAATAATAGAAAGATCCTTCACTAGAAATGAATAATGTTAAATGTAGCACACCATCAGCAATGATGTTAAAGCTGATCTGCTCTATGGTATTATTTACTGGTTTATGCTCATGAAGCAAAATAATTTCCTGGCCCTGTTTAGTCATATGGACAGTGTCAGCATGAAGAGAATGAATAAGAATTTTCAATCACTAGTTCAATATGAGATGTTTATGCAGGAGAGGAAAATATTTTTGTGCAGCTGAACTGATATGAGCCATCAATGGGCAGATTTTTTCTGGCTCTTAGAAGAAAGCAGCCCAATAAAGCACAGACATTGCAAGTTTGTCATTAATTGTGAAGGTTGAGCAAATTGTAGCTTTAGTGGCTGCTGGAGGAAAAAAAACATTCCGTGATTACTTTTTCTTTTTCATTGCCAGCACAAATGACATAAATGGATTCTTCTGACACAAAAGGAAGAATGGGTCAGCCAGATTAAGGCCTTTACATAAATTGATATAATTGATAGATGTCTCTGGTTGCCTGTCCATGCTGGCTAAAGGAAACATTATTTGCTTGGAAAATAATGTTTATTCTTCTTCTTATCTCTGTTGTTTGGCTCGGTTGCAGTGCTTGTGTCCTGGGAGGTGCAGAAAGTCTGCTCAGAGGCATTAGGTTTGACACCTGCTTGCCTGACACAAAGCTTTTCAGAGCACGGAAATTCACTTTTAAATAGCATATTTTCCCTATTTTTTTGCTATAGTGTAACTTGTTGCCACCGAAAAACGTACTTATTTCATTAACTGTGACTCTACCTATTCTTTTTCTATAATGTAAAAAAAAAAACCCAACACCGTAGGGTTGAAAATGGAATGGCATAAATTTAATTTCATGTGAAAATTATTTAAAATGTTTTTAAATTAACTTTATTATTAATTTCCAAAAATGTATGTGCCACCCAACTTAGTAGGACCACTCCTATGGGTGACTAACCAGCATTAAATTAAACCAACCTCTCAAACCCCCCCCCTTTTTTTAGAAAATAAATAGAAAATCTTATTCATTACACCAATAAAATGACTTAGGGCTTGATCTTGCTGACAATAAGAACTGCTGTGGGACTGCATTCTGTCTCCATGATGTAAACAGAAGTATGGCTTATTTTGCCCGGGAAGTGCATCTTCTGGTTGGATAGGAACCTAAAGTACTATTCTGCCAGAGGGTCGTTCAATATAATATGCATGTGAAATGCTGTTAATTTCTATAATTTCAACATATATAAACCCCTCAATCATCCCCCCCCCCTTAGCTTTCTTCACTGTCCAACTTTCACATTCATATGTAGCTACTGAGAATACAACAGTGTGGATGATCGTGGCTTTGGTCTCCAAGATGGTAAACTACTCAATTGCAATAGGGTTGTGGCCAAGAAACGTTATTTCCAATCCTCTTTCCTGGATCAAGCTCTGTAATTTGCACAAATTATCTGTCAAAACTGGCAAAAGTCCCTTCAACAAAAGGAAAAGTCACAATTTAGCACCTATCTCCTCTGAATTGAAGTGTTTTATTGTGTTAAAGAATTATTTCTGCAGGTTTGTGTAGTTTGTGTAAAAGAGGAAGAGGGATTTTTGTTCTCATTTCCTTCTCTTGTTGAGAGTACTACAAAATAACTCACGGGATGAGTGAGTAATTCTGCAGTTCCTCTTCCTCCGGTACAAGGGCAAATCAAGCAAGGATTTATATATCCCTACTTCATGACAAATCAGAGAAGCACAAAACAAGAAGCATAGACTCACTCATACTTCTTCTTCCCTTTTGCTTCATTTAAAGAAGCAGTGTTTTCAGAGAGATTATTTTCCTGCTTCTCTCAGCTGAATCTTTTTTAAAAATGCATTTTAAAGTGAGTAAGGCCAACCTTCAACAAGTATTTTTAAGAGGATGGACCAAATGGCGTGTTTGCACCAGTACTCAGTTTAAACTAGCTTCTTTCCATTCTGATAAAAATACAAAGCGTTCTAGTGTCCATGTTCATAGTGTACCATGTTTAATAATGTCTGTCAACCACAAAAGTTATTCCTTAGAAATCCTGAAGAAAAGCTGGGTAATTCATTTTACTGGAAAAAGTAGCACTGATCAGTAAAAGAATGTATTGTATCCTTAATGCATGGCCAGATCACTGGATTACTGCTAATGTATTATTAGTCAAGCAGAATCTCCTTTTCAAAGAGTCTTGCAGTCCATGTCATACACTGATTAAAAATCAGTGAAGTACTTTCTACCTTTGCTGCATATTAATGAGAAGCATTCCATCCCACAAATCTTTTCTGAACTAATGACCTCTAGTTTCCTAAAGCTGAAACATAGTAAGACATCAATCACTAACCACCTGCCACCCTCCCCAGTCCGTACAGGTTTATGCATCAGAAGTAGTCATACGGACATCACAACGGATGAAATCTCATTAATTTCTTGTTTTTCTTAAAGACTGGCCATCTCAAGGAAGTGAGACAGCTTTCCGAGAATTCTCCAACCTATGCAAGAGTTCTCTCCTCCATCATGAGAATGAGACAACAAGCACTTGATCAGAAAGAAAGAAATAGACCCCTAATACTTCTTGGTCATGCAAAAAGGCAACATTTGCTGCTTTTTAGAATAATCATTCAGAATTGTGCATAAAATGATTTTTGCAAATGCTCAAAATCTCTCTCAGACTACTCCCTCACACACACACCCCGCCAATCCTTCTGCTTTGGAAGAAAGATAAAAATGCCTGTGCTTTCCTGTTTCCACATGAGGATGAAACATGTCAGGATTTACTTTTCAATATCTCATAGAAAGGTTTAAACATTCATTTACAGCATTAGCTGTATTTTTTAATGTTGCTTCCCACCCAATGAGTGATAATCTACCAGTTCCTAAGCATTAGAGCTAAACAATAATAGACAAATTTCTGCTCCTTTCAAGGTGCAGTGAATTGTGGAAAATACTGTATTGGACACTTTGTGTATATGTGAGACTAATAAAATAAATGTTGGGACAATCAAGTTTAACTAGTGTTACAATCCTATATCCTATATATAGGATCACCTATAAATGCACCCACCAAGGACATAAGGAGGACTAAGTCATTAACACCTACTCTTAGGTAAATACTTTCTAATATGCATTCAGATTTGATCTGAAATTGGTGATTAGGGAATGAAAGGAGAAAGACTGAAGGCTTATTCAAATATTGGAATTGTCAGATGTTTCTTAGTTTATCTTTCTGCATGGAAAATAAAACTGAAACTGAGCTTGAAAAAGCCATTTAAAAAAAAGATTATGACTCTCAAAATATCCCAGGTAGCATAACCATTGGCCATATTAAACTAGGGATTCTCAGAAGCCCGGGTCAGCGCAAAATATATTGACATACCTGCCAGAGTTTCAGGAGAGCATTTTCAGATAAGTGAAGGTATCGAACAGCAGCTTTTATGTCTTTGTGAGTTATCACACAGTCTGATGAATTCAGGAAAAAACTACAACATACACCAGGGGTGGGCAATTAATTACTATGGGGGGGGCGCATGAAAAATCTGAACTGTGTTAGGGGGCCGAACCAACTTTACTTAAAAATAAGAAGAGTGATGTTATGATTGTTTTTATTTTAAACTTATTAATCTTCACAAATACTAAAGAGGTTTTTTGCGGTATGTTAAAGATAGGCAACTGATCAACTTTAGACAAAAAGCTATAAATGGTTTTGATGCTCAAAACTGTCCGTGGGCCGGACAGGAGCAGGTCACGGTCCTTATGTGGCCCTTGGGCCACACTTTGCCCAGGTCTGACATACACTAAGCTCATTTTTAGAAGAGGTGCTCCCTTAACTGGTGAAAGACATCTGCTTGTCATAATGTGTTTTTTTCTTAGCTCTCACATTTAGGTTTGTTTTAAGATTGGTTATAGGAAGGTAAACATAGGCTTAATTTGCCAATCTAATTGCAAATCATATATCTCTGAGGAAATCTCATTTTAAGGGAGATACTGGGATAATAGGACAATCAGAGGAAATATGTATTCCCCTTAATGTATCTAATTTAACTCCCTAAGAATAATTTGGGGTGCTTTCAAATAGGCAGCTAATATCAGTCAGAATATCTATTCTACTTTCTTCTTCTTGCCACATTGTTTCCAATAAGAGAAAAAAGACAGAAGAAAGTCATTAGAAGAAACAAGACACAAATGTCTCCCTCACTTTATTCTCTGTGACTCCAATCCATTCTCCCTTTCCCTTTTCTTCTCTCTCCATCCATTCCCTGTTTGGGTTTCTCCATCACCCCTTCACTCTGTTCTCTGCTGGCTCTTGCCCTTACTATATACAGTATCTGCTGGTGGTGTTCATTCTATCTTTCCAACACTTCTCCTTCTTCTGCTTCTGCCACCAGTCAGATTTTAAATGCTATATATCATTTGCTATCTGGTACTGCTTTATTGGGTGACAAATGGTCGTGTCCATCACCATTTCATATTGGTCTGTCTACAGGACAGCAGCAACAAGAGGGTTGAACACCTTTCTTGATGAAGATTTTAGCTCTCCTAAAATAATAGCAAAGCAACACAATATAACATGGTGCACATGAGAATGAGAGTATGCAAGGGAAGAATTTCCCAGTATCAAACACCAACTTTTCCATTTGGCTTTCTTTTTGAATAATTTTTATAAGAGATAAACAGCAATTCTTTAGGATCCCCAACAAAATATACCTATATGATGCTTGAAACATGAATTTGTATTACATTACTCCAGATAAGTCAGAGAAAACAAAAAGGTTAAAAATAAAAAAGACCAACAATAGGTATTGTAGAAAACATTGTTTAAAGCAGCTGAAAATGTTGCAACATATGCTTAAAAATTCATAATCAGATCAAGGTTTCGTAAACAAATTAGCTCCTTATCAATGTTCTGAAGACTGAGCAATTTCTTTGCTCAGTTATTTTGGTTTGCCCCAAGTTTAATAAAGATACATCATGCCTGAGGTCTCATCAGGATACTTGAAACCTGTCACATTTTATCTGCATGCAAACAAGTTGTCTCATCCAGAATTGACTCTAATACGGTGCAGCAATTTGGTTCAGAAGCCAGACAAAACATCAGCCTTTTCTCAGCAAAACTGACACTTTTGCAAACATAATATCTGCTGCCAGAGCAGAAAAACATGTCCAGCTAGAGAACTGCCAAAATAAGAGTGATGACACAATTTGTACAAATGGGTAAATCAGTACAATACAGTGTATAAAAGCGACAGGGTTTTGTTTCACAAGGTATTCCCCAGAACCCCTTTGGTCTTTGGTTAAACAAAAGGATTTCCTTCAAGTTGACTCTAATCACTAGAAAGCCAGGTTTTACCAACATCCAAGAACCAGATGTTGACAACTCATCTGCTGACATTATCAATTTATTTTATTACGATGGTTGTTACGAAGTTTTTTGGGTTGTTCCGGAGGTTATTCTTCCTAATGTGGCCGGCATCTTCGGAGGACAGGAGTTAGAACTCTGTCTGTGTTCTCTCAGCATTATTTTATTACATTTCTACACTGCTTGATAGCTATTTTCTGGTAGGCTACCTCCTGCTTGTTTTCCCAGCACACCCAGCCTGTAGCATAGGCCCTTCTAATAAGATATTGCTTGTTATGTGAGTGGTTTTGAAGATGATGAAGGCTACATGCACATATTAATGCACTATTTTGGAACTGTTCAAAAAGGAGGTTTTTTTAAAAAAAAATCTAGATGAAAAATTCCAAGTCCTTACCACTTGATTTGTGGTTGAGCAGCTTGTTTCTTAACATATGGAGATATTAATGGCTCCACTAGTCAGCATTATCTCCCCCAAGAAACCCAAGGATTTTTTATAAGATACACAAATCAATCATGATCAGACTCTTCATGCTTGAAGTCTCCATCTCAGAAATCAAACTCCAGATCTGGTGGATTCAGCACTTGGCTCCTATGATGACATGGTCAAATACCACAGGACTGGCTCTGCTTATAAAATTGGTAAATTTTAAGTATCAGTTTTAACTGACTGCATAATGCAGAGGATAATTTGAATCACTGGCTTTCTATTTATTAGAGTGTGAAGGCAAGAGGAGAAGGAGACAACAGAGGACGAGATGGTTGGACAGGTGCCATCGAAGCTGCCAACATGAATTTGACCAAACTCCGGGAGGCAGTGGAAGACAGGAGGGCCTAGCATGCTCTGGTCCATGGGGTCATGAAGAGTTGGACACGACTAAACGACTAAACAACAACAAATTCGGATGGGTCCAGACCTTTTTGCTCCTAAAGCACCTTGTTTTCTCTGCTGCTTGGGGGCTTGTGTTTTTCCAAGCTGGAATAATTCGAACAGGCTTGTTCCTATGTGGCTGTTGTATTATGTTTTTGTAAAGACAAGAGGTGTGTCTGTAGCTGGTCTAGAAGTTGAGTCATGGCAACTGGACTTCTTTCTTATTAGGATGAAACATTTCACTATTCATACAAATAGCTTCTTCAGTCTGAGGAGAGTTGGTAGGAGATCCCTGATACATCCTCAGTGTTGCTTTCACTTCCCCCTGGTCTGAATAGGCTCATTATTTGGACAATGGACAGGGGGTGAGTGAAAAGGACTTCTGCAGTCCTTCTCCACCCATTGCCATAGGTCATTAACAGTGGTCTTTCTGGTGAGTGTGGTCCTGATACTTCTGGGAATGGATGAAAGGGCAGCATGATAAATAGGAGACAGATGGTATCTAAGGCCCCCACCCCTGTTGAGTGAGGGATTTTCTATATGTACATGTATGACCTCCCTCACCCCTCTTTCAAACCACCTATCTTCTTGGTCTAAAATGAGTATATCTTGGCCATCAGATGAGTGCCTTTGTCCTTCAAATGAAGGAACACTGCTGATTGTGGTCCTGAGCCATTGCCCCTCCTGTGCTGGGCCAGTCTCCTGTTTAGTGACTGTTTGGTTTCTCCATTGTAGAGCTCCTAACACTCCTCTTTGCATTGGACTGCATATACTATATTGCTCCTGTTATGTTTTGGTGTCCAGTCTTTTTGTTGAAGTTTTTGATCTAAAAATGTATTAAATATAATGTTGTATAGTGGTGCCTCACTTAGCGAGTGCTCCGTTGAGCCATGAAATCGCTTAGCGATGGGGTTTTGGCCATCGCCAGAGCGATCGCTTAGCGATGGCCCCTATGGGGAAAAATCGCTTTGCGGTGATCATGGGGAAGCGATCATGGCAAAGCGACCCTTTTTGCACAGCTGATCGGCGGTTCCAAAATGGCCACCGGAAAAACAAAATGGCTGCCTGCTATTTTGCCTCGCTTTAGAGGCACCGAAAATGGCCGCCCCTATGGAGGATCTTCACATAAGGTCAATTTTTAAGCCCATAGGAACACATTAAACACGTTTTAATGTGTTTCTATGGGCTTTTAAAAATCGCTTAATGATTAAATTGCTTAGCAACGTTTTTCCTAGAATGGATTAATGTCGCTAAGCGAGGCACGACTGTATAGTGAAAGTAAAATGGCTGAAATAATCTGAGTCATGTACAAAGTGGATTCAGGTGTGTACCAACGTTGGAGACTTGATGTTGTTCAGCTGGAGAAAAGTATGTAATCTTATGTAATGTCAAATGATGTAAAGTACATTCTGATTGGTCCCTAGATGTATAAAAGGACCTGTGTAAAGGGGACATGTCTGCTGTAAGTCAGATCATTTATTTCTATACTATACATGTCATGTCATGCTGCCAGTTGAATGTCTGAAATCTATGCTCTCTGTATATTTGTAAACAGACTAGGTTGAATTTTTCTCTCTCAGTGTTATAGTGTCTTGGCAACCTGATATTTCCTAACTTAGAAAATGTTAATAAATTCTCAACACTTTTGGGTGGATGATTCTCTGCCTTAGTGTGTTTGTGGGTCTGAAGTGCACGGATATGTGGTGTTTACCAAAAATCCTTTTGAGCTTTTCAGATACACTCACCATGTAAGGAATGACCAGGCTCTTCCATCAGCTCTGGGTCTCAGACTTTTCCATTGTCCTGCTGGGTCAGGGCACTGCCTTGTTAAAGATCCATTATGGATACCCACAGGCCTTAAGTGCTGTCTTCAGATGTCTGTCTTCCTTCTTCGTAGCTTCTGTGGAGGCGGGGATGTTTCATGCTCTGTGGTTTAGTGCCCTGATGACCCCTTGTTTGTCTTCCAGTGGGTGATGATAACTACAGTGGTGCCTCGCTTAATGGGTGCCTCATTTAATGACGAATCCATATAGCGATGATTTTTTGCGATCGTTTTTGCGATCGCATAACGATGTTTCTAATGGGAAAATATCGCTTTGTGATGATTGGTAAGCTGTTTCGCTTACCGATTTTCACATAACGATGTTTTCCCAACAGCTGATCGGCAGTTCCAAAATGGCCATCAGGTAAAAAAATGGCCACCCGCTGTGTTTTCACACCCATTCCTCGCTTACTGGGCAGCGAAAATGGCAGCCGTATGGAGGATTTTCGCATAAGGGTAATTTTTTTTGCCCATAGGAATGCATTAAATGGATTTTAATTTATTCCTATGGGCTTTTTTTTTATTTCGCATAGCGACGAATCCATCTAGTGACGATTTTGGCTGCACAGATTATCTTCATTATGTGGGGCACCACTGTACTGTTAACAATCCATGACAATGGGTTGGAGAAGGACTGCAGAAGTAGGATTTTCACTCACCCCCTGTCCTTTGTCCATCTAACAAGCCTATTCAGACCAGCGGGAAGTGAAACCAACATTAGGACTATATCAGGTGTCTCCTACCAACTCTCCTCAGACTGAAGAAGCTACTTGGAAGAGTAGCAAAACATTTCAACCTAATAAGAAAGAAGTCCAGTTGCCATGCCTCAACTTCCAGATAACCTCACCTGGATGACTGAGAATCTTCACAGATACAGTCTGTAGGTGGTGTTTTGGTGATGTAGCCAGTTGGAATGTGATGTTCATGACTGGATGAACTCCTGAACTCTCTTCTCTCCCCCTCCTGATCATCCTCCCAATTTTTAATTTTTTAAAAATTATACATATATGAGATTAGCACTAGATCACCCTATCACCTTATTGCTAAGTCTTTGTTATTACTACTCTCCATATTTACACCCCATAAAGGGATCAGCAGAGGTGTGACCAGAAAAGGAAGGAAGGATCAGCAGAAGTGGGACCAGAGGAAGGAAGGAAAGAAGGAGGGGTTGTTGATTTCTCTTTTTGGAGAACAGGGGAAACTGGGAAAGTGCAATGAACAAAGTCTCCAAAATTAACGCTAGATTTTCTCATCTCTATTACATGTCTATAGTTAAGGCTCTGATATGAAGGAGGTACGGATAGGGACACCTACTGCACTGAAACAAGATAATCTGTGCACAGTCTTAGACTCCTTCTCAAAACTCAGTCACTCCATTCCTTCATATAATATAAATGAACTGTCTCTCTGTAACCAGTGGAACACATTTAATTCACCAGCAGAGAAGTTATATGTGTGTTATTCTAAATAAGACAAGAGTCTGCCCTATAGTAACTCAAATCTAAAGAAATTATTTTTAATAATTTGCATACCTTTTAACAGAGGTGTGCAAATTTGTTTTTTTTGGACCTGGGGAATTTTGGCATTTGTCATTCAGAAACAAAACTTGCCCACTTTCAATTTTTAAGCAGACACATTTGTGTCTGCTGGTGGTCTCTTTTTTTTAGTGACCGTAACACTATAGTCCACATACAGATTTAATACAATTAGTGCCTCCATAAGCTTCAGTACTTACTCCTTCAGTCTGTTGCTTTAAATTTTACTTTTGAATCTCTTAAACATTTTAGCATACAGTAGTAACTTAATGGCTGAAATCCTGTTGCTTAGTGTAGTAAACCACACTAGATTAGGCTCATTGAATCTGTGGGGATTTGATGAGTCAACTCCCCCTTACGTTCCATTGATCCAAATGGGGCTTTTCTAGTTGTGAGTTACTTTAGCAATTTACTCTGCTAAGCAACTGGATTTCGGGCCTTTTAAGCCAACAGAGCATCTAAGAAGGAAAAAGAGCAAAAACCAAGATAATACCCACTAAGAATTTTGTCCTCTCTTGTCCTGCAGCATATAATTGTTAAGATTTCTCTGATCACTGCATTTAGTGGGAAAACAGCAAGATGACTAAATAGCTTCAACAACTATGTAGCAGCTGTCAATTTCCTCCTATTTTAAACTCATCTCTACATCTGCTTGGATACCATAAATGACATTCATTAATACACTATTTGGAGCTTGTGCACTGAAAGTTAATATTTCATACAGAAAACCAGATTCATTTTAGGAATTGAATTCTAGACCAAACCATGCCCTCTTATTGTCACACTGGATTTTAGGGCTTGGTATGTGTTCAACTCTATACATATTTATGCACTCTGCAAACAAGGAATAATACAATTTAAAGCAACATTAAAGCAAGAGCTTTGGATCTCAGCAAGTTTTCTTCTCAATTTCTCCCTGAATTTTATCAGCAATGACAGTCAGCTCATTTTAAGTGAGTGGCTCTGATGGGATCGGGCTTTAAGTAATAGGACATACATGGAAGGTTTGAGGGGTGGAAGGGAGTTGTTAACAACAAAGCACATCTAAACCAAGCACAGCCAAACCAAGTAGGCGGCTTGTTTTAGGGAGTTGCTAACTTGCAATAGTCAAAATTAAGCTGTTATTGATTGTTGAAAAAGTCCTCCTTACATCCCACAGACTGACTGACTGACTGACTGACTGACTGACTGACTGACTGACTGATTTAAAGCCATCATTCTCCTTAAAAAGGACCCAAGGTAGCTTACAACAATTAGAGTAGTTAAGATTAGTAATGTTGAACAGGAGTCTCCCAACGCCACCTTACGAGTTCTCCCCTTCAGGAAGGACCAGAGCCACTGTGAAACACTGCCACCAAGTGCCATCCCAGAGAGACAGGACAGAAGGATACTATGGTAATTGGTATCAAAAGCTGCTGAGAGGTCCAGTAGAACCAACAAGGACACACTTCCTTTGTCCAATTCCTGCTGTAGGTCACTACCAAGGCGACCTGAGCAGTCTCTGTCCCAAAGCCAGGCCTGAAGCCAGACTGAAATTGATCTAGATTATAAATCCCATCCAGGAACTCCTAGAGCTGAGAAGTCACAACCCACTCTGACACCTTGCCTAATGTTAGACACAGGATGGTGGTATGGTGGGATGTAAGGAGGACTTTTTCAACAATCGTCTTATTATTGTCTCCTTTACACATGCTGGGATCCTACTATGTCTCAAGGAGGCATTCGCTACTACTTCTAGCCTCTCGACCACTCCCTTTCTGGCAGCTTCTATAAGCCAGGAAGGGCACAGATCCAGCAGACATATGGTAGCCTTTACTTCTCCAAGAGTTTTACCAACATCATGAGGCTGTAGAAACTGAAACCCGTCCACCTGCACAGAGCAAATAAGGGTCGTAGTTATATTCACAGGGCCTTTATCAACTACAGTATCCAAGTCAGAGCGAATCTGAGCAATTTTGTCTGCACAATGTCATGTAAATTCTGCACAGCAAGCTACAGTGAGGTCTGCAAACTGTTCCTTTGGGTTCAGCATGTTGTAGGCTCTTGACCACTCAAAAGAGCTCCACTGGGCAACTCTGAGAAGATGCAACGATGGCAGGGAATAATTCATTCTTTATTGTTGCCCCTGCCCCAAAGTAGGCTTTCCAATAGACCCTAGCCAGTGTTTGATCAGATCCGAGTTTTCTACCATATAGTTCAGATCTACTCATTTCATTGTCCTCAGCTCCCTGGTTAACCAGGCAGCCAGTCTGGCTCTCCTTTGTGGGAGGAGACATTTAGGAGCAATCCTATCAATCGTCGTTGGAATTTCCCCGTTCTAGAGATCAACTAGGGCTTTAATAGAATCACATGCTGAAGTGATAGGAAACTCCCCCAGAGCTGTCAGGAAGCCACTTGGATCAATCACCCATCTTAGTCCAGCCCCTATTCTCACAAAGGCTGAGTTCCCACAAGTCTAAACACCATCAGATAATGGGTCTGCCCATGACAACAGAACTGCAGAAAGTTTCGCCACACCCAGGTCACCACCGTCCACTCAGATACAGAGGACAAAGTCTAAAGTGTACTCTGCAACATGTGTGGGGACAGATACCACTGGGATAAGCCTAAGGTTGCCATGGAGGTAATGAAGTCCTGGGCTGCGTTGGTATGGATGTTGAAGTCTCTCAGTACAACAAAAGTTGAGGGGACTCCAATACCACCCTCAAGAGCAGCTCAGTTAGCTCAGGAGGTGAGATTATTGAGCCATGGGGCAGGCAGTACAACAGCAGAATCCCTATTTTGTCCCAGGCTCCCACTTTCAGGTACATACATTCAAACACAGAAAATTAGGGGATGTGGCATCTGGTGAGGGAGACAGAATTGCAATAAACCATTGCAAATCCATCTCCCTGCCCCCCCCCCCAGGTCTTGCCTGCTGCTGCACAGAAAACTCTGGTGAACAAAGCTGGGTGAGATTTACACTTCCTGCCTCATCCAGCCAAGTATCTGTAATGCAAGCCAGGTCAGCATGCTCATGCAGAGTCAGGTCTTAGATGGCTTTTGTTTTCCCATTAGTAACCTGGAACTAAGTAGCAGTACTTTTAGTCCAGGAGTCCTGCCACTAAGGCTATTCAGAAAATTTAAAAGCCAAATGCAAAAGTAGGTGATAGCTTTATAGACCACTAAAACTCATCATACAATAAACACACTTTCATAGATTAAAACATCGCTTCTTCGGGTTTGTACCAATTTGAAGAATTTAAAGTCAAAAATTTAAAGTCTAAACATACATGCCATGATAGAATTTGCCAGGAAAGTTCCTCTTAGATGTTAAGTCCAACAGTTCTTAGCAAGATAAGTTTTGCCAGGCTTGAATTGTAGAAATAGCTACTTCTTCATACTAACAAGATGACACATGGACTCTCAACATCAGCGAAGCCAGACTGCAACCACTACGTAATATCATTTGGCTTTAATCAGATCCTAATTTGCTAAACCTAGTGAGTTTACTAAAGTACCACCCCAATTCTGAGATAGAGGATTCAGATTTTCTGTGTCACCCCCAACCACCCCCCAGCCAAGCAGAAACGTATCTGTTTCAAACAAAGACAAAAAGGAGAGGTGTGGGTACTTCTTTGTTTGGGGAAATGGGTTGTTACACTTATTCCACAGCCTAAGCTCTAACCATAAAACAACAAGCGGAAACCTGACTTCAAAGTAAGAGACAAGCTCGGCAAAACCCATTTTGCCAAGAACTGCTGGATTTAACATCTAAAAGCAACTTTCCTGGCTAAATCCATCTTGCCACGTACTTTTGGACTTTTAAATTCTTCACACTGGTACAAACCTGATGAAGTGGTGTTTCAATCCATGAAAGCTCATTTATTGTATGATGGATATTTAGTGGTCTATAAATGTATTGCTCATTTTTACATTTGGATTTTATTTTGTTTGGACCATGTGGCTGCTCTTTACTTCACCTAATTTAGGTTTGGGGACAAACTGGGTACAAATAATGCCTTTTTGCCATTCCTTCATATGTAACCCCTTCATGGATTGATGCCTTGCCGTGGTGAAGGGGCTTGAGTAATTCAGAGAAGCTATGGGCTATGCCGTGCAGTGACACCCAAGATGGACAGGTCATAGTGGAGAGTTCTGACTAAACGTGATCCACCTGGAGCAGGAACTGGCAAGCCACTCCAGTATCTTTGCCAAGAAAACTCCATGGACAGAAACAAAAGGCTAAAAGATACAACACTGGAAGATAAGCCCCTCAGGTCGGAAGGCATCTAACATGCTACTGAGGAAGAGCGGAGGACAAGTAGAAGTAGCTCCAGAGCTAATGAAGTGGTTGGGCCAAAGCTGAAAGGACGCTCAGCTGCGGACGTGTGTGGAAGTGAAAGGGAAGTCCGATGCTGCAAAGAAAAATACTGCATAGGAACCTGGAATGTAAGATCTATGAACCTTGGTAAGCTGGATGTGGTCAAACAGGAGATGGCAAGAATTCTAGAACAAGCTGGAATTTTTAGCATGTATACATTACTGAAACAGTGATGTCTACATTGGCTTGAGCATGTTGTGAGAATGGCTGGTAGTCGAATTCCAAAAGATTTCCTGTATGGAGAATTAGTGCAGGGAAATTGCCCCAGAGGGAGACCACAGCTGTGATAGAAGGATATCTGTAATCGGGATCTGAAGGCCTTAGGAATGGACCTCAACAGATTGGGAACCCTGACATCTGAGCATTCAGCCTGGAGGCAGGTGGTGCATCACGGCCTCTCCCAATTTGAAGAGACCCTTGTCCAGCAGGCTGAGGCAAAGAGGCAGTCCCGAAAGTAGCAAAATCAGGGAGCTGGACAGGGGACAGATTGTAGTTTTTTTCAGTGTGCAGGGAATTGTCATTTTCGAATTGGCCTTCTCAGCCACACTGGACACTGTTCCAAGTACTCCATGCACAGCACGTTACCACAGTCTCTCAAGACTGAAGGATGCCTAACATAACCTGGGTGTCAGTGAACTAAAATGGATGGGAATGGGCGACTTCAATTCAGACTATTAACTTATTTACTATTGTTGGCAAGAATCCCGTAGAAGAGTAGCTGTCATAGTCAACAAAAGGGTGGGAAAAGCTGTACTGCGATACAATCTCAAAAATGATAGAATGATTTCAATACGAATCCAAGGCAGACCTTTCTACATCACAGTAATCCAAGTTTATGCACCCGCCACCGATGCTGATGAGGCTGAAATTGACCAATTCTATTAAGACTTACAACACCTTCTAGAACTGACACCAAAGAAAGATGTTTGTGTCATTATAGGGGATTGGAATGCTAAAGTAGGGAGTCAAGAGATAAAAGGAACAACAGGTAAGTTTGGCCTTGGAGTTCAAAACAAAACAGGACAAAGGCTAATAGAGTTTTGTCAAGAGAACAAGCTGAGTGCATGAACCATAGAATAGAAATGTATAGTTCTGGGTAGGTCATGTTGTAAGGTTTGGGGTTTTTTTAAGTAGTTATATTTACCAGAGACGGAGCTGTTCATGAGTTTGCATATAATTTGTGGTTCTCTTATTTTTAACATGCATTATGGTCTCTATTCTGGGATTTAATAATTATCACATTTCTCACCAAATGAGGAGAGGTGAAAACTTTGAGGGATAAACTTAATGAATCGAGTTATCTGTAAACAGAGATTCTTTCTCTAGTATTTGCTTTGTTTACAGACATACAAGTGGAGGATTAGTTGAAGCTTAGAGGCAACTCTGCAGAAGTTTCTTTTGAGCTCAACCCAGGTGGGACACCATGTGTCAGCTAACTCAAACTAGAAACTCTCAAATTTATATATCTCTCTCTTTTCATTCCAGTGGGGAAAAACTCCTTCATAAAAGCAGATATGGTCTCTAAGAGCACCTTCTAAACCTTAATTCCCACTTATCAAACATCAGTCACCCATTCTGGATCAACTAACATGTAACCTGCCTAATAAACAGCAGTCTTAGCAGAAGCCTTTTTACTATGAAGGTGTGAGTTTGCCTGCGCCTGTACAAGAAATATGAAATCATCTCCTTTCTCTGCTATGGTAAAAGAAAAAGAATAACTCTGATCTGTTCTCTCTGTCTATATAAATGATCAGTTCTTACGTACCCTTTGGTAATTTTAAAATATTGATTTCTTCCTTCAGAGAGTCATACCATTTAATAAGAAAAACAAATAAACAAACAAAAAATATAACACTTTTATCACTTTTGAAGTCCCCACGGGTCAATTTAATTAAATGCAACCTTGTTCTTAGGTTATCAGGACGGGGAGAACAAGCTGATGGCTGGCTTGCCTTTTATGCAGTATTCATTGTAACATTGCTGTATGTATCATGCTACCCAACTATCTTTCGTTCTTATTAATGTAAGCTGCTGTAATCTTTCTTTATGTCACTGTATCACAGGAATAGTTCCATACCTGTTATCTTTTCTGATCAACCTTCTCAGAATTGTTCTTTGTTTCACAGTCACTTATCTCAAATGTAATGACCAAAACTGTATCCCATGATGTAAGACAAAATTTTCTTTCATCATAGTTTTCATAAGCCTAAAGGTCTTTTTTTTTTTTTTTTTTTTTGGTCTTGATTACAAATTCCTTTTCCTTTCTGCATGACAGAAGGCCATTGCCACTCATGTAGGGCTCGGAACCTAGAACATTTGCCAAAACATACTGCAGTATACAGTGGATAATATTAGTAACTTTGGGTTAGGTAACAGAGTGCACTCATAAGGTATTTGCAAAGTAAAGAAACAAAAACGAGGCTAGAGTTGTTTTTCACAAAAGGAAAATTTATAATGTGAAAGTAGTGCAAAGTAGTGTCAAGGCAAATTACTGAAGGTCAGCCACAGTAAGAAAGGAAGGACAAAGGAGATGGAGATGTATGGAAAAAGATGAGGTAGTAACAAACCGAAAGTGGCTGTGTGGCAACTTTCCTCTTAGTGGAGGAGGGGAATGAAAGCTGTGGAAGTTGGAAAGGAAAAGAAGAAGAGATAGGGAAACATGTGAGGCAATGTGATGATCCATTGGAAAATATACTTGCAGGAAGAGGGAAAGGAGGTCTGCAAGAGCAGGGGAAAGCCCAAAAGCTAGGAGGAATAGGAGGCGTTCACAGAAGGCACAACAAGGTGTTGCTAAACCTTGCAACATTTTTTCTTAAGTAACTCATTCCTTGTTACTCATTATAGTGTTTCCAAAGTAACCTGTTGACAATAACTGATAAAATAATTGCGATAAATCTTTCTTTTACTTGTGCTGCTGTTTATTTTCTATGACTTTTTTAATTGCTAAAAAAAGAACCCTTGGAACAGATAAGAGAATGAAATCTGAAGAAATCCTTGTAAACGCAACTAAAAATTGTTTAAAGTAACTGGAAAACAATATTTATTATTCCTGAAATCTGCCCTTTTTTAAAGCCTACACCCCCTCCCCCTATTTAGTTACAAGACATAATCTTACCTGTCAACCTCCAAGTAAAACCTGTGGCCTTTACCAGGTGGAGATCAGAGGATGTTGTGGTGCTGAGATAAGCACCAGAATGCAGGAATTTTAGAAGTCATTTGCATTGCACATGGGCCAAACTTCAGTTAGAGTCTTATGAAAACTAAAGCCAAGATACCAACTGAAAAAGGGGATTTCTAGGTGATCCACCAATTGCAGAGCACCTTTTCCTGAATGGAAGAGTCACAGACTCTAGGTGGGTAAATTTCAATACTAATTTGTAGGTCACAGAGGAAATGTGGGGCTCTCAGTAGCCCACTG